>NC_090442.1:341275119-341621505 GCF_031143425.1 Pleurodeles waltl | reverse complement strand
TACTAGTAAGTCCCTAGTAAAGTGCACTAGAGGTGCCCAGGGCCTGTAAATCAAATGCTACTAGAGTGCCTGCAGCACTGGTTGTGCCACCCACATTAGTAGCTCTGTAAACATGGTTCTTACCTGCCACTGCAGTTTCTGTGATTGCAGTTTTTACTGCCAATTCGACTTGGCAAGTGTACCCACTTGCCAGGCCTAAACATTCCCTTTTCCTATATGTAAGACACCCCTAAGGTAGGCCCTGGGTAGCCCGCTGGGCAGGGTGCAGTGTATGTTTAAGGTAGGACATATACTAATGTGTTTTATATGTCCTCACAGTGAAATCCTGCCAAATTTGTTTTTCACTGTTGGAAGGCCTATTTCTCTCATAGGTTAACATGGGGGCTGCCTTTAAATATGATTAAAGTGTAGATTCCCTTTGAGAGAAGATAGCATGTGGAGTTTGGAGTCTATGAACTCACAATTTAAAAATACATATTTTAGTGCAGTTGGTTTTTAGATTGTGTGTTTGAAAATGCCACTTTTAAAAAGAAGGCATTTTCTTGCTTAACCCCTAGGGTGCCTTGGACGAGGTGGTCTCGTCCCAGCACACGGTTCCCGTGTGCCTCGGACGAGACTACCTCGTCCTGCACCGGTCCCATGGGGGAAGTGCTAGCGCTCCCCGTGGGTCCCCCACCCACAACCCCCGTCAGGGATGAAAGGGGAATCGCTTCCCCTTTCACCCCGACCCCTCTCACCCCGTGATGTCTGATGACATCAGCACGCAATCACGTGCTGACCTCATCAGAGGTCGCTTCCCGTCGCGATGCGCAAGAGAAATGCTAAGCCCCTCTGGGGGAGGGGGCGGGAGAGACTTCAGAAGAAAGGAAAGGCTTTTCCTTTCTTCTGTTGTCATTCTGAGCATTTCTGCTGCCCGATCGCGATGCGATCAGGCAGCAGAAATGCCCACTAGACACCAGGGAATTTTGTTTTTGTTTTTAATTTACATAAGGGGAGCGGCCCCTTGGGCAAAGGTCGCTCCCTAGGGGGGCAAATAATTTTTAGGTCTTTTCTGCCCCCCCGGGGGCAGATCGGCCTAATATAATTAGGCCGATCTGCCCCCGGGGGAGGGGCAGAAATGCCCACTAGACACCAGGGAATTTTTGTTGTTGTTATTTTTTCCTTTTATGTGCAGGGAGCGACCCTTGCCTAAGGCAAGGGTCGCTCCCTGGGGGGCCAAATTGTGCTTAGGCCATTTCTGCCCCCAGGGGCGGCAGAAATGCCCACTAGACACCAGGGATTTTTGTTTCTTTGTGTTTTGTGATAAAGGGTGCGGCCCCTTAGGCAAGGGTCGCTCCCTGGGGGGCCAAATTGTGCTTAGGTCATTTCTTCCCCCCCCCCGGGGGCAGATCGGCCTAATATAATTAGGCGGATCTGCCCCCGGGGGGACAGAAATGCCCACTAGACACCGGGGATTCTTGTTTCTTTGTGTTTTGTGATAAAGGGATCGGCCCCTTGGGGAAGGGTCGCTCCCTAGGGGGGCAAATATTTTTTAGGTCATTTCTGCCCCCAGGGGAACAGAAATGCCCACTAGACACCAGGGAATTTTAGTTGTTGCTGTTATTTTTTTCTTTTATGTGCAGGGAGCGACCTCTTAGGCAAGGGTTGCTCCCTGGGGGGCCAAATTGTGCTTAGGCCATTTCTGCCCCCCCCCGGGGGCAGATCGGCCTAATATAATTAGACCAATCTGGGGCAGAAATGCCCACTAGACACCAGGGATTATTTTTTCTTTGGGTTTTGTGATAAAGGGAGCGGCCCCTTGGGCAAGGGTCGCTCCCTAGCAGGGCAAATAATTTTTAGGTCACTTCTGCTCCCCCAGGGGCAGAAATGCCCACTAGACACCAGGGAATTTTTTTTTGTTTTTATTATTTTTTTCTTTTATGTGCAGGGAGCGGCCCCTTAGGCAAGGGTCGCTCCCTGGGGGTCCAAATTGTGCTTAGGCCATTTCTGCCTCCCCTGGGGGCAGATAGGCCTAAAATAATTAGGACGATCTGCCCCCGGGGGGGCAGAAATGCCCACTAGACACCAGGTATTTTTTTCTTTGTGTTTTCTAATAAAGATAGCAGCCCCTTGGGCAAGGGTCGCTCCGTAGGGGGCCATATTATTTTTAGGCCCTTTCTGTCCCCCTAGTGGCAGATCAGCCTAATATAATTAGGCCGATCTGCCCCCAGCGGAGGGAGAAATGCCCACTAGACACCAGGGAAATATTTTTTTCTTTTATGTGCAGAAAGCGACCCCTTAGCAGGGGTCGCTCCCTGGGGGGCCAAATCGTGCTTAGGCCATTTCTGCCCCCCCCCCCGGGGGCACATCAGCCTAATTTAATCAGGTCGATCCGCCCCCAGGGGGGCAGAAATGCCCACTAGACACCAGGGATTTTTTTCTTTGCATTTTCTAATAAAGGGAGCGGCCCCTTGGGCAAGGGTCGCTCCCTAGGGGGCCATATTATTTTTAGGCCATTTCTGCCCCTCCCCCCCCGGAGGTAGATCGGCCTAATAAAATTAGGCCGATCTGCCTCCAGGGGGGGCAGAAACCTTTAGTCACCAGGGATATATTTATATTTTAGGCAGGGAGTGACCTCTTAGGCAAGGGTTGCTCCCTGGGGGGCCAAATTGTGCTTAGGCCATTTCTGCCCCCCCGGGGGCAGATCGGCCTAATATAATTAGACCAATCTGGGGCAGAAATGCCCACTAGACACCAGGGATTATTTTTTCTTTGGGTTTTGTGATAAAGGGAGCGGCCCCTTGGGCAAGGGTCGCTCCCTAGCAGGGCAAATAATTTTTAGGTCACTTCTGCTCCCCCAGGGGCAGAAATGCCCACTAGACACCAGGGATTTTTTTTTTGTTTTTGTTATTTTTTTCTTTTATGTGCAGGGAGCGACCCCTTAGGCAAGGGTCGCTCCCTGGGGGTCCAAATTGTGCTTAGGCCATTTCTGCCCCCCCCGGGGGCAGATCGGCCTAAAATAATGCCCACTAGACACCAGGTATTTTTTTTCTTCGTGTTTTCTTATAAAGATAGCAGCCCCTTGGGCAAGGATCGCTCCCTTGGGGGCCATATTATTTTTAGGCCCTTTCTGCCCCCCCTAGTGGCAGATCAGCCTAATATAATTAGGCCGATCTGCCCCCAGCGGAGGGAGAAATGCCCACTAGACACCAGGGAAATATTTTGTTCTTTTATGTGCAGAAAGCGACCCCTTAGCAGGGGTCGCTCCCGGGGGGGGGGCAAATTGTGCTTAGGCCATTTCTGCCCCCCCGGGGCACATCAGCCTAATTTAATTAGGTCGATCTGCCCCCAGGGGGGCAGAAATGCCCACTAGACACCAGGGATTTTTTTCTTTGCATTTTCTAATAAAGGGAGCCGCCCCTTGGGCAAGAGTCGCTCCCTAGGGGGCCATATTATTTTTAGGCCATTTCTGCCCCTCCCCCCCCGGAGGTAGATCGGCTGCTCCAGGGGGGGCAGAAACCTTTAGTAACCAGGGATATATTAATATTTTTATTTACTTTATGTTTTTATGTATGGGGAGAGACCCCTTAGGCAAGGGTCTCTCCCCTGGGGAGCAAATTGTATTCAGGCCATTTCTGCCTCCCTTGGGGGCAGATCGGCCTATTTTTGTTAGGCCAATCTGCCCCCGGGGAGGCAGAAACCATTAGACACCAGGGATTGGTGTGTGTGTATGTGTGTGTTTTGTTTGGGGGGCAGCCCCTTGGGCAAGGTTCGCTCCCCATGGGGACACATTACTGTTGGCCATATCTGCCTCCATTGGGGGAAGATTGGCCTATTTTTGGAAGGCCCATCTGCCCCCAAGGGGGGCACAAAGGCCACCAGAGACCGGGGAAGATCTTTTTTTCAAAATGAGAGGGTGGGGTTATGGCCATACCCCTATCCCAAATAAATGGGGCCAAAGTTGTTCTGCCCACCAGTGGGCAGATGGGGCAATTACCCCGATCCACACCCCGGGGGGCAGAAAGTCTACTAGATGCCATGAAATTTTTTTTTAAAGTGGGGTGGTGACTACCAACCAGAATGAGCCTGGTTATGCCCTCACCCGAATTGAAGGGGCTAACAGTCATTCAGCTCTCCCCCGCACACTGAAACATCTTATCCCATGGCAAGCAAGAGGAAATTTGTTTTTTTGGGGTTTTATTTTACATTTGGTCCATGAGAGCTTGGTAACTCTCAAAATTGACCCACTTGGAATTTTGAGGGCTGCACTTTTTTTTACTTTGGGACGCTGCCATGTAGAAAAATCCACAAGACCTAGACACATCTGAAAACTAAGCAGCTAGTTGATTCCAGGGTGGTGTGCTTGACATGGACCCCGCACCACTTCCTTACCCACAATGCCCTGCAAACCTGCAACTTTGCTGGAAAGCACACATTTTTCCCACATTTTTATGATGTAACCTTCTGGAATCTGCAGGAATCCACAAAATTCCTACCACCCAGCATTGTCTCATCTATACCGATAACATTTCTGCTGCACTTGTCAGCCTAAAAATGTTTTGTTTCAAACTGCCCTTTTGGACCCACTGTGGTTCCCCCTCAATTTTGACATTTCTTTGGCTCGTCCCTGTCACAAACACTTGGCCCACCTACACAAGTGAGATATCATTTTTACCGGGAGACTAAGGGGAACGTTGGGTGGTAGGAAATTTGTCCCGGTGCGATGATACCAAACAGAAATGTGGGACAAATTTGATTTTTTAGCTAAATTTGAAGTTTGCTGAGGATTCTGGGTAAGAAAACATTGGGGGATCCACACAAGTCACAGCTCCCTTGAATCCCTCGGGTGTCTAGTTTTCAGAACTATCTGGGTTTGGTAGGTTTCCCTAGATGGCTGCTGAGTCCAGGACCAAAAACGCAGGTGCCCCCGCAAAAATGGGTGGTTTTCTATTTGATAATTTTGATGTGTCCAGATAGTGTTTTGTGGCATTTCCCATGCATTTCCCATTGTGCGCACTAGGCCTACCCACACAAGTGAGGTACCAATTTGTATTGGGAGACTTGGGGTAACGCTGGGTGGAAGGAAATTTGTGGCTCCTCTCAGATTCCAGAGCTTTCTGTCACCGAAATGTGAGGAAAAAGTGTTTTTTTAGCCACATTTTGAGGTATGCAAAGGATTCTGGGTAACAGAACCTGGTGAAAGCCCCACAAGTCACCCCATCTTGGAATTCCCCTAGGTCTCTAGTTTTAAAAAATGCATAGGTTTGGTAGGTTTCCCTAGGTGGCGGCTGAGCTAGAGGCCTAAATCCACAGGTAGGCACTTTGCAAAAAACACCTCTGTTTTCTTTGAGAAAATGTGATGTGTACACTTTGGGGGTCATTCTGACCATGGCGGTAATTACCGCCATGGCGGAGGTCGGCGGTAGCACCGCCAACAGGCTGGCGGTGCACCGCTGGGCATTCTGACCGCGTCGGTTCAGCCGCGGCCAGAAACGGAAAGTCGGCGGTGTACCGGCGACTTTACGCTGCCCGTCTGAATCCTCCATGGCGGCGGAGCGCGCTCCGCCGCCATGGGGATTCTGACACCCCCTACCGCCATCCTGTTCATGGCGGCTCTCCCGCCATGAACAGGATGGCGGTAGGGGACGCCGCGGGGCCCCTGGGGGCCCCTGCCGTGCCCATGCCAATGGCATGGGCACGGCAGGGGCCCCCGTAAGAGGGCCCCAAAAAGTATTTCAGTGTCTGCCCAGCAGACACTGAAATACGCGACGGGTGCAACTGCACCCGTCGCACCTTCCCACTCCGCCGGCTCAATTCTGAGCCGGCATCCTAGTGGGAAGGTTGATTTGCCCTGGGCTAGCGGGCGGTCTTTGGGCGGCCGCCCGCCAGCCCAGGGCAAATGTCAGAATCACCGCCGCGGTCTTTCGACCGCGGTGCGGTGTTCTGACGGCGGTACCTTGGCGGACGGCCTCCGCCGTCCGCCGTCCGCCAAGGTCAGAATGACCCCCTTTGTGTTTTGGGGCATATCTTGTCGCGGGCACTAGGCCTACCCACACAAGTGAGGTACCATTTTTATCGGGAGACTTGGGGGAACGCTGGGTAGAAGGATGTTTGTGTCTCCTCTCAGATTCCAGAACTTACTGTCACCGAAATGTGAGGAAAAAGTATTTTTTTTAGCCACATTTTGAGGTTTACAAAGGATTCTGGGTAACAGAACCTGGTGAGAGCCCTACAAGTCACCCCATCTTGGATTCTTTTAGGTCTCTAGGTTTCAAAAATGCACAGGTTTGGTAGGTTTCCATAGGTGGCGGCTGAGCTAGAGGCCAAAATCCACAGGTAGGCACTTTGCAAAAAACACCTCTGTTTCCTTTGAGAAAATGTGATGTGTCCACTTTGTGTTTTGGGGCATATCCTGTCGCGGGCACTAGGCCTACCCACACAAGTGAGGTACCATTTTTATCGGGAGACTTGGGGTAACGCTGGGCGGAAGGAAATTTGTGGCTCCTTTCAGATTCCAGACCTTTCTGTCACCGAAATGTGAGGAAAAAGTGTTTTTTGAGCCACATTTTGAGGTTTGCAAAGGATTCTGGGTAACAGAACCTGGTGAGAGCCCCACAAGTCACCCCATCTTGGATTCTCCAACGTCACTAGTTTTAAAAAATGCATAGGTTTGGTAGGTTTGCATAGGTGGCGGCTGAGCTAGAGGCCAAAATCAACAGGTAGGCACTTTGTAAAAAACACCTCTGTTTTCTTTGAGAAAATGTGATGTGTCCACTTTGTGTTTTGGGGCATTTCCTGTCGCAGGCACTAGGCCTACCCACACAAGTGAGGTACCATTATTATCGGGAGTCTTGGGGGAACGCTGGGTGGAAGGAAATTTGTGGTTCCTCTCAGATTCCAGAACTTTCTGTCAACGAAATGTGAGGAAAAAGTGTTTTTTTAGCCACATTTTGAGGTTTGCAAAGGATTCTGGGTAACAGAACCTGGTGAGTGCCCCACAACCCCTCCCATCTTGGATTCCCCTAGGTCTCTAGTTTTAAAAGTGCACAGGTTTGGTACGTTTCCCTAGGTGCTGGCTGAGCTAGATGCCAAAATCCACAGCTAGGCACTTTGCAAAAAACACCTCTGTTTTCTTTGAGAAAATGTGATGTGTCCACTTTGTGTTTTGGGGCATATCCTGTCGCGGGCACTAGGCCTACCCACACAAGTGAGGTACCATTTTTATCAGGAGACTTGGGGTAACGCTGGGTGTAAGGAAATTTGTGGCTTCTTTCAGATTCCAGACCTTTCTGTCACCGAAATGTGAGGAAAAAGTGTTTGTTTAGCCACATTTTGAGGTCTGCAAAGGTTTCTGGGTAACAGAACCTGGTGAGAGCCCCACAAGTCACCCCATCTTCGATTCCCCTAGGTCTCTAGTTTAAAAAAATGCACAGGTTTGGTAGGTTTCCCTAGGTGGCGGCTGAGCTAGAGGCCAAAATCCACAGGTAGGCACTTTGCAAAAAACACCTCTGTTTTCTTTGAGAAAATGTGATGTGTCCACTTTGTGTTTTGGGGCATTTCCTGTCACGGGCACTAGCCCTACCCACACAAGTTAGGCACCATTTTTATCTGGAGACTTGGGGGAACATAGAATACCAAAACAAGCGTTATTGGCCCTTGTCTTTCTCAAAATTGTTTCCTTCCAAATATAAGACAGTGTGTAAAAAAGACGTCTATTTGAGAAATGCCCTGTAATTCACGTGCTAGTATGGGCATCCCAGAATTCAGAGATGTGCAAATAACCACTGCTCTTCAACACCTTATCTTGTGCCCATTTTGGAAATACAAAGGTTTTCTTGATACCTATTTTTCACTCTTTAGATTTCAGCAAATTAATTGCTGTATACCCGGTATAGAATGAAAACCCAGTGCAAGGTGCAGCTCATTTATTTGCTATGGGTACCTAGGGTTCTTGATGAACCTACAATCCCTATATATCCATGCAACCAGAAGAGTCCAGCAGACGTAATGGTATATTGCTTTCAAAAATCTGACATTGCAGGAAAAAGTTACAGAGTAAACCATAGAGAAAAATTGCCATTTTTTTCACCTTAATTTCAATATTTTTTTATTTCAGTTGTTTTTTTCTGTAGGAAACCCTTGTAGGATCTACACAAATTACCCATTGCTGAATTCAACATTTTGTCTACTTTTCAGAAATTTTTCTGGGATCCAGCATTGGTTTCACACCCATTTCTGTCACTGACTGGATGCAGGCTAAAAGCACAAAAAAATTGTAAAAATTTGGTATGTCCCAGTAAAATGCCTAAATTGTGTTGAAAAATTGGGCAGTAAGAGAGGAGAGGAGAGAGACAAATTGCTATTTCCACGAACAACAGCAGAGGGAGGCGAATGACATTGACTACAACATGGACTACAACAACAGTCAGATAAGTGGAATGCTGGAGTGGTGTATAAGGCTTAAGGGAATATGGGTGGTGGCATAAGAAGTTGTGGTGGCCAGCATAAGGAACTATAAAGAACTATTGAGCAACTTTGCATGGATCAAAAGGAGTGGAAAAAAATAAAGACTGTTAAAAATTGCAAAAGGAAGAACAAATATATTTAACAGCTGGTGGCAGGGGGCAGGGGCTAGGAGAGTGTGTGGGCAGAGGAAATTTTTCCCCCTTCTCTTTTTTCTCTTCTACAGCCGTCAGTCGCCAGTCAGCAGAGGCTCGTTCAAAATTAGTATGGGTCCGGGGGGTGCGACGGAAGCAGTTTATGGAAGGGGCGGGGGTTTCTTGACAGCTCCTGCTGCCCCTGCCACTCCTGCCACCCCTGCCACTTATTTTCACGTGTCCTAAACCCCTCGCACCTAAATCATTCAAGTTGCCTATCAAGTTTTCTATTTGGCTGCCACTCCATATAGTTTTTATCACTCCACCTCCGTCTACGTCTCATTTCGACTCCTAGAGCACAATGAAACGTATGACCCGGGATGGTGGCTTTAAAGCACGAACAGTGGCAAAGCACACGAGAGGAGCAAAATCTAAGCTCCTGTCTCCTGCCTTGGCCTGGTCTAGGCATAGCTCTCATCAACAAGACGGATCGGTCTCTCTTAGAGATTCTACGGGGAGCCAGGACTCTATACCTTCCTTCTCAGATCTCCCCATCATGCCCGAGCTCGGCATAGGGGAGGACTCTGTACAATCGGCAGCGCGATCGGTAGACCTACATTTTTAGGATTGCTCAATAGGTACGACCCCCTCTTTAGTATTATCAATCTCCTGCCATCCCACTCTGTGGCATCCTTTCCATCTAAAGGGAAAGCTTATCCCCTTTTTTCTAGCATTGCTAGAGAATCACCTAAGGCAATCACAGGAGGCTCATCAAAAGCAAGAGGCTCCGAGAATACAATTCGGCCAGAAGAACTAGAAACTGCAACTAGAGTTATAGCACCTCCCATGGATGTCACTGATGGGGTGCCAAGTGGATCAAGGATACCTAATCCTACTCTAGAGAACCGAGCAACCAATACTCTGCTCTCGATACCCTGTTCCTTGCAGAGCCCCCTCATTACGGGAAATACAGAAGGAACCGCAAAAGCTACTGCAACAATGGAGGAGCTGATTGGCCATCAAGCCAAAAAAGTCTCGCAGGAAGAAACTTGTAGGGAAACAAAGGAACAGCTCAGCCAACTCAACACTCATTTAACCCTTCTTTCAACTAGAGTATCACAGGTGGAACAAAGGGTTTCGGATTTAGAGGACACCAATAATCAAGCAGAGACAGCAACATCTCGGGTCCAATCCGAACTAGAAGATTTACAAAATAAGTTGGAAGAGATAGAAAACAGATCACGGCGTTCCAACCTTAGATTTGTAGGGGTTACGGAGGAGATGGAAGCTGGCTCATTTGTTATCAAGGTGGTGACAGAACTCATCAGCAAAATTATTCTTCCGGACAGGGTAAACCCGAAAGGAGATTTATCCATCATGAGGGTCCATAGGGTACCCTTTGTGCGCCCGGCTAACTCAAAATATCCACGTACTATTCTGGTTAATTTTGGCGATTTTAGAATAAAGGAGCAAATTCTTTCTCAAGCCTGGAAAGCACATGAATTTAAATTGGACGATGGTTCTAGATTTCGTTTGTTTCAGACATGCCAGTGGCAGCAGCCCATCTGCATTGGGAGTTTGTCGGACTAATTGATGATTTCCAAAAATTGGGGGCCCCGGCTGGCATAGTGCAGCTAGCAAAATTTAAAGTGTTGTATAAAGGGCAAACAAAAGTTTTTCAAAATGTTCAGGAAGCAAGGAACTTTCTGCTGCTTCTAAAAGAACAAGGAAATAGAAAGCAGAAGTCTCTGTTTAAGGCGACAGGCCAGTTTTTTTTACACATTGTGTATCGATATTTTAACGTCCCAATATTGTATTTCTTTCATGGTTTAGTAGTAACATACATCTGTTTCCCTTCATAAACTAGGGCACAAGGATAGCAGATATGGACAGGAGGTGCAGGGGTTGGGAAATGCATTAAGGAGGAGGAAGAGGGGAGGGTGGACGGTAAGCGCTGGAGTGGCTAAATTTTTTTTTTCTTTTTTTCGAATGCACAATTAGATTTGATATGCTGATGTCAGCGTGGGTCGTCCGCCTTGCTGCTCCTTGAGGCGAAGGCTCTATCAGGTGCCGTGTCAATTCACCCTAATGTTGAGATTTTGGGGCACAGGGAGGGAGGGTGGGGAACTGCCTGATGGATTCATGACAGGTTGGATCTGTCGGGGTAGGGAGGGGGGGGGAGAGATCCCACAGGGGGGTTGGAGGGGCAGAACTAAAAATTCAGGTGCTAGGTATCCAACTTAATTGCTTGCCTCAGGAAACAATACTAGATAAAAGCGTGGTTAAACTAGTAGTACAAAGGCGATGGGTCATGCCAGGAAGGAACAAAACCTTGCGCAAGGATGGAGTCTAAAATAAGAGTAGGATCCTGTAATCTGAATGGGGCCAATAATAATGTGACATTCTGTGCCGCGCTTAGTTGGCTGGCAACAGCACAGGTTCAAGTGCTTTTGGTACAGGAGACACATTTAAAGGTCAATACCAAGTTACCAAAACTTCCGCCAAACATTGCCAATTCTTTTTACGCTTCAGTAGATGCCGCAGTACGAGGTGTGGCAATTCTGTTCTCCAGGAGATTCACAGGGAAAATGAACAGGGTTATTCGAGACCGACAGGCGAGATGGATAATAGTCTCCACAATAATAGCAGATAAAGAGGCCCATTTCATAAGCTATTATGGTCCGATAGAAGATGATATAAAGCCAATGCAGACACCATATCCTCATCTTTCCCTTCTTCAAGGGTATTTTATAATACCCTGTGGGACTCATCACGTAAGAATAAAGCACAGAAAAAAACAAAAACCTCAAATTTTTTGGCAAAACTGATACAAGAGCTAGGTTTAGTAGATGCATGGCGAGCTGATCATCTGTACGTTAAAGAGTATACGTGTTTCTCTAAAAGGTATAACACAGCGTCAAGAATTGACTTCATTCTGGTCTCGTTCAGATCAAAATGGCATAGAACAGGAATACTTGCAAACTTTTTTTCAGTTCCTTGGATCGATATTGACGATTTCAAGGATTTGGCTAACCAGCATCATCGTTCACAATGGCACCTCGATAGGTCGCTTCTGGAAGATGAATATTGGGTAACTAATCTCAAAGTTTTAGTAACTGACTTTCTGAAGATAAATAAGGGATCCGCCCCTATTTTTTATATCTGGGGGGCAGTCAAGTCCTTCATACGAGGGGAGGCTATCTCATTCAAAGCCCATCTAGCTAGAATAGCTTGTGAAAAGAGCTCCAAACTACAAAATGAGCTAGAACAGGCATTAAGGAAAAAACAATTACTTTCTAGTGCGGAGACAATTCGAGGGATGGCAAGGGCCCAGGCTAATCTAAAAAAAAAATTGTTTCTAAGGACATTCTCAACAGACATACTAGTTATCAACGTCAATATGAAGAAAGTGAGCATGCCGGTAGATTTCTAGCTTGGTCAATCAAAAAGCGCGCCAGTATTAATTTAGTGAAAGCCATCTTCAATGAAGAGCAGGGTAGGATGGTTATGCAATCTAATGAGATTGAAAAAGTATTTCTATCACACTATGCTAAGCTATATACAGAGGAAAAACAAGTAAATCATTCACAAATTCAAACATTCTTAGATACAATACTTCTACTCAGGTTAGATACAGAGGCTCAGACTTTATTATTATCTCCTATTACCTCTCAAGAAGTTATTAGAGCAATAAGGGCAGCTTCCAATGGTAAAGCTTCAGGAGAAGACGGCCTCCCAGCAGAAATGTACAGAATATTAGAAGACCAAATTGCTGAGATATTAACAAATTTATTCAATGCAATACTAGAAGGAACAGAGGTTCCCCCTGAATTTTCAAGAGCAATTGTGGTCAGTTTCATTAAAAAAGACAAACCACTGGAACATCCTGGTTCATATCGTCCAATCAGCTTGCTGAATCAGGACTACAAATGTTTTACTAAGATTCTGGCAGTTTGTGTAGCCCAAGTTGCTCAAGCATTAATACATGAGGATCAGTGCGGGTTTCTGCCGGGTAGACTACTATCCACCAATGCCAATTTTTTGATACAAACTATAGATTATCTATTGCATAGTTGTCACCCGGCGGTCATTATGATGCCCGACGCCAAAAAGGCATTTGACCTAGTACAATGGCAAGTGTTATTCATGGTGCTTGCAAATTTGGGTTTCCTGGGAAATTTATTCAGATTATACAGACTATCTATGCAGGGGCTCAAGCAATAGTTTCAGTTAATGCCCAGACAGTAGGATCAGTGCAAATAACTCAAGGCACGCAACAGGGTTACCCTCTCTCTCCAGTTTTGTTCACATTTTTCATTGAGCTGCTAGCTGCAGCGATTAGACAGGACTCAAATATTCTAGCCCCTCATCTTCTAGCTCCCAAAGTAAAATTATTTGCGGATGATGTGTTCCTTTATCTTAATGCAGAACGTCAGAATATTGATAGAGCACTCACAAAAATTAGGTCATTTTCCGAGCTAGGGGGTTATAAAATTAATCAATCTAAATCAGAGGCTTTGTTATATAATACAGAGATGTCGGTTCTGCTGCAAGGTATTCGTGTTGCATCTTCTTCCTCGCATCCCATTAGATATCTTGGTATATATGTATCTCCGAGCTCGGCAGATTTGTTTCAACTGAATCATATGAATGTTTTTTTAAAAATACAAGGATTGCTACTTAAATGGCAGGAGACTCCTATTACTATTATAGGAAGAGTTGCTTAGGTTAAAATGTTGATCCTTCCGTTACTATTGTTTGTCTTTTCAAGTGTGATTCTGCGAGTTCCGAAAAAGTTTTTTGATAACTTAGATGTACTAATTAGACAATTTATCTGGAATCACAAGAAACCCAGGCTCCAACTGGCTAAGTTATCTCTGTCAGTAGAAGACGGAGGGTTAGCTCTTCCCAATATGGCAGTGTATCACGAAGCAGCAGTACTTGATTGGGCATCAAGGGTAGCACAAATGCCAAAAAGTAATTTCTATCTTAATCAGATGATGTTAGAAATTAATACCCATGTTTCGCATTTTTTTTAATTTCCTCGTCTACCAAAAAGGGTAGGTATAAATTACCAGTTATGATCCAGACAATTATGTTACAATTAAAGCGTAAATATCAAATAGACGAGGCGATTTCGTTCCTTCGAGTAAGGGATATTGGATGTTCAGGAGTAGAATTAAGCCAAAGCACTATACGGCAATGGGAAGAGCTGGCTTTTCAAACCCTAGAGGATTTTTACGTAATGGATCGCTTGAAAACGTGGGCACAGTGTATAATGGGCGTAAGCAATATTCCAGATAAGTAAAAATTTTCATATTGTCAAATCCAACACCTTTTGCATCCAGTACGACAACCACTGTACTACGCAAATAGTCATACTGCTCAGGCCTTCTATAAAAATCAACTAGGTATTGGGAAATGGTATAAACTACTCCAGGATGCAGGGACATTGAATTTAACTGCCCAAACTCTGGTGCGAATAACCAACAAGACAGGATGTAAGGTAGAGATACAGCATTGGAGAAAACACAACGAGGTTTCGCACAAAGCACTTAGAGGGGCTAATTTTAAAACAATCACTCTGTTTTCCAGGTGGTTGCTGTACTATACTCCTGCTGTAGTAAGAGATATGCATCGTGAGACATCTGTCTCCTGCCCACGTTGTCAAACCTTTCAGGGGGATTGGATACATATGTGTTTTAGTTGCATATCTTTGGCAAAGTACTGGGAGCAGATTTTTCAGAGGCTAAGCTTCTGGATAGGCCATGTGATTAATCCTAGTCCTTTATTTGTGCTTTGTGGCATGATGCAGAATATAAATCTTTCTAATGCATCCAGACAGATAGTAGTTGTAGGTACAGTGGTAGCCTTATCACTTATCCTACAGGTATGGAAATCATCAGTCCCCCGACATACGCACTATGGGAGGCGAAAATGGAATCTACAAGGGGTAAAGAAAAGTTGTATGCTCAGAGGATTTGGGCCAGAATAAGTAAGCCAGCGGAAGATCAGGTGGAAGTTCAGGTGGAGGGCAGGGGCAGTTGAGGAAGGAGAATAAGCAACTCAATTTTGAATTCTGAATTTTGATCAATATGAAAGATGTCATTGTATGGTATTATGTCACAACAGTCATGTATGCATGAGGAAAGTTGGATGTTCATACACATGTAATGCAAAGTTACACCTGCTGAAAAATACAAATATTTTAAAAAAAAGAAAAATTGGGTTTTCTGATTCAAGTCTGCCTGTTCCTGAAAGCTGGGAAGCTGGTGATTTTAGCACTGCAAACCCTTTGTTGATGTCAATTTCAGGGAAAAAACCATAAGCCTTCTTCTGCAGCCCTTTTTTCTATTTAAAAAAAAAAGAAAACAACATTTTTGCTGTATTTTGGCTAATTTCTTTGTCTCTTTCAGGGGAACCCACAAAGTCTGGGTACCTCTAGAATCTCTAGGATGGTGGAAAAAAAGGATGCAAATTTGGCATGGGTAGCTTATGTGAACAAAACGTTATGAGGGCCTAAATGCGCCCTGCCCCAAATAGCCCAAAAAAGGGCCTGGCACCTGAGGGGAAAAAGGCCTGGCAGCGAAGGGGTTTAACCCTTCTGTGACTCTGCTTGTTTGTGGAGTCCCTGTCTGGGTCAGTTTGACAGTTGGGCTGTTTGCACCTCTCCTCTGGACAGTGACACAAAGGGCGCAGGTGTGTAACCTGCATATCCTGATGAGCCATCTGGGCTGAGGGGAGGGGAGGAGTGGTCACTTACACCTGAAAGGGCTGTGCCTGCCCTCACACAGTGCAGTCTCCAACCCCCTGGCGTGTGCCTGGGGCCTGGCCTGGGCAAGGTAGGATCTTGAAAACAACAGAGACTTCTCTTTAGAGTAGGCCTACTTCACAGGTAGAAATGGGTATAAGAAGAGCACCCACACCCCTGGAAATCAGATTACTTCTGAAACCAAGAGGAACCTCGGCCAAGGAGAAGAGCTGGAGAAGCTGGAGGAGGAATACTTCCCCTTTGCCTGTGTCTGTGTTTTGCTGGGTTGGCCTGCAGTAGCTGCTTCTACCTGAGAGATTACAAAGACTGACTTTTGCGTGACTTCCCACTGGCGAAGAATCTCCAAGGGCTTGAAACTGAGCTTGCCTCCTGTTGTTGACGTCTCAGGGATAGCAAAGACTTCTCTCTGCCAGCACTTGGGCTTTTTGCTGAGAGTCCTGCCTGCCAAGTGGTGCCCTAACCTATCTCTGGGCCCTTGAAATGTGCAGCTGGTGGAAAAGGACAGAAATCCACGCAAAGACCGCCGTGCAGGGAAACTTTTAATGCAGCACCTGCTTCGTGGCTGAAAAACGACGTGCCGTCAGCCTTGTGGCTAAAATCGAAGCTCCATCTGCATTGTGTCTGGGAGATCGATGCAACGTGGCGGGGAAAACAACACGCAACACCTGCAGCGGCTGCTCTTAAAGACGCAAGCCCCACGCAGCACGGTTTCTTGACACTGTGTGGCTGGATTTCGACGCAACATCACTAGGTGCAGAAAATCAACATAAAGCCTGCCCGGACCCGAGGGGCCTGCCCTGATTGACGCATTGCTCTCTTGTGGAGAGGAAAAATGACGCATGCAGACCCGACAGGAGGAGGAATGATGCACGGTCTTGCTTGTGAGTGAGAAAATGACGCATCACTGGCCTTTTCCGATGCATACTCACCCGTGCAGTGTTATTTTGATGCAACCCAGGGACTTTTTCACGCTAACAGTGTTCTCACTGTCTTCTAAAGGATTTAAGACTCTTATTTTTTTTAAATTCATAAGTTGACCTGTGTATGTTGGATTTTTGTCACTTTGGTCTTGTTTTGTTTAGATAATTATTACCTATTCTTCTAAACCTGTGTTGTGTCATTTTGTGGTGTTTTCACTGAGTTACTGTGTGTGTTGGTACAAATACTTTACACATTGCTTCTGAAGTTACAACTGCTGGCTCGTGCCAAGCTACCAAGGGGGGGACTGGGGGTCAACTGAGGGTGATTCTCCTTACCCTGACAACAGTGAGGGTCCTTGCTTGGACAGGGGGTAACCTGACAGCCAACCAAATACCCCATTTCTAACAACCAGCATACCTCAACCACCGCAGCACCGTCTACGTACCCAACAGACATCTCCATTCCTCCCAGGTCACCCATGAGGCATCCTGGAAAAGTACAACAGGAGGAAGATCCTTTTCCTACCTAGAAGCCTATACATGGAACGCACTACCTCTCAAGCTCAGTCATACCACATCACTGAAGCAGTTCAGGAAGGACCTCAAGACCTGGCTCTTCAATTGAGCAGCATGCACACATACTGTGCCTTGAGACCCTATGGGTGATTAGCAGCACTATACAAAGCGTTCATTGGTAGATTGATTGATTGATTTAAAAATCATTACAGCTTCCATTGCAATTGTTGAATCGTGGTCCACTGAGATCACTATTTGTGTATCGTTTCTTAGTCTGAACATCCACATCACATGGGCCAGAGGTCTAGTATAGCGATTAAAAAGTGTCAGAGTGAGTGCCAAATCTGATGGACCCCTAGTTGTAGCTGCTGGAATTCAGATCTGCAAGTAAGCAATAACGTTGCTTGCTGTCCATCTGATAAATGTGATGGTAGCTCTGGATGCCATCCTCAATCAATATGAGCAATAGACAGTCATGTGAATCAGTGTCAAAAGCAGTCAACAGCTCTAGTGGATCCAGATCTGAACAGTGGCCCTGGTGCGTCAGAATTCCCAGATTGTCAAAAACATAGAGCAAAGACTGGCTACGGCAGAAGAGCTATAGGCCTGTAAGTGACAGAACTGGGAGGGTCAGCAGAAGGCTTCTTCAATAGAAGAAGTACTAATGCCTTTTTGCATGCCAAAAGAACAGGAGTGGCTCCTCCGTTATGGTGGACGTGCGTCATCCCACTTCTGAAAGGCAGCACAAAAATGAAATGATAATAAAACTATTTTATTATCATTTTATTTTTCATTTACTCAGCCACAGCCAGTCCTCCAGGTCTATGGAAGAGCGGGCCATCCTCTGCATCAGCATCAGCCAGGGAAGAGTGGTAGGTGCACTGTAAGTGCACATGTCAGTTTGGCCCGTCCATCTTAGGATGGCTAAACCGACATGTGCATTTAGAACAGCTGTGTTGCACAGCCGGGTGAAGAGCCAGCGCAGGGTCCTAGACCCTAACTGAACAGCATTTCAGCCTGCTCAGACACATACCAATGCTTCTCTCATGCTGGGTAACAACATGAGAGCAGCGTCAGGATTGGGTGGGAAGGGGAGCAGAGAAGCACAGAGACAGGAGCAGAGGAGCACCGAGGCAGCAACTGGCAGGGGCAGGTAAGTAGTTTTTCTTCTTACTACACCCCTGCCCACCATCCACCTTGCGCTGCCCCACCAAGTGTTATTAGCAGTCTCCACTGCAAAGGAACCGCAGACTCCAGCAGGGACTCATTACAAATGCTTACCAGGGACTTGTGTAGGTAAACGGATTAGAGGAGCCATACAATAGAAGGAATATACTAAAGAGGTGAACCTAATTTTGTGGTTGATATCCATTTCTCAACTTCCTCAATAGTAATTGATTTCATGTAGTACAAACATCTGTTGTGTTTACACTTTAGCCCGGCTTTTCATAGTAGTGAATTCCACCACGGCCATTAAGCCTGTCACTATAGTCTTTGTAGCATCCTCATCTGCCTCGGTACCCACCAATGACTACACCACACACAGAGCTGTAAATTACACATCTTTATTCCTCAGTGTGCATCTGTGAACTCCAACATTCTAAAACAAACTTTCATCACATTCTAGTCTAGTGATTACGTCACACTGTTACTGAGTCTATTCAGAGCCAAAAGGATTCCGTCCAAAAACTTGCAAGACACTACATCTCTCCATCTATTAAATGAAAAATTAAAATTTTTACAAAATCAGTAGACACACACACACGTATATATTTATATGAAGAAATATGTACAAATATATCTCTTCAATCAACCTTTTTGGCGCTTTAATCATTCAACCTGATCTGGTTAATGGAAGCTATGAGCTGTCAGAGTCAATGTCAGAGATTGCTAAGGATGTTTAAGAAATAACAGTAGTCACTGAGTTTTCAGGGGCTGACGTTCTTTCACCATTTTGAGTTTAAGACCAATGAGCATCAGGCCTAAACTGAGAAGAGTCTCTGGTAACAGACTTCCCAGCATGCTAGGCAGTCACTATGTATCATTTGGTAGGCACCACTCGGAATGGTTCAGCAACATATGAAGCATCAGATTTTCTTCTGCACATTTATCACATTTGTCGGGAGATCACCCAATCACCTTTTTTAACCGTGCATGTCACCTCTTGTCAGTGTAAGCTTTCATTTTCTGCTTGTTAGGCCAGGTCCACGGTATGAATCTTGTTCTTACTCTGGTCTCTTTTCGTGGTCCATAGAGGTAACTTGGTTGTCATTGCTCTCCCAAAGATCAATGTCGCAGGACTTTTACCTTCGAGTGGGTTGTTGATCAATAAGCTAACAGAGTAGAATTTAGTCCAGTTTTCAAGTTGAGCTTCTCAAGAGTTGCATGCTGTACTGCTTTATTTAGCGTAATCATAAAATGCTCAACAAGTCCATTGGTCTGAATCTACAAAGGTGTACTCTTTGGATGCTTTATGTTCAAATGCTCCAAAAAATCTTTGGATTCTTTATCGTTAAAGAGTGGGCATTTATCAGACTTCACAGTGGCTGAAATGCCCCAAATCAAAAAGATGCCATCAAGTTTTTCAATGACTAGTTTGTGAGTTTTAGATAAGAGATCTTCAACTAAAGAGAACCGTGAGTATTTATCACCAATCACCATCAGGTGATGTCCATTGTCCAGTGGGCCAAAGAATCAATGGCTATTCTCTACCATGCATTCGTAGAGAGTTCTGACATGTTCAGAGTATGTTGAGTAATACTGGTAGAAAGGCAGTTGCTTATATATCAAACCTTGAATTTCTTTTAAACTTTTCCACCTTGGTTTGGAAACCAAACACAGTCTTAGAGAGCTTTTTTATGACAAAGATACCACAATGTCCTTACTTTCGTCACAGACTCTCCGGAATCAGGATTCTCGACCGTCCTAGTATGACTCCTTCTTGAGCTATGGACAATCCATCCTTGTCATTTTTTTATTTTTGATATTCGCCATCATGTGTCAAGTGTATTGGTTCCATGTTTGATGTGTAATTATGTCCTTCAACTTCAGCATATCACTATCATGGCGTATGGCAGTGATAGCAGCTGGTGTTCTAGACTGGACAATGAAATTAATGTAGGCTTCAGCTGCCTTGGATGGACTACAGTGACCTTGTATAGGCACTTGTTGAAAAGTAGCCAGAAGGATTCTGATCCTTTCCTGGATGATACAAAGTTGCATAATCGTATTTTTGCAATCAGAGTCCCGATCATTAAATGCAAGGAGGCATCTTGTCTTTTAGATTGCCAAAGATGGTCAGTAGAGCTTGATGATCATTTACCAGAGTGAAAGGCTTTCCATACAGAAATACATGGAAATGTTCACAAACCCATACCACAGTCGAACTTTCTTTCTCAGGTTATGAGTAAGCACGTTCTGTTAGGGACAAACATATTAGCATAGGCCAATATGCCAACAAGCATTTAGGTGCAAGGATAGCACCTAACCCAACCGAGCGACCACAACATCTGTAGGAAGCTTTGGATTAAAGTACACCATTTAGTCATGTACTTATGATCATGTGTGATTTACACGTGTGGTGTGTTGACAAGTTTCAAATTTTGTGCTTGGTGTTTCTGTGGGCACAACAATTGTTTTTGTAACCTTTTAATTTGTCTCTTGCACCCATACAGGTCAAAGCCGATCAGAAGAAGGTGATTTGGAGAGTCATCTCCTGACGGTTTGGACCCTGGGGATCAATAGCCGGTGGAGCGCCCACTTTTAGAAAAGGTGGAGGACTGAGACGCTGGACCTGGAAGATCTCTGAGGTCCAGCTGGAGCTGTCCTCCCAACTTGGGCGGGGCACACTAATGGCCTGCATTCTGGTAGTGACCTACCGAGAGTTTGATGGATGTTTGATGGGAGCACAGCTGCCACAACGGGGTGGGTCCAGACATATTCCTGCCTGTCACATTGTCAAGGTGATGTGTTTGGTTCACCCATCTCCCCCTGAAGATTGGGGATGGGCTCTGTGAGACACCCAAGATGAGTAACTGTTTGGGTAGGTATGGAAGTTGGTGCATGCTGATGTGCCTTGCCTATTAGCCAAGGGACCTATGACACAACAGAGTACAGTCCACAAAAAAGTTACTCTCCAAGGCCAACACACGGCTGTGTACAGTGATCGATCAGGTAATGTTGTTTGTTGTTGTGGGTGTAATGTGTACACAACTGTTCACTACTCTTCAATATGACAGCCCAAACCAAATGACATAATGGCTCACAGTCATCAGTCATGTGTCTGCTCAAGTGAGCATATTGACATCTGTCCCCCAGAGGCTACTTGTCTTCAGTGTTTCACTAGTGCTGATGACTCACTACTGTCTGTCATGTGAAGGTAGCCATCATACATGTGACAGAGCATACATTGCTCTATGGGTGCAGTTGCAGAGCAATACTTTCCCTTGTTAAGTGGGGAATGTCCATTTACATGATTTGTGTTACAACACTGTTGTTATCATTCCTTGTCTCTACATGTCAGCACATGTTCCTTTCACTTTTGTTTCGTGGATGATCTACCTGTCTTCATGGGATGATTACTGTATTCCCTCACATATGTGTGCATGTCAACATGTGTTTGGAATGGGACAAATGTTATGGGGCTACATTTCATGTGGTGCCACAGACAGGAGTGTGTTGCCACTGATTGGTGGCTCACAATGCCCTCACCATTCATTGTATTCATGTGGCATGTACAACTGCAGTCGCAATGAAGGACATGACAGGTATGACTACAGGTTTTTACCCACAATGTGCTTTTCCATGTTCCGATGTGCTACTTGTGACATCATGTAGCAAAGTGATTTGCACATGTGAAACAAGGAAGAGTAGTTACCTGACTGTTGGCATGCATCATGAAGTGACTTGTAGCTCTGTGGGAATCATATGTGGTTGTGTACAACCATTCATCCACGTAAATCTATGTTTCAACCATTCATCTACTGAAATCTGTGTTTGCAGAACACAAATTGAGACAGTGATATGGCTCCCCATTGGACAACATGTTGAGGGCCTTCTACAAGCACTTGAAAATCCCTGGGCCTCTCCAACATTCAAAGGACTATTGGCTTCTGCTGATGCAGTCAGAGTAAGTTATTGTCAGGGGTACCACTTAAGAGAGGTGATTTCCCTGGGGCTAGTTGATTCATTGTGTTGGGGATTTTGGAGACATATCTCCCTGACATTTTGCACAATCTGTCTCCCGTGTACATGTTCATGTTAGATGTATTACCTATCTGAGCAAAATTAGTACAACCTCCATGACTCTATTAAGACAATTTACACATGGTGTGTTTTATTGTTACTGGATGAAAAGAAGATAATGGGCCCAGGATGCAACCCTGCCTCACTCTTTTTTCAACATTAAGTAACTTGGTGCACTCCATCTTTCCTCCATATCTTACACATGCTGTAATCCCTGCATACAGTTGCCTTAGAAACAATATAATTGTCATCTCTAAGCCCATATTCATCAAGAGGTCCACAATGCCATGTATAATGAACCCTCCATTGGCAAAGTATACTTGCTGATTAAATGATGCAGGTTTAAACCCTGCTCTATGGTGCCTCATACCTCCCGAAAGGCATACTAGGTGTCAGATATAATATTCTTATCTTTGCCCCCATGCCTCTAACCTAGTCAATAAAATCCTACTCATCACCTTCAGGGTGGAGTCCAACAGAGAAAATTACCTATAACAAATTGGGTCCTTATTAGTGCTCTTTTCAAAGATGGGAACTATAATGGACTAGAAACATGTTGGGGGGAAGGCAATATATTACCACAGCTTTTAAAACATTTGTAATGGTTCAGGTTTAAAAGCTGCTCTATAGTGCCTAATTCCTTCCAAAAGCCATACTGGTTGTCACATATAATATTGTTTTCTTCACCCCACCCCTCTCACCTAGTCAATAAAATCCAACCCATCACCTAAAGGGTGGAGTCCAACAGGGAAATTGGCCTGTACCAACTTGGGTCCTTCTTACTGCCCTTTTCAAAATGGTAACTATCACGGACTGGAAACATGTTGGGGTAGGGACATATTTTACCACAGCTTTTAAAACATTTGTGATTAATGGTGCTCAAAACTCAATATTTTACCCAAATATGTCCAAAGGTAAGGTGTCTGAGCCTGGTGCTTTTCCTTTCATTCCTCCTTTTTGGCTTTTTTAAGCTCAAATCCAAATGAGCTGAACTAAGTAGTCAAATACTTGCCTGGGTCATCTTCACCTTAGACCACTCAACCTCATTCTTCATTGCATAAATGGCTGCAGAATGATTCACCCACACACCCCAAGGAATGACCATTTCAACTGAATCATATCTCTAAAATATGGCACATTAACACCGTCCAAAAGGTCATCCAATCTGATTCCTTACTCGCCTTTTGAAAATGCCTCCCATGCATCTTCTATTGTAATAGCCCTGTGTTTATTCAGTGCATGTTTATAAAGTCTCCAATATTTATTTACCTTGCCTCTGTGCCCTCTTTAACATCTTATGAGCTTTTGTGCAAACCATCCAAATTAGTTCCCTGGCCCATTTCTTGGGTGTTGCAATAGGGCCTACTGTAAATGATTATATAGTATGATTACCTAGCTCCATAAAAGCAATGACATTGGAGTCTCACTCTGCGGTATCATCAAGGCAAGTGTTCACCCGTTCCCGCTTCCTCTTGATTAGATATTGTAAAAGCTCCACTGAATCAGTTTTATCCTACTTGAGTGTTATGCCATTCCTACTTCTAAGCTCTAGGTCTTGTCCTGGAAGACTTGGCTTAGTACTCTAGTAAACTCAATAAGTGGTCAGGGATAGAGAGTTGTTATCATTGACACAGGTAGGCACTATTTGGAATCCTTCACACACACGATCACAACATGTCTCTGTTTCAGAGTTACAAGGGGACTCATGTTGTTTTTGAAATTATGAGGACTTTATGGTCTTTATGAGCAATTCTGGATTTACATTATGTGCCCTAAAGAAGTCCCATTTTATGGGACAAAACACGTTGGCTGTGTCCATGTCCTTTTTATGTCTGACAAGATGAATATAAAGAACAAGTTTTAATACACATGTTCAGTTGCCCGTGGTATATTGACCGACAAAATGTACTCTTGCCCTAGATGAATTTGTTTCTTTAATGATTTTCCTTGCCAAAATTGGATTTTCGAAGTGATACATACTGAGCGTTAGAAATTGGGTTTCTGATTGGCTAGGGTATGCACCTCAGCCAGGCAGAACCCGCCATTCTAGTTAGGGTGAGTAAGTTACACACTAAAGATAACCTATGCTCACCCCCTGGTAGCTTGGCACAGAGCAGTCAGACTTATCCCCAGACACCAGGTTTAAAGTGTTTGCGCAACACACTCACACTAGCAACACAATAAATGCACCACAAAAAGAGACTTCACACAGTGTTTTATAAAAATATATAGAGATATATTGTATCTTTTGCATAAAACATAGACCATAAGGACATTATTAATAAACACTGTGTGCACATGCCAATACTGAAAGGTTACTGGTTCATTTTACAATGCAAGGCAAAATGATGCAGGTGCTAACATCAGGGCATGAAATGCAGTTTAGGCCAACTCTGAAGTATTATCAGTTATCCTGAAAATGCAAAGTAAAGTGAAATAGGTTATAACATCAGAGACTCAGTCTCAGCAGTGGACATTATGCCAATCCTGACTCTGTACTCCTTTCCTTAGCTAGGTAAGAATAAAGAATGCCATACATTAGACCCCATGGTATGGAATGCAGCAGATTCTAAAATGGGTACACTTGATCCATGGATACCATGCACAGAAAGTAAACTGCTTAATGAGAAACACCTAAATCACCATCTGTCACGAGAAATGAGGGGAACACAAAATATCACCATACAGACCAACAATAATCAGGCCAAGTGTATGCAGAAGCCCTAGCACCTCTATTAGCGGGGTCATTGTAATCCTGGCGAGCCTGGTTAAACAAGATGATTGGCTGGAATAAAATGTAGGCTTCAGGAACACCTGCACGCCTATTATCAGTTTTTCAGTAATCTCCTACATGCAACATTTTTTCATCCCGGAGTGAATTGGGAGCATCAGTCAAGACTTCTTCCCATAATGCCAAAAAAAGGAATGAGTGCCTCAAGGTATGTTTTTCAGAGGCAAAAGGGGGACACCCAGCCTCTGCAGAGATCATGGGGGACCCCGATGGATCCCCTCATGTACAGGTAAGACCCAAGCAGCTGCCTTGGGTATACGGCGTGGTTGCTCTTCCAACTGCCACTTGCAGGAGAGGAGCGAAGAAGCTTCACTTGTGTCAGATGGCCCCCCCAAACAGTACCTTCCTTGGGCCATGGAGAGCTGCACGGTCTTCAGTTGCAGTCTCCTTCTTGAGGTATGCAGCCCTTCCTGCTTCCCCTTTGGAGGGGCGGGCATATTCAGTGACTCACCCCAGGCAACAGCGGGGTGGCAAGCAGGGTGGCCTGGTCTTTTGGGCTTTTTGCCAGTGTGAAGTTTTCCTGTTTAGTCGCTCTCCGTCCTCACAAGCAAGAGGTGGTGTCCGTGACACTGTTCTCCATCCAGGTGGTGAGTTGAAGGCAGGGGTGTCTGGACACATGCTGACCTTAGGGCATACAAATTAAAGCGCTCCCTATGTGCTATTTGTAGGGGACTGGAGTAATCTTACATAGCAGCTTTCTCCCCACACTGACCAGGAAAAATGAATGATGAGAAGCTGACACTCAATGCTAGGAATAGTTAATGTGCTCACTGCCACGCTGAGTTATGAAGTGCTCTCCTCGTGCTGGCTGAGTGAACAAAACACCATACACAGCACTCCACATGCGCCAGTTGTTGAGTGAACAGGGCAGGCTGTCAACCCTGGAATACTCTTGGGGGGCAAGCCAATAAGCCCCTGGAGGGCACTGGGCATAAAGCAGGGGGAAGCAGCCAGACGGGCCATCACACAGCAAGGCAAGTAACTCAAAGGATGGTTCCTCTAGGTAGCACCCCAGTGCCTAGGGACCCAAAGTCAGAGAGCAGATGGCAGCAGGGCAACAAGCAGAAAAGCACTCCAGTGAGTCCTTTATGCCACCCAGCAGCAGCAGGTAGCTGGGCAACAACAGATGAGCAGTCCAGATGAGTCTCTTGTGCAGCTCAGCAGTTCTTCTGGCAGAGGTTCAGTCCCAGTTCCAAAAGTACTCTAAAAATCATGGGACCAGAGCCCCTGTACGTATACTCCAAAAATGCCTTTGTCCAGGGGTAACTTAAAAAGAGCACTTGCAAGTGAAGTACAACACAGTTGAACCCAACCCTGTCTCCAGACATCAGTAAGAGTAATCAGTTCATTGTGTGAGGGCGGAACACAGCCTATTGGCATGTAAGGTGTGAATGACTCTCCCTCTCCGCAGCACAGGATGACTATCAGTATGCAGATGCCTCTTTTCTCACTCCCAGCCCTTCCTGTGTTATTAGGGTCTGGAAAGTATACACCAAGTGGAGCTGTGATTCTGCCCCAGACGTGGATTTGAATCAGGCTGCAAAGCACTAGAATTATTAGCACACAGAAATGGCCACTTTCTAAAAGTAGCAAATCTAAAATAGTAATATAAAATTCACCTACACCAGTAAGCAGGATTTCTCACCACCATTCCAAACATGCCACGCTACTACCCACAGATCAGACATTACCACTAGAGGGCATTCCGAATACAAATCCATGAGAGGAGCAGCACACACAACAGTGATGAACAAACTAGGCTGCTTGTCACTACTAGGATATGTAGTGTATAAAGATATATGCCCTACCTTTTACATGCACAGCACCCTGCCCATATGGCTATCTAGGGCCTACCTTAGGGGTGATTTAGCTATAGAGAAAAGGGACTTTAGGCCTGGGCAATTAGTTTGAATTGCCAAGTCACTGTGGCAGTAAAGTGTGCATGCAGGCCCTGAGGTGGCTGGACTGAGACAAGTTTAGAAGGCTACTTCTGTGGGTGGCGCAATCAGTGCTGCAGATCCACTAGTACTATTTAACTTACGGGAACCTGGGTTCACGGTGTACCACTTTACAAGGGGCTTACAGGTACACTACATAAGCCAAACAGCTGTAAGCCAATTATACCAGGTTTTAGGGGAAAGAGCACATGCACATTAGCACTGATTAGCAGTGGTAAAGTGCCAAGGATCCAGAAGCCAACAAAAATAGGGTCAGAAAAATAGGAGGAGAAAGGCAAAATGTTTAGGGATAACCCTGCAGAAAGGGCAATTTCCAACTGAGGGCTCCTCCCATATTTTTTTAAATAAAGTTTTAGTATTCTCTGATTCTCTGAAACATGCACAAAGTTCGGCATGTGATCTTCAGATAAAGTGCAAATGTAATTAACAAAAGACAAATTCATTTTCATTAAAGGTGTGCTAAGAACATTCCCATCATAATCATGAATAAAGTGCATCATCCCTTCACCTGAGTTGTTTATCTTCTTTTGCATCTTGTGAACTTGTATGTGCATTAAAATCATTGAACAATACGATAAAAGTCTCTCTACCCTTTTTATCTAAAACATGCTTCAGACCATTTTACAAGGCATGTGCAGCCACAGATGTGGTAACCAGGATGTACTTCCCACCCTCCAATTCTTGATTATTACAGATTTTTCCCATTTTATCAGATTTATTCCTTCAACACTTTCCTTACATTAGTCCCCCAGAATATTCCTTGTCCTGATGAGACTCCAACATCCCCCTGAAGGGTTGAAACATCACCAAGAGTAAACAGGACAGACCCCACTACTAGATTGTACCTTTAGGGGAATTGCCCTATGAATCTATTTGCTTGAGATATAAGAGTGGCTGTCTTGTGGATTTTCATCCATACACCAACTATTATGGAAACAAACAAAAGCAATATTTTAAACATTGTTTTTTTGTGTTTTTCACTTGGGGTGCACTTTTGCCAATAATTCTTTCTCTAATGTGTTATGAATTTAGTCTTTCACTTTTTGACAATAACTTATAATAAAATAAGTTAGTTTTGTGTACATACTGGTGGCATTATAGATAATTACCAGATTGTTTAACTGTCTAAATATGTGCATAGCTTGCTGATCAATTTAGTAGCAGTAAGTCCTGCTTGATTACATATTACTTATAATTGAGTTTCACGTAAATGTTTTTGTTTGTTGTGACATTGGTCCTGGATCTATTTAAATGTTGCTGTGATGATTGATTAGCACAACGTCCCAGGTGCTCTTCGAGCTAATCCTAATGAACTGGTATTGTGGATAGTATACAACTGTTGGATCTGGCATCCTTGGTGTGATTTTCCCTACCTTTTTTCTCCGCTGCCTGTATGTTTGACTGTGTTCTGGATTTCATTTTTGCTGGTTTTTGGTAATCTGGGCACTTTACCACTCCTGACCAGTGCTAAAGTGCAAGTGCAATCATGGTTATCCATGACTGGCATATTTGATTTATTAGTATGTGCATCATTTGTGCCCAGGGCATACAAATCAAATGCTACTGGTGGGTCTGCAGCACTGATTGTGCCATCCACATGACTGGCCCTGTAGACATGTCTCAGACCTGTCATTGCAGTGTCTGTGTGTGCATATTTAAACTGCCATGTCGATGTGGCAAATGCACCTACTTGCCAGGCCCAAATCTGTGCAGTGTATTTAAAAGGTAGGACATGTAATGGTGTGTTTTACATGTCCTGATAGTGAAATACTGCCCAATTTGTTTTTCACTATTGCAAGGCCTATCTCTCCCATACGTTAACATGGGGATTGCCTTTCAATACCTTTTAAGTGTAATGTCCCATTGGGAGAAGATAGAGATGTGAAGTTTTGGGTCTCTAAACTCACAATTTAAAAATAAATATTTATTGGAGTTGATTTTTAAGTTGTAAGTTTGAAAATGCCACTTTTAGAAAGTGGACATTTTCTTGCTTAACCATTCTCTGCCTGGCTGCTAACTACACGTCTGGGTCAGACTGACAGTTTGGCTGTTTGTGAATTCACTCTAGACCAGGGGTCTTCAAACTGGGGCGCGGGCCCCCCTAAGGGTGCCTCAAGTGATCCCGGGGGGGGGGGGGGCAGACTGCCCAAAAGAAGCACTATACAGATAACAGTGCTTTGTTTTAAGCAGAAACATGTTATTGCATTTTTTAAAGGTAGCAGTATTTAACAGTGATGTTTACATAGCTCTAGACATATTTAAATATTGCAATCTTTATAAAATAATTGTGAAAAATTCTGAGGGGGACCCAATCATTTTTATTTTTCAACTGGGAGGTGTGTGGCCTTAAAAAGTATGAAGACCACTGCTCTAGACAGTCACACAAAGGGAGCTGGTGTGTGTCCTGCACATCCTGATGGGTTAGGAGGAGCTGACATCTGCACCTGAATAGGGCTGTGCCTGCCCTCACACAATATAGTCCCAAACCCCCTAGAGTGTGTCTGGGGCCAGGACAGAGAGATGCGGGGGCTTGTGCACTACAAAGACTTTCCTTTGAAGTTTGCCTACTTCAAAGGCAGAAATGAGAATAAGTACTGGATTGCTGACACCACAACTTTAGAACACTTCTTGATCAAGAGGAACCTCTGCCAATGAGACGAGCTGAAGAGCTGTGGGGAGGAGTACTGCCCCTTTGCTGTGTGTGCTTTGCTGGGGTGGCCTGCAGTTGCTGCTTCTGCTTTGGAGAGGACAAAGACTAGATCCTACTTGTGAAGTTTCTCCAAGGGCTTGGAATGAGCTACCTCCAGTTAAGAAGTCTCAGGGACAGCAAAGACTTCACCTGCCAGCCTCTGGGTTCTGCTGCTGAGGACCCTTACTGACCAAGTACTGCCCAATCCAGCTCTTGGGCCCTTGGGAGTGAAAACTGGCCTAAAAACAAGAAGAACCAGGCACACCGACTCCGGATGACTCCAGAACCTGTGCCGCTGCCCTACTCTGTGCTGTTGCCTGCACCCGAAGCCGTGGGTCCCCGCTGAAGTGTGACAATCGCAACCAAAACCACTGGTCCGATGCAGCTGAAGCACCACTGAAGTCCTGTGACATTGTGAGTCCCGAGTGTCATGTCAATGACGTCTGTGACACCCGACTCTGCCACGGCACCTGTGGCCCGTGGCGTGACCTCATGAGGTCGCCCATCACGTCTTGCCCTCCTGGACTCATTGCACCTGCCGGATCATAAGGAGCTGATGCCTCATACCGACGCCACCCACTTCCACCTGCAACCGTAAGGAATCAACGCTTCACCTCCTCTGCTCTGCAGTAAGGAACCCATGCTTTTTCTTCCTGGATCAGTAAGGAATTTATGCCACACTGGATCTAGTGACGCCTCACCTCTCCGACTCTGTACACTGGCTTCTTTCCTCGTTTACCAAAGGGACTGTACCTGTGGTCTATGCTACTCCGTGACAGGCACTGCACTACCTCTTGAGTGGCGTTGAACTGTTGGGAACAACTCCATTGATGACATTGTGATAGCCCCAGTTGGAGCTATTGTGTTTCTAAGGCCCGTATTTACACTTTTTTAGCGCCGCATTTATGCCGCTTTTTAACGCAAAAGCAACGCAAACTTACAAAATACAATTGTATTATGTAAGTTTGCGCTGATTTTGCGTAAAAAAATGGCCCAAATGCGGCACTAAAAAAGTATAAATATGGGCCTAAGTGTTTTAAAATTCATATCTTTGCTTGTGTATGTTGGAGGTTTGTCGTTTTGGCCTTGTTTTACTTAGATAAATAATGGTTATTTATCTAAACTGGTGTAGTGTCAATTTGTGGTGTTTTCACTGTTTCACTGTGTGTGGGTACAAATACTTAACACATCGCCTCTGAGATAAGCCTGATTGCTCGTGCCAAGCAACAAAGGTGGTGAGCAGGGGTTGTCTTAGGTGTGTGACTACCTCACCATGACTAGACTGAGGGTCCCTAATTGGACAGGGTGCAAACTGACTGCCAACTAGAGACAACATTTCCAACAACAACCTTTTTAGTTGCACTAGCTTGAAAAATTACATGAAGCAGGATGTCTAATCTTTCTTTTGTCCCATACCATAATTTGGAATAATAGCTGTAGAACAGAAGGAGCTGTACACCTCCAGATAAAAGGAATAAATCACCCAAGGTTCTTGAAAACATAAAACAGATAAAACGTAACCAGTCAGATTTCTAATTTGGACCAAATCCCAGCTATGTTCCAACATAGAAACACAGCCCTTTCCTTACCTGGCTGTACCACGTAAGTCAGAAAAATATCGTCCCCCGTCATCCACATCATCTCTTACCTCTCTCCGTGGTGTACAGATAGAGTCAGGGTTGTCTAGAACTACAAGCTGACCATCATCTACCACCCGTCATCCCTGAAAGGGATCATCCATGAGCGGGGTATAGTGATCGTGTGTACTCATATTAAATTGTGAGCAAAAAGAAAGATAGTAAACACCTCTTTGTGAGCAAACCATCTCTCCCCTGTTTGACCTGATAACTAGGTATCAAATTATTTATCTGGGATTTTAATGTTAAACTAATCACTGTATGGTATTGCAAAATCACAAGTACTGCATTCCAAACTTGCACATGAAATTGTTTTTTTGGAGGAGTGGGGGTTTGAACTTTTCTCAAGCAACAACATCAATTCCTGCCAAGGTGAACCACAAAAAGTCACTAAATTAACGTGTGCTCAATCCTTTTCAACCCTCTGGTAGCTAGGCACAAAAGAAGTCTAGCTTAAATTACAGGCAATGTGTAAAGTATGTATACAGTACTTTAACAGTAACAAAGTGAGGAATACAACACAAGAAAATCCCACACCAATTTAGAAGAGTAAAGTGCAATAAATAATTTAACAAGAGACAAAAATGTAACCAGTAGAACCAAAGTTATGATTTTTTTCAAAGTTTTTAGTAAAAACTACTGGCTAAAAGATCAAAATGGCAACCATAGATAGCTAGTCATGCAAGACTGGTAAAATTTGAAAGTTATGGTCAACAGCGATGGTGACGGTTCAGAGACACGAAATGGATTGGAGCCAGTCTCAGCTTATCTTCAGACTTAGAAGAATGTTTGAAGAAAAATGTCTGAGAAGATAAAGTTCAGTGGGGCAAGGCATCCAACACTGTCTGAGAAAGAGGTATCATTGTCAGGGAGCCACTGGATGATTTCACAGTGAAGATTCCTGCTTTCAAAGTTAGGGTCTGATTTAGAGTTTGGCGGATGAGTTACTCCATCACTAACATGACAGATAGCCCGTCCACTGTATTACAGTCCCAATATATCCTATGGGAATCATAATACAGCGGATGGGATATCCATCACATTTGTGATGGAGTAACCTGTCTGCCATTCTCTAAATCAGGCCCTTAGTCACTTTTCTGGAAGATCAAAAGCCTCCAGTGTCATGAAGCGGTGGGCTATAGCAGACAACAGCTCCACGAGTCCGGATACCCTTGGCTCACTCAGGTTGTCCTCAGTCGCAGCCCGTGGGGATTCCTGGGGGCAGGGCGGCGTGTGGTGGGAGAGGGAGAATTGATAACATAAAAAATAAAAAAAACGTACTTCCTCTTCCGTGCTGCGCTGTTCCTCTTTCCCTCATCGTTGCTGCACGCACAGGCTTCCAGCCTGCCCTGTGGCCAATCCTGTTGCTGCTCAAAACAGCATCACGAATGGCTGGGAGTGCCCAGCCAGGGCTCTCCCAGGCAGACTGGAAGCCCTGTGCACATGTGTGTTTGGCCAGCCCGAGAAAACCAGCCAAACACACATGCCCCGTGAGGGGAGTGCACAGTGCATTCCCCTCTGCTCGTCACCCCCAACACCCTGCCCCTTTCACAGGGAAAGGATCATAAACACAGTTTATGATCCTTTCCCTGTGAAAGGATTTGCAGCGGTTGCTACTGGCGTGGGCCGACACTCCACCTCTCTTATGCAGGAGTCACCCCTGGTAGTCCTGGGTTCAAGCAGTGACCTAGTTCTCTAGCAGCAGTGTGGTTTTCTGAGGGTTCAAGGCAGGCTTCCAGCTGTTGGACAGTCTTCTGTACTAAATAGCAAAGCAATCATCTGAAAAGCAGGACAGGCCTTCTGAGTGCCCTCTGCAGGTCTAGGAGTTAACTGTACAGTGGGTCTGAGGGTCCTATATTTATATCTCATGCCAGCATTGAAGTGGAGGAAACAGCTGGAGTTTCACCCCCACAGATGGTTCTGGAATTTCCATCCTCCCTGTTTTAGTCCCAGGATGACAAAAGGCTAGTATGAAGTCCTTTGTGAGTGTGTTGAGGCAGCTTCTTTGAAATGTGAGTGGGGCTGTGCACAGCTCTACCCCTCTATACTGGGAGGATAGCCCACCCTACCAATACTTAGTTCCCCTTTGTGTTACTGCCAGGGAGAGATACACAAAGGTCAACTGTCATGCTAACCACAGAATTGTGACCCAGGACACAGGCTGCAGGCACCAAATGGTTTGGATGAGAAAATGCCAACTTTCTAAAAGTGTCATTTTCAGAATTGTGACTTAAAGTCTGATTTTACCATTAAAGATGATTTTAAATTACAATTCTTTAGACACAAAACATGACATTTCTACCCGTTCCAAAACAAAGATTATTACTTTTTAAATTTAATAAGGTAAGCCAATGTTATTCTAGTAGGCCTCACAGTAGTGAAAAGTAAATTTAGGAGTTTCACTATCAGGACATGTAAAACTTAAAGGTTCAACTTTTTAAAAATACAATACACCCTGCATTATGGGCTTTTTAGGCCCTACAATATATAATTTTTAGATGCTGGGTTTCTGGTGGGCAGAGATACACACTTTATCCAAGAAGAAATGACAATCCTAGTCAGGATACTTTAGACACACACCATTAATTAACCTATGCTCACCCTGCTCTTCTGGCAGCTGTTTAAAAAAAAAACCAGGGAAATAACACTAAAGGTAAGGATGGGCCAGGGGTATAGGTATTTATTCACAAACAACAGTCCCTTGTACAACGTGTAAGTGCCGAACAATGTGCATAAGACTTCAGTCAGACAGGCAGACATTTGTATTTATTCTCAAAAATACTTAAACATTGTGTGAGAGTCACACGTCAGACAAGAAAAAGGAAGACAATCAATTAAAAGATTTAGACTTACAAAAATAACACAAAAGCGTTCATGGTTGTATATCAGAATAAAACAAAATAATAGAAGTCACAATTACCACGGTCCCAGTGTTCGTATATACATCAAAAGACACGAATTCTGATTAAGTAAAAGTGCTTTTCTTTGTCTGTACAACCAAAACACTCAGGCTTACATACGGGCCAGAATCAAACCAACTGGCTGAAGTCACAATTAGCACAGTACTAATGCTCATATACACCTCACAAATTGTAATTAATTATAAAGCCATGGTACTCTAGTAGACAATGTTTTGATCATATGAGCATTAAAAGATCATCATCAGGACAGAGAATAATGCATGAAAGCAAAGTGACCAGTACAAGCCCATAAGAGGGGGGGCAAATTAAATAGAAAAACCAAATGAGAAAAAGAAGAAAATAATTTTTTTTTAAATGATGCTATACCAGGAAGAATATTACAAATTCAAGAAACAGCATGAATGAAGGAGCAACAGTATCCACTTATGACTAATTAAATACAGTAATAAAACCATGATGTTCAAACAAAGGAAAGCAGGAAAGGCATGGGGTAACCATAAAAAGCAGTCTGGTACGACTGTTGTGTAGGTTCTTATTATGCTAATGAGGCTACTGGATTTGAGAGACAGGTCACAAGGATTGTGGCTAGTAAGTTGAATTTCACACCACATTATGCCTGTTGGCCTAATCCGGGTTTTCCAGCTAACTAGCAGCACCTCACCTCTGGCTGAGGCAACCGGGCGCATGACAAGAAGACTCCTCAGGAGAATCGTGGTCCATCAGATCCCATCCCTTTCTCTCAGTTACCAAAAGTCTCATACAGGCAAAGACAACAGAGGCATATATAGTTTGATAAGGATTTATTGAAGTAACTGAATCTTAGATACAAAGGCATGTATTGCAATAACTAGGATGATAAAACGCAATAAAAGTAAACAGATGACTAACAGAGTAAAACACAAGAATAGTCCTACCGTATTGTCACTAGGAGTAATGTATATGTTTCTCCTACCTAAACTATGTCTGAGCACAGCGTAATAAGCCTAATATGCCCTTCGGGTTCCCCCCCTGGGGATACATCATACCTAGAGGAAGAAGCCTGTGGTCTAGAGAGACACCGTCCCGATGTGGATCAGGGGTCCGACCGACTAGGCAGGAAGCTGCAGCGAAGAGGTCAACAATCAGCATGCAGTCATGGTCATCTGGCTGGAATCTCCCTCTAACTGCTTCTGGGACAAAGGATTTTTTTATTTTTTATAATAAACCAGCTGACATTCTACGAAATAGTCTCCACATATGAGTGTGTGTTTTCTGTGAATGTTGGAGACACAGCATGCCACGTTTGTCGGCAACCCTATCTGACTGTAGCCTTGGAGAAAGCACAAAGTGAAATAAATGTCCTAGTAAGAATGTAATGCTTTCCTAGGCGAAAGTACAATGAGGTAAAGAAAATAAAACAGCACCACAAATGTTGCTATTGCTAGAAAAATAAAGCAATGCTGAATAAAATGTAACAGGGTTAAAGTGCACAGCGGCAGGCCTAGTTAGCTTAAAACAACGTGGCTAAAACATGACTAAAATAGCTATACAACACCCTCCCCTTGCCGGTCAACGTTGGTGGTTTTAAAGCTTAAGGTAAAACATTTTTAATAACTCTTATGCCAAGAAAATATACATATATATATATATATATAAATATAAATAATACAGTGAAAAGTTAAGAGACACAGAGGCAGGAAAAGTACAATTTGAACAAGCCAAATTCAATAGTCAGTGTCACTTTGAAATACGCCCATTACATCCAGGACAATTGAAGCTAGGAGACGTTCTACTTCGGCAGGTGGTAAAATATCCACATCATATCCAAGGAAAGTCACAGACCACTTGTGTTCCAACGCCTGAGCTCCAGCTGAGGCAGCAGCATCCCGTGTCATGCACTCCATAGAGTTAAGAGTTGCGGCATCCATAAAAGGAAACTCATAAACGTCTTCCCGTAGCAAACACACCCTCAATGCGCATGTCTAATAAGGAGCCGTCAGCAAGAACATCAACAGATATCAGTGTCCAATGAAAGTAAGAGCTGCGTAGAAAGACAGACTTTCAGTGCCAAAAAGTCAATTACCCATGCTCGAGGTACACAAGTATCAATTACAGGGTACATATGAGAAAATAAAATATATATAAGCCAACTTCCACTTACATCTGTGTCACATGCATGTGAAAACTACTGCATAAGGTGCCAAACGTGAGATGAATGAGCATACTGAGTGAGCTAGAACAGTAACCTTACCAAGGGGATGACACAGGGGGGCAAGTCAATGGTCAAAACAAAGTAAGGTGCATAAGGATACAGTCAGGCAGAACCTAAAGGCAATACAAGAGACAATTTTCTAGTGGAATAAAGGACCACTGATAGTTGGAATGCTCAAAACCAAAAAACAGGACTTACCAAAAATAAGCAAAAGTATTATACAAATAATCACAATGGCCCTAAAGCTTCAATCCACTCATTCCAGGATTTCCAGGTCATTTTGCAAACAGAGGACCCGACTAACACACAGAAAGAATTAAAGCCCACTCAGTATAGACATGTATCCCTGTGGGAAACCAACAAAAAGCTAAGCATGGGAGTCTGGGCTTACCCAAAGAATTATAGGGTTTGAAGTCATGGAACGAATGCCGGCGAACCGCTGGCAGAGAAATTCCTTGCAGTGAAGGCAAAGCGTGTGGATTGGCGTGGCATGTGGCAGCAAGGTAGCTCTGAGTGACACGACTTGGGAACAGCTGGGAACGAGTTTGAATAGAATGGAAGGGAATAAGCACACAGAGATTGCGGCAGCCATATTGGTGGAATAATCCATCCTCAAAAATGCAAAAAACCCTAACAGAATAAAGGTAAGAAATGGGTACAAGTACTGACATTAACCAGGTGGAAAATTAGAGATCATACTGTTGCTAAAAAATTGAGTAAAATTACAAAGCAGCACATCAAAAATACCAACACAGATAAGACAGACAATAAGAGAACGCAGAAGAATTCTGCCTGCGTTTGAGGCAATGCCAAAATAATGCAGCCACCACAAGCAATTATAAGATTAAATCAGGGGAAAAGAAGCAGGTAAGCCATATTAAAAAGCAATAAGATAATAGAACAATAACATTATAATAGTGCATCAACGAATTAGAAACAGTATCTCAGAAATGACAGTTATATTATAAATCATCACTGCAACTACTCGTAGGGTGGTAAAACACCACCCTGGTCATTGTCTGTCGTAAGAACAGGTAAACCAAACCAACATGGGCTTCAAGAATTCATACATTGAATAATAAAATTACACTAGAGAAGTCCAGTCCTACTTACTATTGAGACCAGTATGCAGGCTATCAGTGTAAAGGATCCATTTGAGTTCCTCTTTGTTTAAAATGGCTGCAATGTTTGCACACCTGGGAGGTGACATAACAACACAAAGATCATCTTCCATGTGTCTCAATTCTGTAAAATGTTTAACCGACAGGGCGTTACAGACTTTGCAGGGTCAGCGACTCCTGTGTTGACAGAGGCGTACTCGAATCCTTTCTGTTGTCTGTCCAATGTAGATTCGATGGCAGAGACAAATGATAGCATATACAACATTCTGATTATTGCATTTGGAAAAGTACTGTAAAGTCAGCTTCACATTACCGTACAGAAATTCTTTCAATTCTATAGAAAATGACACACTCTGTACTTAAAGTGTCCATGTACTGGTGCCAGGCCCCATAAATCATTAATTGTGCTTTCTGAACCAGTTTTTTGAATGCTTTCTCTAACTAGATGATCCTTGATGTTCTCGCAAAAGGCAAAAATAGGCCACTCTAGGTTAAGATCTCCTGTAATAAGTACACCACAGAGCTGAAGATGGCCCTTCTTAGGGGATTTCGCTGACACTTTTTGCTTTTTCCTCCCGTTTGTTTTGCTGACTCTTGTTTAAGAACCTTACTACTCTGAGCACTTTCCCACTGTACTGCAGTGGGAAAGTGTATGTGTCCTTCCTACACATGCCAGAAAGGGGTGCTTATATGAGTGGATCAGGTGCTATACCCAAGAGTGCTCTGTAAAACGATACCACATACTCGGGGCGGGTACGGCCCTGGCTACTAGTGGGACACTGCACTGAGTGTGCCACCCAGAAGAATAGCCTGTCAAGCATGTTTCTGGCCTAATAATGCAGGCTTATGGAGGCCTAGTTATGCCAGGGCTCAGATTCGCACTCTTAACTCCATGGCCAATCCTGAGTGAGCCCTCCACTACCCCTAAGCACCCCTTGAAGGGCAGAGAAGGTGGAAGACAAAAGGCTGGGCAGGTACACATGGGTGTCTAATTCCCTGGTAGTGAAGAATCCCCACATGGGTTTTCCCTACTTAGGGGATCAGCTCTCCCCACAGGTTTTGCAGATTTTCTACCCTGTGACCTTGTGAGCCTGGGATGTTTCCCACTGTAAGGGCATATGAGATTGTGTGCACCTCTCCTACCTATGTAAGGAGGTGGCACTGGCCAGTGTGTGCAAATGTGCCCACTGGTGCTCGACACATGTGACCAGCCTTCAAAAGCAGGCTTGTGGGTGCGCACCTGCACCCATGGTGTGCCTAAACATGCATCCAGCCTGACATAGCAGGTCTCTGTGTGGCACTTGCGCCCACAGTGGGCTTGAACATGTATCCATCCTGATATGGCAGGCTTCTGTGTGCACACCTGCACCCACGGTGGGCTTAAACATGTATCTATCCTGTCATAGCAGGCTTGAGTGTGTGCACTTGCACACATGGTTTGCTTAAACAGGTATCCAACCTGCCATAGCAGGCTTGCATGTGCACACTTGAACCTATGGCTTTCTTAAACATGTATCCAGCCTGCTATCACAGGCCTGTGTGTGTGCACTTGCACCTATGGTGCTCTTAAACATGTGTCCAGCCTGCCAATGCAGGCTTGTATGTGCACAACGGCACATATGCCCAGAAAGTGAATAATGTGTGTTTTCACTACATATGAGAGCTACTCTGCCCATAGGTTAACATGACGGAAGTACAATTACTCATTGCTGCAATAGTGGGTTGCAGTGGAGCATTGAATCTGTCCTGACAAACCTCTTCCCATGGTAAAAGTGGGCATTTGTGTGCTCTAAAAATGTTTTGTGTGCCTTTTTTGAATTTGACTTCAGTCCACACTGGAGGTGGGGGAACACATCTATGTGCACTCCTCAGCAACAAGTATAAACCTTGGGCACACAACTGGAATGCCCGTCCTCTGTCATTTGAGGGGCTAGCTGGATAGATTAGAGGGCGAGGTTTTGACACTTGGCCTCCAGGCCAGATCATGGCCCCACTAAAGATTAAGATCTGCATTCAACAGTCCCATGGTAGACAGGACTGAAATGTAGGGGAGACATCTGTGGTTCAAGAGTGAACCCTCTGAACCTCTCTTAACTTCAAAGGCACAGTACGGTCCAAATATTGGTGCTACACTGCAGAAATTCAGAGATATGCTTGCAGAGACCCAGGAACAGAGTTACCAGTCAGTGTCATGCACACTACCAGAGAATTCTATTGTGCACCAGGAGTTATTACTGCCCTGGGAAGGGACCGTGCACTCTTTCTGAATCGTGACTGGCCTGGAGGGAATGCCGGAAGCAATGGTGCAGATACCTGTGAGTGAACTTCCTGAGTGGTGAACATTTGTCGACTGCTGCCTGATAAGCCTGTTATCTATTCCCTTCCCCCCACCTTTTCCCTGGTACCCTGAATAAATGAGACTCTGGCCATGATCCACCTGATATCTGGGGAAAGGTTGCTTTCATTACCAACCTGTTGGGACGTGGTATTAGGGATTTAGTTCAAGGGTGGAGGAAGGTTTGGGCCCATGGGGTCGGGGAGCACAGTGACAACTGACTTGCCGGATATAAGTGTACTGCATTAGGGTACTGAGAGCGAATGCATGCTGTTCAAGTCTGTCTGATATCAGTGGCACTGCATGGCAGAGGGGAATGAGTTTGGGGGAGTGACTGCCTGTGAATGACTACACTGCACTGCAGTGTTGCGTACATATTGTTTCCTTGCCAAAACACCATCATGGTTGACATTGTTTTTTACCCGTGTGGACTATGCCACGACATACTAAAAAATGCTGAAATTATCTGTGTGTACACATTGCTGCTAACATTGTGTACCGGGGTGCACAATATAACTGTGTGAATTTGAATTGTGATAAGCCTTACTGCTCAGTGGCAAACTACCCAAGGGTAAGCACAGGTTATACACTGACAGGAATGGTAGGTTCTGCCTGGCTACGGCATCGCCTCAGCCAACCAGAGCGTGCCGCCTCCAACACCAAGGACCTCATTATGAGTCTGGCGGTCCTTGGACCTCCAGATTCGCGGTGGCAGTCAGGCTGCTGTCAATGTGTCAGTCCAGTCTCCACATTATGACTGTGGTGAAAGCGCCACCGTCAAACCACCGGCACTGCCACTTTTTCACTGGCCTGGCGGTGGCAACGGTCTTAATCCGCCAGGGCAGCACTACCCTGGGGATTATGAGTCCCCTCTCCACCGGCTTGTGAATGTTCTACAAAGCCGTGGGATGTAGTGGCAGTGGATGTAGTGGGACCTATCTTTGGAAAAGGTGGTTGTAACTATATTTTAGTCTTGGTGGACCAATTTTCGAAGTGGGCAGAAATAGCTATTAGTGGTAGTATGGAGACCAAAAAATTGATTGATTTCTTTAATGAGATTTTTAGTCGTGAGTGTTTGCTGAACACTCTTCTCACTGACAATCGGCCCCAGTTTGTATCAATTGAGATGGAAGAGTATTTTAAGTCCAGAGGTATTATGCATAGGAAATGTTCCTTGTACCATCCTGAAGGAAATGGAACAGTAGAAAGGTTTAATAAGTGCATAAATGAGTGCATACAATTGGAAGTTGCAGCTGGCAGGAGTTGGAGGGATGGTCTTAAGAATTTTCTTCATCCATATAGATTTTCACCTCACTTCACTACCGGGAAAGTACTGTTTGAAGTTTTCAGGGTACGGAAGGCTAACACACGTTTGGCACCAGGTTGGGTGTGTTTGGGTAAGAATGAGTGTGTAACATGGTGTGACAGGAATAAGGAGGAAAGGAAGAAGGAGGAAAAATGCTTGGAGAAAAGGAAGGAAAACTATGATAGGAGGAAGAATACATGCAAAGTTAAGGTAAAAGTGAGAGATAAGATTCTGATTAGAAACCCTAGTTTAAGTAAGTCTGGAAGTAAGTTTATGGGTCCATTTGAAGTTGTCAAGCTTTTCAGGAATGCAGTGAAGATTAAGGATGGAAGGGTCTGGAATCTTAACCGTGTTGTTATCTCAAAGAAATTGTGATTTATTTTTTTGTTTTATATAATTTTTACTGTGTTATCAGCTTAGTGCTGTTTGAATTTTCTTTATGGAATTTTCTTCTGTACATAGTTTGTTATTACTCTTTTTTGTTTACGAACTTGTTCCTTAGGTTATGTTTTTTTTTATCCATAGTGTTTTATTACAAGAGTTGGTAATTATTTTAAAGGGGAAAGGTGTGTGGTAGAATGTTGACAATAGAATGTGAGGGACCTCATCTCTGGCACTGATGTCATGTTCGACATCAGAGTAGAGTGTTGGAGGGAGAGGTTCAGAGGGAGCTGTTGATGAGCTGACTGTGTTGTGTCCTCTCCTGGCTGTGGCTAAGATACTCCTATTAAAATAACCTGCTTCCAGTACCATCAGGATCTGCATCTTTATTACAGATGCCACCCACTATGCCCTCAACACCAGCTGCCCTCCCACCTGCCTTCAAGCCTCCACACTGACCACCCGCAGGCCCTTCTCCTACCGGAACTGCACCTTCACCAGCCTCCATGCCAAACGACCCACCAACAAAGGCAGGACTCAACCATCTCAGATGTATCCTCCTCAACACCCGCTCCTTCCACAAGCATGCAGTAGAATTATGAAATATACTCGACTCAGCTTCCCCAGACGTTACCTTCCTGACGATACCTGGATGAACCCCTCCTCAGCGCAGGGACCGCTCCAACAAACCAGGAGGAGGCATCGCCATCATCCACAAGAACACCCTCAGTGTCACGACCAACACCGAAGACACCCTCAGCACTGCCGAACACCTGCAAGGTAATGATGCGACTATAGAGGATTTTGTTACTGCACTCCACAAGTTTGCAGCTACCTGCAATTTTGGTGACAGTGTGGAGTATCGAATAGGAAATCAATTTGTTCTAGAGTGTGTGTCAAAATTAGAGAAGAACTTTGGTCAAAAATGATCCTTAACTTACATAGGTCTTGATTATTGCTAAACAAGTTGAACAGTTCATGTCTTGTATTCATAAGCTGCAGAAGTCCAAGGAAGCAACGTCTTCTGCACATTTGATCGGTATGAAAACTAAAATAAAATCCAGGTAGTGGTAAAAGTAAGTTATTGTGCTTTAGATGTGCATCATACAATCATTTGGCAAATTCTAAGGATAGTCCAGCACTATGCGGTGTTGCCAATATATGGGGGGGGGGGAAGGACATTGGGTTGAATGCTGCAAATCCATGTAGATGGCAAAAAAGCAAAGTCATTCAGGTAGCACTATGTGATGAACTTAATGTTAATGTTCAAGTGAATTGTGTGCCAAGCAGTCATTTTGAATACTCCTCGGATACTGTGGAATTCAACAGCATTAGCTCTGTGATGATGTACTCTGAGGCTAAATTATCATTAATTTCAGACACCGATTTCCCTAAACAATTTGATGGGAAAGTCCAGTTACTTGATATAGATGTCACTCGTTGGGTATTTTGAAGCTAACATAAAGTGTCAAGGAAAGGATGCCTTAGGAAAAATGTATGTTCCTGTGAAGGGGGATACAGTATTAAGTTGGCCTCATCAAAAGTTGTTAGGACTTTTCCTCGATCCTAATACAAATCCCCATGTTCAGACCAGTCAAGTGAACACCAAAGAAGAACTATTGATAAAAGAGTATCCTGAAGTGTTTTTTACAAACGTGGTGTGTGTTAAAGAGTTAAAGTATTGCATCTGTTTAAAAAAGGATGCAGTACCTGTCTCGTGCAAGGTGAGGAACATTCTGGTCAGCCTACAGGGAACTGAGGAAGCAGAACTAAATAGACTTCAGTCTGAGGGTATTAAAGAAACTGTGGAAGCTTCCAAGTGAGTTGCACCTATTGTGATTGCCTCAAAGAGCTCTGGTGATTTCAGGCTGTGCATTGACCTGAGATATCTAAATAAAGATGTTATAGAAGTCAGATTTCCATTACCTAACATAATTGATACGGTCAGTGTGCTGGGTAATGGGAAGTATTTTAACACATAGACCTTAATTTAGCTTATAGCCAAGTTGAATAGTTTGATGATTCTAAGCTTCTTATAGTATTTATTTCGCCATTTCACCTTTACAGATTTAACAGGATTCCATTTGGTCTATGTTCGTCAGCTTGTGTGTTTCAGAGGCTTATGACAAATTTGCTGGGTAATGTCGCAGGTGTAAAATTCTTCCAGGACGCTGTCCACAGTTTCACAGATTCGTTAGAGGAACATACAACCAAAGTCAGGGAGGTATTGAGTATTTCCTGCTCAAAAGGTATTACTCTCAAGAGTGGGAAGTGCATGTTTTCTTGTTCAAAATTAACCTATTTGGGACATGTGATTACAGGTAGGGGTGTAAAGCTAAAGAAAGAATTGATTGATACCATTTCAAAACTCATGCAACCTACTAAAAAAGAGGAAGTGAAAACTTTCTTAGCCATGGCAGAGTTTTATGCTAGATCTGTCCCAAATTTTGCCAAGCGCTTATGTTGTATTGGGAGTTGCTTAAGAAGGGTGTTCAATTTGTGTGAACAGATGAATGTCAGAGAGAGTTGGAGGATATAAAGGTGGCTTGTCATTGCAGCAATCCCTGAAATGTTTTAAAACAGATTTCCTATGTTTCGTGATTACTGATGCCAGTGATAAAGGATTTGGTTGTGTTCTTAAGCAAATGATGTGTGGCAAGGAGGTCACCATAGCTTTTGCATCTAGATCCATTATAGGAGTTGAAACACGTTATTCAACAATTGAAAAGGAGGCATTAGCCATGATCTGGGATCTCAGAAAATGTAAACAGGTTTTGTGGGGGCTGTGTTTCATTGTACCCTTGCAGGAGATCTTTAGTAAGAAGAGTTTGAACAGTGTTCTTCTTGCATATGTAAGTAGATAGTAGTTTTGCAGGCTTTTCAATTTGTAGTTAAGTGCATTCCCGGTGTGGAAAACAAGTTGGTTGATTGTTTTTCGAGGCTGAATGGTTGTCAGACCTGGAGAAAGATGAGGTAATGAAAAGCGCACAAGATGGTATAATATCAGGAAATGACAACTGGTCCCCTGATGAGAAGTTAATGAGGTATGCCAGAGTTTCAGAAGAACTTGTGGTCAACAACGGCATTGTGTTAGAAGGATGCAGGTTAGTTCCTCCTAATTGGATTAGAGAGCTTCTTATATGTTTAGCCCATGAGGGATACCAGGGCATTAGTAAGACTAAAGAAAGATTGAGAATTGCATATTGGTGGCCAGGGATGGATTTAATGGTGGAAAGAATAGTCAGGGATTGTAATGAGTGCGTATTGGCTGATAAAACCCTCAAGATTATAACACAAAACTACGATCTGTCCTAAGATTCCTCAGGAAGTGTAAGATGATGTTGCTCTCGACATTAGGGGCCTGATAAGTTGCGGTTCTACTGTGAGATATTTTCTGGTTTTGATAGACACTCTCTCCATGTGCCCAAAAGTAATGGTAACTGCAGAAATCACAAAAACATTTTATTATGTATTGTGTTCCCATTGTATTCTTCTATGGAATGTTTGTATTCAAGATTGTGGGGAGCAGGAGCTGGTGAAAACGGCTGGAACTGTGTTGCTGCACTCTGCTGTGACTGTAGATTTTTCCGTTGATTAAACCCTACTTAACCAAAACAAGGAAAGAACTTCAAACATTTCCATTTTTAATGCTACTTCTATGGTCACATGGTGTGTACTGAATATATACATCTTACAGAATGCCACACGAGTTTCTGACAGCAAAATTACATCTGCCTTAAATTCTTGACACCTGAAAAATAGCCTTGCTCTCAGTATTTTGTAACATCCCATTAATAATCCACAATATGATTCTATGACTCCTTGCCATCCAGTAAGGTTCTGCATGAAATAATTGTGTAATTTTGTCTGAAGTTTGCATTTGCCTCTGAGTTATATCTGAGGAATTTTGTTTCCTCTGCACTCCACCCTAACTCTATTCCTAACAAACTCATCTCTAGGTCTTGCCCCTTCCCTTGGGCAATCGTTTAATTATTCATCAATTATGGCTGCTACAAGGAAACTCCTCTTGATTGTCAATTTGATACATTGAACAGTATGCAGAATCAACCATGTGTCTTTGCAGGTTACCTTTTCTTGCCTGAAGCAATAGAAAGAAATCTTTCTGGAGCATAACACACTGTCCCCCAAAAGGTATAGTACAATATGGAGCTCTTAGATCTCCCCAGAGTGTGCAGCTTTTCCATGAGAGTGGAGGAGTAAGAGAAATAAAGAAAAAACATGATGCCATTCTCCTTTCTGCAAAATGAAAATTCTGTTGCAAGATGCATTGATCCACTTTCTGGTAGAGAAAATACCTCTACATGATGTTCATGATATAGCCTCTCTATGATGATTCTATCCTAGTGTAATTGCTCCCCAATACAGTAGCCCGGTGCTAAACTACCCCAGCCTAGCACTATCTTACTCCGAGCCCACACAGAATTAATCTCTAAAAGATACTCTTGCCATCTGATCATTGCCATAAATAATATGCCAGAGTGCATCATCAACTTACTCATGATCTAACTAGACTGTCTAGTAAAGGAACTGTGGAAGTTATTGGAGAAAAATGTAAATATTTTCTTGCTTCTCTGATGAATGACCCTTAATTTGGTAAAACATCACTAGCCATGCTTTTCTATGCAGAATTGTGCTCTACAGTGTAACATTTTTAAAATGCTACAAGAGGGTATGGTCCCTTGTGTTGTGATAGAATAGATGAGAGTTCTGCTATTGTTGCATTCAATGATATAAAAAATTGTGGAAACTTTCAGATTTTTAAAATGTTTGACAACTGTTAGACCTGTCAGCCATAGAGTGGTCTTCCCCCAAACTTTTTTCCTTCTCCTCTTCTGCCCTGCTGAATTTATTTTTGTTGGCCATAGGGCTCTATGCACTTCAACACAGTTAACCAGTTTTAAAGTGCCTGTGCTGACTTCCTAAACCGAGGTAAAATTGTCTTACACCAAATTGGTATATCTAATTTACTTACATGTCCTTAGTAAAGTGATATACCATGTACATAGGGCTGGTAAATTAAATGCTACTAGTGGTCCTGCAACACGTATTGTGCCACCCACTTACCTAACCCCTGAAAATATGTCTTAGGCCTGCCCTTTCAGCCTGTAGGCAGTTTTAAACTACTAGGGTGACCTGGCAAATTAAATGCCTTGCCAGGCCTAAAACCTCTTCTTTGGATAACACTTACAAGTTACCCTTAAGGTAGGCCCTAAACACCCCATAGGGTGGGGTAGAGCAGGGTGGATTGTACATATAAAGTTGGACATGTACTGTAGTCAAAAACTCACAAATTATTTTTTTACTACTGTGAAGTCTATCTCTACCATAGCATAACATTGGGGTACATTATTGTAAAAAATATGCGATACCTTCTGTTGGTGGCAAGTAGAAATTTAATGTTTGGTGTCTAGGGGATTGGAATTTTAAATCCTCTTTAATGGTAAAGTCAGATTTTCAGTCACAATTCTGAAAATTACACTTTTAGAAAGTTGGCATTTTCTTGTTACTCCATTTTTCTAACATGGTTTTGGATTTTTGTTGTGTTGTCTTTTCTCTTTATTACTGTTTAAGTGCTGCAAAAATACTTTACACATTGCCTCTAAGTTACGACTGACTGCTTTTGTGCCAAGCTACCAGAGGGTTAAGTACAGGTTAATTTAGTGACTTTTTGTGGTTCACCCTGACAAGGATTGCAGCTTTTGATTGAATGCGAGTTTATCCACCTCAACCAACAATCCAATTTCTCTCACATATACCAGCAAGGGTCATTAACAACATATTTGTTAGCCGTGGGATTCTGCCAATGACTTTGGATTGAAAATGTAGGTCAGCAAATACTGGATAATGAACAACATGTACGCATTTTGTACTCTTTTTCAAGCAATACATGTAAATGCTAGACACATTTCTTCTTTTAAGAAAAGACAACTCTCTCGTTATTACATGTGATGTTGCAGACAGTGTTCTAGGGGTTGAAGGTATGGTGTAACTGGTCAATTTTGGTCTCTAAGTTTAATAATAATAATAATGTTGTTAACTTTAACTATGTTTATAACCAGTGTTTAATAATTTTAGTAACAGGCTTTGTTATGTGAATTTAGTCTGAAAACCAAAATTCTTATAGGTAAAGTTTTTTGAGTCAATTTTAGTCACTCGCTTGGGTTTTGACCAATATCATATGACATTTTCCTGTGAGCACTGTACCTCGGACACAGTCCAAGGTCTGTGTTCAGTACATATAACCATACCATCAGTCATGTACTGTGTGCATTTTGCTGATACTTGGTATGTATTGTGAAAGGGGTAGAAGAGTGCATTTAGGACAATGCCTCTACATCTACATCCTGCACATAACAAAACTGAACAGAGCATTGTCCATGCTATATGCGCATACTGACAAGCTTAGGGCCATATGAATTATTTTTTCATGCAATGCAGCAAGGCGTGTGCTGTGTTAAGGGGAGAGGACAGGAAGACACCATCTCTATCAAGATATGGCACACTTCTGGTCTCTCCTTGCTCTAGTTCACTTTTGTCTGCCTTGCCCCAACACAGGCGCTCTGTGGTGCAAGGGTGCCTGTGTTGCAGGCAAGAATGTTTCTGGACATAAAGGGACACCTTTGTACAGAAAAAAACATCTTTGGGGTTTTTTCCTCTTTCTTTGTGTGTTATAGAATGCAACACTCATAGAAAGTGGAATAATAAATAGAAATAAATATATTTTTCTGTGTTATACCTCTCCTGGAAGGTATAGCATTGTGATGCATTTCTAGGTCTACCACTCACAGTAAATTTGGGAATGCACCAAAATCCATGAATGGATGCATGGGAACACCCACGCTCCAACCAATGGAAAGCCACCCTGGGGTAGAGAAATGCAAGGCAGTGACTTGCGCTGTCTTGCCTTACGCAAGATTTACGATGCCACGCAGGACAATGCCATACAAGGTGGCCTTGTGTGGCTTGGTAACTCTCATTCTAGGTTTTGCGTCTCCTTGCATGGTGCAAGAGTGATCAAAAAACTTTGAAAACCTGGCCCTGATACTCTATATCCTGATTGAATTATTAGCAAATGAAATAGGAAGAAAAAGTGTACATTTTAAGTATGGGAATGCATGTGGTTTTTCATTTGTTACTAATTATGAAGTTTGTGACACGCCATGGACAGCACTGTAGAAAAAGGGTTATAGTTTGCTGGCATTAAAATGGGGAAGAACAGATCTTCAAATCCCAAATATCAGGCAATACATAATCAGGTTTTATTGTGCTTTTTTCGTGGCACAGTTCTAAAACCTCCTTAACAGGTGAGCACCTTCTTAAAACACTTCTATGAACCAAAATTTGACTATGCTGTAAATACCTTATTCTTAAGTACTGTTGGGAATTAGTACATTACAAGTAAAGGGTCAAACCTTCTCTGATGGAAACAACAAACAGATTTGGGGATTAGGCTGGACTCTACCATCCTTGATCCAGTTCTTCTAGTGAATACCTCCATGTGTGGGGAGGAAACATGCAAAGATTTTCCTGAGATATTCTCTGAGACGTTAGAATTGTTAAAGAATTACCAACACCACATTCGGCTTATATCCAATGCTAACCCCATAGTACACAAGGTCAGACCTATTCCTCACTTTTTACATATACCACTTAAGGAGAAATTAAATAAACTTCTTTAACTAACTGTAATTGAACCCAAAGAATGCTCAGAGTGGTTGGTCCTCATTGTTTTAGCCTGTAAATCCACAAAGGGAGTCTTTGCATTGATCTCAGAGATTTAAACTCTAATACATGGGTAGACCAGCACCTCTTAACTCGCATTCATGAGATTTTAACACTCATCGATGATGCTTCCTATTTCACTGTCCAAGATATATGGGCAACATATCATCAAAACTTTCCAATGGAGATGCATGCCCTTTGGCCTTCGATCGGCTGCAGCTGCTTTCCTAAGAAGAATGCTTCATCTTCTTCAGGGTACTCTCCAAATGATTTGCTACCAAAGTGACATTTTGATTTTGTTACCACTGAAAATGAACAGAACACCACCCTTAAAGAAGTGTTAAAAAGACTTAGACATACTAGATTAACCATAACATGAGAAAATGTTGCATTAGAGTAAGATCTGTGGAGTATCTGGATCACACGATATCCCAGATTATACTCAAATTAGATTTAATAGTCAGTAAGAAAATAACCTGTTGTGATTAGTAAGGATGAACTTAAGTAATTCCTAGGGCTTGCTGAGTTCTACTCTGAATTTGTTCATGGTTTTGCAACCATACTAGATCCCTTATGATACCTATTTGAAAAAAAGCTCAGTTTGATTTGGATGTTAATTGTCAAAATGCTTTCCAAAGCATTAAGTCAGCCATAGTCAATGCTCTACCCTTAGTAAGGTTTGACCCAAACAAACCTACTCAACTAAGCACTGATGCTAGCAATAGAGGATTAAGTTATGATTATGCAAAATGTAAATGTAACTGAACACATAGTTGTCTTTGCATCGAGAGCTCTGAAGGGAGCTTAAGTGGTAGAGAAAGATGTTTTAGCTTGCTATTAGGCAGTCAAGCACTTTAATTTTTATCAATGGGGGATTCCATTCTCCATCAGTAGGGATCATAAACCATTAATTTATAAATTAAATATGAAAGGGTTGGAGACAACTACTCCAAGAATTTCTCGGTGAGTACTGGATCTTAAAGGGTTCAATTTCAGGATGCAGTATTTACCTTGGCCATAAAACAATGTTGTGATTACCTCTCCGGTAATCCCCTGAGAAGTAGCTTTGAGGACATAGAAGACATTTCTGAAGATATGTTCCTGAAGTGACATTGCGCAGTCTTACTCCTGACAAATGGGAGCCATGCATGGCTAGGAATAAGTAAATTAAAACTCTTTCTGCATATATTCAGAAAGGGTTGGCCTAAAAGGAAAAGGAAACTACCTGACCTCTTACCCAAATACTGGGAGGTGATATTTAAATTAAATGATTCTTTGAAATATGTTTTCAAGGGGCCAGAGACCCTCATTACTGATATTGATGAACAGTTTAAACCTCTTCAAATGCAAGCCCTGTTTTGGCCAATAGCAAATGGCAACACATGAACTGGACATTAAAGGACTGTATGCTGAGAGCAGAAGTGAAGCATTCCCCTATTATAAAAAATCTACAAGAAACGGTATGGCATATTGCACTACTCTGAACAATGTTACAGGGATATAACCATTTGTTTCACTGAAAGGAAGGGAGATAAGAACCAAGTTGACTGTGTATTAGTTTAATCAAAATCCTATAGTAGGGTGTAGGGACACATTATGGAAAAAAAATTTAAAACATCAAAACAAATACAAAGAAAGATATGATCAGCAAAATCGTGTTGTCCAACTAAAATTTCAAGAAGGGTATTTGGTGAAAGTCTTCATGTCAGGAAAAAAGAACATGAGTCGCAGTCGTTTCTGTGATCCATGAAAATAATACATCTTGGAAGAAATGAAGTAACTTTACAAAATGGCCAAACCTGGGGTATAGACAAAGTTTCCAAATGTATAAGGGAAAATCGCACTATGCAATCCACACACTTATCTGCTGCCCCTATTGGAAGAGTTGTGAAATAGAAGAATAGTAAAAGGGAACACTGAGTACCTAAGTGGCACAAAGATTTTAAGAAAGAACTTGAATGTTCCTCATATTATGTATTCAGCAATATCCTTTACTTTAGGGTTGAAGATAATTGTTCTCATGAACGTTTTCTACAAATATGTGCACCCCCAACTCCATGTTTTTCCAGAAGACTTCTACTCACCCTTTCTCCACAAAATCCTTCCTCACTTTGATCATTTCTGTCAGTACATTAATTTGGAGTTGTGTAACTGTTCTCTACTGAAATTGAATAAACAACTTCCTTTTTGCAACAGGTGCTCTTTTGGCATGAATATGTACAGAGCTGTGAGGTTTGTACTTGCTCTCAAATTTTCTTTGATTAGATATGTTGTGTATGCCCTTTTCCGTTTTTTGATTGTCACCTTTCTCCCCTTGTGCTGTTTTCCCATCTCTCTTAGCTGTTCCTGTCTCCCCTTCCTTTTCCGTTGTTTGGAACATTCTCGGAGCAGTTATACACGCCATGTTATCCTGTCAAGATTCCAACTCCCATTCTGATCTCTGACTGGACTGTGATGGCATAAATAAACACCATTTATACTTCAACTGTGCCTCAGGCCTTCAATATAACAGACTACGGGCCAGATGTAGTAAACTTCCGAATTGCGACCCGCAAATTGCGAGTCAAAGCGACTCGCAATTTGCGAGTCACAATTCGGAATGTTGGATGGTGACCCTGTCGCAAAGGCCCACCTCATTAATATTCATGAGGTGGGTCGCAATTTGCGACCCCCTTGTGAGTGGCGGCATTCACAGGGATGGTGGCCCGCTGCGGACAGTAGACCACCATGTCTGTGACTGCTTTTTAATAAAGCAGTTTTTTTGTTTTTTTTGTAATGCAGCCTGGTTTCCTTAAAGGAAAACGAGATGCATTACAAAAACGAAAAATGAAACGTTTTTGTTTCATTTTTTCAGAGCAGGCAGTGGTCCATAGGACCACTGCCTGCTCTGAAAAAATGTTTGCAGTTCCATCCCCATGGGACCCCTTCCATTTTGCGAATGGGTTACCACCCATTTCAAATGGGTGCAAACTGCGATTGCTTTGCAACCGCGTTTGCAGTCACAAAGCAATCCTGCATTGCACTGCGACTTGCAAACCCGTTTTGCGATTCGGTAACCAGGCTTCCGAATCGCAAAGCAGGTTTTGTGCTTTGCAAAGTGCATTTTGCACATCGCAAACAGCGATTTTCGCTGTTTGCGACGTGCAAAATGCTTCCTACATCTGGCCCTACATGCCTAATTTGGTGCTTAATGTTTCCAAACATTTTCAACACTCCTTGATAACACTTTTCCAATGAAAATTGAGCTGGACAGCACCTTCCTTCTGTAGGTAGTTTTTTTTTTTGTTCGCTTCTGAGTAAAGTCTGGGGAACAGCATGAGATGCTAGCTCTTTCAATATGTAAAGGAATTAAACTGTGTATACCGGGTTGACCCTGCAAATTGGCCCCGGAAAACGTAGAGTATTTTTAGCGTGGTCCAAGCCCCAGGAAGTAGAGCATTTTGCACTGTTTGTCATCTTCAACACACGATTCTGAATTAAGCGCTGCTCTCAAAATACTGCAATAAAACTTAATCTCAGGGACGAAACTTTACTAATGTATTTTCTGATAAACAGTTGGGTGCAGGTGCTTTCAGTCGGGTATGGTGAGGTGTCTGTCGGATTCCACAAGGTATTATTACATACACACTGACAAAAACAGCAGATACATTTTCTCTCTCTGGTTTAAATGTCCTCAAAAATGTTGGTTACTTCACAAAATATTGTGTTTTCTCTCTCATTTAGTACCCCTACCAATACGCATTCCTCTTCCTTTCCACTGCCCCCTAGGCACCTATCGTGCACCCTGCATGTGGTATAAAGTAGTTAAACATCATATGCCAGTCTGATTGTCGGAAAGCTACAGCTCACCCCCAGTCTTATTGCCCAAGCTACCGTCCTGCTTTATCTATTGGACTCTCCCATGGCGTTGGCCACCCTGAACTATTCTTTACTATACTTACCATTATAAGTCGTAGATTTAAAAAGTCCTTGAAGATAATTAGGTAAAGATTGATAAAAAAAGAGGTCAGAAAGCAAGGAAAAACTTTTTTTCCTGAAGCACACCAGAATCAAAATACAGACAGTAGTGCCAACTTCGTAGAATACCTTTTTTTGTGTGTCTGCAGGCCAGTGTGTAGGGTTACTTAGTGTGTGCTTCACTTAATACATTTAGGGCCACATGTAGCAACATTCAGAATTGCGACCCGCAAATTGCGAGTCAGAGCGACTTGCAATTTGCGAGTCGCAAATCCAAATGTTGGATGGTGTCCCTGACACCATCTGCGATTCGCAAGGGGGTTGCAAATGCCCACCACATGAATAATCATGAGGTGGGTTGCAATTTGCAACCCCCTTGCGAATGGCAGCCCTCACAGGAATAGTGGCCTGCTGGAGACAGCAGACCACCACGTCTGTGACTGCTTTTCAATAAAACATATCTTTTTTTTTTTTGTAATGCAGCCCGTTATCCTTAAAGGAAAACGAGATGCATTATAAAAACGAAAAATAAAACGTATTTGTTTCATTTTTTGAGACCACTGCCTGCTCTGAAAAAATGTTTACAGTGCCATTCACAACAGGGAAGGGGTCCGACGGGGACCCCTTCCCTTTTGTGAATGGGTTACCACCCATTTGAAATGAGTACTAAATGCGATTGGTTTGCGACCACGTTCGCGGTCACAAACCAATCCTACATTGCACTGCGACTCACAATTAGGAAGGGAACACCCGTTTTGCGATTTGGTAACCAGGTTACCGAATTGCAAAACGGGGTTTGTGCATTGCGATGTGCTTTTTGCACGTCACAAACAGCGAAATTCTCTGTTTGCGATGTGCAAAAAGCTTGCTACATGTTGCCCTTAGAGTAGAGCGGTCTGGCAGCTAGTCAACGTGCGACAAACTTAAAAAACTCAGCTGTCTCGAAAATTATTACAATTCAATGGCAGAGTACATAACCTACAATTTATTTAATTTCGGGGTTTGTTTTTCCTTCTGTAATATATCCGTTTCTGCATTATGATGTCTATTTGCGTTCAAGTGTTTTGAGGAGGTGCTTTTATTAAGTAGTTATGTGACTTGTTTAGTCCCCAGACTATTCAAAGGCTCACTCTCCACTTAATTTAACCATAGCACTTTTGGCTCTTAATTGTTTTCAGAGTGCAGGCTTCCCTTCGGGAATTGTTCGGCTTGTCTGACTTCAAAGCACAGCTACAATAGAACAATTTGTAAAAATGCTAATTTAGACCTATTTTTATCAGCTTTTTTCCTAAGCAGAGCGAAATTGTCCCATTCATTTAATTGGTGGGTCATTCTTCACACCCTCTCAGGTCTTTAAGCAGAATTTAATAAAAGATGCCGCATGAGGTTGCAGGGTGAGTAAACAATTGATATCCTGCGATGCCAGTTTGCTTCGTGTTTCAAGCTGCTGTTGGTGATTTATCCGGGCACTGTCATGCAACATGCTTACTATTCAGTTGGCACTTATGACAGCGTCAACGCTTAGCTTCCCAGGGCGTGTGTGCATTAGTGTGTCGCAAAGTTTTTTGACCTCTTTTAAAAAAGAAAACATAGGCTTTTTTTATTTTGGTTTTCCTGAGGTTGATATACTCCAGTGTTTATTAATCAGATTTGTCAACTTGTTTAAGCTCAGACAGAAGGTTGTTACATGGATTGGCCCTGATACTAAGGGTTTTTACAAGTTGTTAGTAAAACCTCTCTCTTATTATTGGTTGCTTTCTCCTTTGCTCTTCTTATAATCATTTTGGGATAGTGTTTCTCTTTTACTTATTGGCTCACTTTTTCAGCACTGCTTGGAAATAGATTATACTGTTAGAAGCTTAATGAGAAACCCACACCAGATATCATGAGTGAATTCTCCTTTTTAGTTAAAAGGGCCGCAAAGGATGGACGGGTAACAGAGAAGGAAGTTTACTTTCTAACAGAAAAGGAACCACATACAGCATATCTGTATATATTTCTGAACGGCTACAAAAACATATGCTCCCCCTCCCCCAGCCACCCCACATTGTCTAGGATAGGCTCGGCACTGGAACCTTTATAATAATTATGTGATTTTCTTTCTTTAACCCCCCCCTGGTGAGTACAAGCCCTCATATTTAAAAGACACAAAAGACATGCTGAATAAGTTGAGAGATGTTGAATTTAACCTAGACACAGAGTTTCTTCTAACTTAAAATACTGAATCATTGTATACCAACATTCCACAGGAATCTACACTGGAGGTAATTGAAAACCTGTTAGCATCCCGGGACATAAATAAAAAGACCCCCACTGACTTCATACTGGACTGTGCCCACATGATTCTGACTAGGAATGCGTTTGAGTATGAAGGAGAGTAATACGTACAAACCCATGGTACTTCCATGGGTAGCACTTGCACCCCTAGCCTGGCATGCCTATATGTCCATAGTTTTGAAACACATTTCATCTACAGCCAGGATAACCCATTCTGAAACCAGATAAGACTGTGGAAAAGATACATTGAAGATATCCTAGAAGTCTGGAAAGTCTCTAGGAATGAGGATAGAATTCAATTTATGGATAAACAGCTTAAACCCCTTTCTAAAATTCATCATGAGCATCAGCCAATCTGGGATATCATTTCTCGACTTTAGAATATACCCAGAAGAAGGGATTCTTAAAACTGAGGCTTATTATGCATGTACCAATAGGAACAGATTACTCCATTTTGAGAGCTTCAACTTCGGGCTCTAAGGGAGGGAGTACCCATAGGACAATTTTTAGGATTGAGAATCAGCTGCACAGAAGCTAGTACCTTTCAAAAACATGCTGAAAAGTGAGCTAAAAGAATGAGAAAAACACTATCTCAACAAGAGTATCAGGAGGGCAATAATAGAAAGGCTTTACTAACCATTTATGAAAAAGGCTTGGGGCAGATTTAAGATCCTGTAGTGCCTCCTTGCACCACGTTGGTGTAATTTTTTTAATGGTAATATGGCCCAACGAGGCCAAAATCGCTGTGCCAAATTTACAAAGTGGCACACTGCATGCATTGCACTACTTTGTAAACCTTTGTGATATATTATGCCTGCGCCAGGCATAATGTACGCAAAAGGGGCATTCCCCGTTTAGGGGGGGCCGAACAAATGGCGCAAAGAAATCCAAGAGATTTCTTTGCGTATTTTTTATCGGAACTTTTAACACCTGCTCAGAGCAGGAGTTAAAAGGAGGCATACTATTGTTTACAATGGGCCTCAAAAGGCTTTGCAGGATTAGCATCAACATTTTTAATGCTAATCTTGCAAAGCTCTAATGTTGACGCTAGTTCCCTAACTAGAACTTAGATACAGCGCACACATGGTGGCATTAAGGAGTCCTAGGGGACGCAAGGAAAGTGACGCTGCACTGGGTGCAGCACCACTTTCCTTGAATCAGGCCCTAAGAATCAAGGACAGTCTTTGTAACAACCTTCTGCCTGCGCTCAAGCAAGTTAAAAAAGCTGATTAATAATCACTGAAGTATATTAAGCTCATGGAAATTAAAAATAGAAAAGCCCAAGTTTTCTTTTAAAAGAGGCCAAAACCTTTGGACACACTAGTGTACACATGGATTAGGAAAAAAATACCTGAGAGTCGCTAAGCTACTCCCTGGAACACACGCACTCTAAAAGACAACCAAGCATGGGGTAACGGAGGGGTACGCTGCTTCACAAAAAATGCAAAAACAAAGACTTGGGACTCCCAACACCCTGGCAACTGAAAAAAAAGCTTCAATTCAGGCAATGTGATATATATCCTGAGGTGTCTGTGCAAGTTCCTATAAATAGACATGATAACAAGAAAGTTACTAGTATGAATAAATGAACATAGGAGCACAATTGAGGTATAGAAAAGATAGCACCAAACTAACAAGGAATTTTAATGAGAAAAGACATATCAAAGGTGAGATAGATTGATACACTATTAAGAAGTTAAAACCTAAAAAAAACACCATGACTAAGGGTCTCCTGAAATATGAACAAGGATGGATCTTCAGGTTTTACACAGAAATACAGAGACTTAATGATTAAATACCCTGCGGGATCCTGGGTAGATTAGCACAGATCAATGAAATACATACAAGGAATTACCTATGAATAATTGAAATAACAAAGGTGCCAGACAAATAGAACAGTACTGGTTTAGCCTATGCAACATACCAGAACACTGATAATTGTCATGTTCTCTTATGGACAATACATGTCCTGATGGCACTTTCCACAAACTGCAGTTGTAGAATCGGGGACCACTGCTCCTTTAAGCCACTGCATGTAATTTATCGGAGACAAGCTAGAACCACTAACTTCATTATGAAATAGTGGGACTTTAAAACCCATGATCAAAGAATACTACCTTGTCTCCCTGAGTGTTTACATGTATACATAACTTTTCCAAACAAAGAAACATTGCACAACGATACATTTGGTTAGTGAATCTAATACTATGGACCTACTAAGTATATATAAAAAAATATAAAAACATCCTCTTATTTCTTATTTTTTTAACCATGCCACAGCTTGTTCTGTGGCCAAGAAGCACCCCAGGGCAGTCAGGTGTATGGGGAGTATACTTTCCATGATGAATGTTCTCTGTGTGCCAACGTACAAGAAGGGAATTGATAAAACCTATGTGGACGTATTCTCTACCCTCAAGCAATGAAAAGTTGTAACATGATGCACATCCGCTTGCTAGAGAAGAGCAAGGACCTCAAACACAAGGAACAATTTATCTCATACTTTTTGTTAAACCCATTTGGTACCTGGTGGGTGGTGCTTGATGTGAAACATGTGACTCTGAAGACATAACCCTAACAGGAGGAACATCATTCATATAAAAATGCTTGCTCCTTCTGAGTATGGGCAGGGTAGGAGTACAGAGGGTGCATCTCCTTGATGAAGTATGTGACAAAAAAAATACAGATGGATGGAACATCCATTACTCCATTTTTACCATGCTTTATCGGTTAATACGCAGCACGATGATCTCATAGTGCCCATCTCCTTAGTTAGTACCAGATTGGCCCTCTTGCTGCTGAATTTGAATAAATAGAGGTCACTAGGTCTATCTGTACCTTATCTTTCCGCACAATAATGATTCAGTACATTCCTACACCTTATGAAACAACATATGTGTGACTACAGGATTCACCCAACCTCTATCAGACTACGGAGTACAGGGATAACCCTAATTGGGCAAGGTAGCCGAAGAATCACTTGATTGACACATGATTAATTAAAACGATAATAATAATAATAATAATAATAATAATAATAATGTGATTTGTAGAGCGCATGGTTACTCAAAGTGGAGTGTCCCAGTGCTAAGACAGAAACAGCAGCATCCACCGACCCTAAGCCAAAAACAATCTGGTACTGCTCCTTAAAAAAACCATGTCTTAAATTTCTTATGAAAAACTACTTCAAAGCATTTAAAATTTAGGTCAGTGGGCAGGGAGTTCTGAAGTTTAGAGGCTGTGAATCTAAAAGAGCTTCCCCCATATGCACTCCTGTTGTTTTTGGGATAACTACTCGGGAAGCTCTGGCAGATCTGAGGTTTCTGTTTGGAACATACCTTTTCTACCAGGTTGTGAAAATAGCGGGGGACTTTCCCATTAATAATTCTGTGTCAGAAACCTTAAAAGGAACTCTCTTACTAATAGGAAGTCAGTGTAACCTGTTGAGAACAGACCCAGCGGGTGAACATCTGGGGTATTAAGCAGAAGGCATGCTGCCGCATTTTGCACTCTCTGGAGTTTAGCCAGTCTACCTTGTGATATCCCAAGATACAACACATTACATTAGTCCAACTTTGAGATCACTAAGGTGTGGATCACTGATTTCCTGGACTCCACAAGTAGAAAGCCTATAATTTTGCTTAAAATTTTTATGATGCCAAAGCACTTTCCTGCCGGTCAGGAGATCTGCTTTTCAAAATATGGATTGACATTGAACCAGACACCAATTTTTTTCACTTGCTACTGGGATACTGGTATGGGCTCTAAAGCCTCACGCCACCAAGCGGAGGACTAGATTGTGGGCTGTTTCCCAACTAGCAGTACCTCAGTTTTACCCCCATTAAGTTTGTGGCAGCTCTGGAACATCCATTCTGCAAGTTCAGCCAGGCAAGATTTAAACCGAGAGGCAGATACTCCTCCATCCTGGGAGAGAGGAATGATAAGCTGTGCGTCATCAGCGTATCATATGATTTTAAATCCATGACACTCAATGATGTCAGCAAGGGGGTACATATAAAGATTCAAGGGAGTAGGGCTCAGTGCTGGGCCTTGTGGCGTCCCTGCTGCAGCGACACCACCTCTGAAAAAAAGGGATGTTGAACCACCTCAAAGGTACAATTCTTGATGAAGGAAGTTAATCATCGCAGGACCAACTCCCCCACTCTGTTCTTCCACAACCATTCCAGCAGTGTATTATGACAAACGGTGTCAAAGGCTGTGCTTGAGTCCAACTCAATCAGATCAGAGCCATAGTTTTCCCCCCATCTGCTATCTGTCTCACAGATTCAGATGCTAACAACAGGGCAGATTCCATGCCGAAATTAGGGCAAAGTCCCAATTGTGTCTCACGGAGTAACTCGTTTGCTTTGAATAAATCCATCAGCTGGTCATGCACACGTTTTTCAGGCACTTAGGTGAAAAATTGAACCAAAGAGATTGGCCTCAGGTTTTCCGGTTTTGCAGGATTAAGGGAATGCTTTTTTAACAATGGCACCACAATAGCCTGTTTCCAACTCACAGGAACTTGACCTTTTGCAAAAGACAACGAATTTTCTCTTTGCCTCTCTCCAGAATCATGGGAGAGGCTGTGTTGTAGGGGAGCCCGATTTCACCCTATCCCATAGGACCTATAAATGATCAGGATCAAGAGTGCTTAACTCCAACAGTCCTGCTTTAACCTGCCTAGATTTAAAACATATGTCAAGGCAGGGAGCCCCGGTCATCTCCTTAGGAAAGCAGTTGTAGATGCTAAGTACATTTTCACAATAGAAATGGGCAATCCAATTGCCCACACGTGTTTTCACTTTGCTCCACGCTTTATGTGGGTGTCTTGCTTGCAGTGTCATGTGTGCCACAAAATAATATATGTTTTTTAACTATTACCACAAAATGTGAAGCAGACCATGGTTAAGATTGGCTACCTTAATGTTTTAATGGCTTTACCCTAGGAAAATATCAGTGATGCTTTAGGGGAGACAAGTCTTCTCTTTCATTCATTTTTTTTATAACTGTAGAGGATAGATTAGGGATCCTTACAAGATCCCTTATGAATGCTCAAGACCAGGTTTATTTGAAGGAGGAAACATGTGAGCAAAACAGAGGTACTTAATGGTCATTATAGCCAAAAACGTCCACATACCATATCTTTCAGTACTTTTTGTCCATACCCAAGATACCACCTAATAAAATATGAATTTGTGATTTATCTTGACCTACTCCTAACTGTAGTTCCTGTGGGCTTTTTTAGTAGACCTATTCAGCCCAATGGCAGGAGTGGTAGGAGGCTCCAGCCACAAAAAGAGAATGAGGGGAGGGTTTCCCCATTATGCTCCACAAAGTATTTACACCCTCATCAGGATTAGATGCCAATGACTGGCTCATGCTACTAGGGATGAGTCGGGTGAGGGAGAACATCAAGGCTGAAATCAGGGATATTAGGGATGACATTGTTGAAGCTGATTTATTGGGCTCAAGCGATGTTAGTTGCCCCCGGTAGGGGAAACAGAAGACTTATACCAGTGTAGCTAAGGGTCCAAATACATTTGTCCAGGATGGCATAATTGCATTGTAGGCCTACACTTTTTCTACTGTTTTAGTAAAGTATATTAAACTCTTATCCTGGAACATAGCTGGTCTGGCAAATAAGCTAGATTGCCCTGAATGGGCTAGATTCATAGACCAATTTGAAATTTGCACTCTTCATGAGACCTGGGCAACAGATGCTTTTTTTCGATCTGGATTGGTCTGTTTTGACCAACATGCCCTTTCAGGAAAGAGGGGCTGAACGTCAGAGGGCTGGGTGACATGGGTAAATACCGTTCTTGCATGTTCCTCCTGAATGACTGTCTAGGTTCTCTTGATGTTCTGTGTGTGAATCTGCAGTTTGCTAAGTGGGCTTCCTTGTGGCTATACAATACCTAATGTAGGAATGACTATCATAGGGCTGACTTGACCACCATTGACTTAGTTAATGGCCATTTTGCATCTCCCCCACCTGACGCATTCAGAATCGTGATGGGGGACATTAATTGTTGCTTCAAACCAACTGCTGCAGGATCTGGTCCCGTTAGTGGAGAAGAGGATGAGCTATGAACAATTCCAACTCTCACCCTCTCACCCTGCCACCAGTTAGAAGGTGATCAATTGCTGTTTTGCAGCTGAATACGTTTGTCTTTGCTGACGGTTTGAGAGCTTGCAACGGGAGAGCCCTATCAGATAAGAAGGAGACGGATACAGTCAATTGGCACAGTGGTTTAAGTCGAATCAAATACATATTGTTGGACATTAGGTAATGGCCATTAGTTGTTGAAATGGAATGGTAAAATGGCAAGATAGTGATCACAATTCCCTGGACCTCATGCTTCTTTCTTTGGGGTCGAAGACCTCTTCTAGTGTTAACAAATCATTTAATAGGAGGCAAGTCCCCTCAAGTAATCACCAGAGGTTGAGGTGGAGTGTTAAGGTCGCATCCGAGTCCATCCGAAAGCAGATCTATGAGGTTGTTATTGCAGCCCTGGAAGCAGTTTTATTGTTGGGAGAGAATTTTATTGGTATAATCCACAACTCAATGTTTCGTAAATTTGAAGATTTGTTTATGGTGGAATCTAGGTTGCTCGTAGGAAGGTTAAAGATGCTCCATGGTACACCAAAACCTGTGGGACTGCTTGAAAAAAAACCTTTGGCTGCCATTAAGAGTGGCAAGAATGGCTTAGTCATGGAAGTTAGGGCATCCTGCAAAGCCTCATTGGCCAAGGCTAAAGGATAAATGATGCTAAAGGTAGAGAAGTGGGAAGTACTGATAAATGCCACAAAAATGAAAGATTACTGACTATTTTGGCACACTTTGGCAGAGAGGGCCACTTATTCAGCTGTTGCACTGAATTCTAATATCTCAGCAGCAGTGTGGGTTGAACATTTCTCTGGCTTGTATGATGGAGGACAATGTATGACTTGTTTTGGCAGCACTGAGGCCACCTTTATGGAGATAGTGGAGTTGCACAATGTGGAGAATGAGTTATGCAGGTCGGCTTCGCTAAGTCCAATTGTGAACGAATTCCCCTAAATTACTGGAGGGGATGTTGGTAAAGCTGTCAACTGGATTGCTTCAGCGAAAGCGCTGGGGCTAGATAAGATGCCAGGGGACCTGTTTAAGGTGGATTAGACAATTTGGGGGTCCATACTTTGCCAATTCAATTGAATTCTGGAAGGCCATCCCACCTCCCCAACCTGGGTAGGGGCCAAGATCGTACCAATTTATAGGAAAGGGTCACAATCTTTGCCATCTAATTTTTGGCCAATCAGCCTTATTGACAGTTCACAAAAACGTTTCTGTCATATATTGTTGGACAAGCTGTGTGAGTGAGTTGAGGCTGCAGGTGTTATAATTCCCTTACAAGCGAGGTTCTGATCAGGAAACAGCACTATTGACCAAGTGTTTTATTTAATTTATAACTTATCTACTTGAAGTATGTGGTTTTAGGAGGTGGCCGGCTTGTGTACTTTATGTCGAGCTCCATACCCCCTTCAATCTTGTGCCAAGGGAGGCTTTGTGGAAGGTTTTAATCACACTAGGTTCCCCAGTTATTTAGTTGATATCATCAGGAGGTTACACCAAAATAACTATGTGCAGGTGAGGTATGGTAAAAATGGGAATTGACAAAAGCTATCCAAGTTATGAGTGGAGTAAGATAGGGCTGTATTCTTGCTCTAACCTTGTTTTTATTATATATTGACAATTTGATATCCTAGCTATAGAAGTGCATTCCCGACTCCCCTAGTTTGGCAGGTATGAAGATCCCTGCACTCCTGTTAGCTGACAATACCTTTCTGGTATCCAAATCCCCCATGGCTATTCAAAATCTTCTGGATCAGTTTGGTGTCTTCTGCGAGCATAGATGGCTTGAGATTAGCTCACAAAAAACCAAGTGTACGGTTTTTATCCTAGTCACACGACCCGCCCAAATCGGTCTTTGTACGGCATTCCTCTTGAAGGTGTCTGCACTTTTGAATGTCTTGGTCTTACCTTGATGGAGTACTTTGGCTGGTCCGCTCAGATTAACAACAGAACACCAAGCAAGGGGCATCCTGAGAGAGCTTAAGGTTTCAGCTTTTGGCCAGTAACGCCTGTCATCCAAATTTTTAACCTGCAAGTGCTAGACGGGTCCTTGTATGAGGGAGAACTGTGGGGACATGAGAAGGTTACAGCACTAGAGGTGGGTGAGAACAAATTTATACTCCTTCTGACAACCCCCCATCAGTACTCCATTCTTGCCTCTGCTGTTGGATCTATGCCAAAGGTCCATTGCTCACAAAGTAGTCCTTAGACCCTTGTTGTATCTTGGAGATTGATTAGGGTTTCAGTGGACCTAGCCCTGTATTGAGTCGGACTGGAGAAGCTCCTTTGGCATCCCAGGGTATCCAGAATCCAGGGGCTAGGGTTCCTATAGGCCGCCCTGGTAAAGATGAAGTGTGAGCATTTGTGGTCCAACTCGAGAGTCATGAATGGTATATCAAAGGTCACGCTCAAGAGGTTGTACTGGGGTTATATCTGACTTCATCCTTCTTTGATTTTAAAGACAGTTTTCACATCGAGGAATATATGGACTTCATCAAACCTACACTGGTAAAAACCTTGTATATCAAATTTCGCCTCAGGGTTTTGCCATTGCGCACCTTCACTGCTGACAGGAGCCCCCATGACAGTGTCACAATTTGACTTGCCCCTTTTGTCCTAAGGTGAAAGAAAGTTTTAACCATGTGCTGTTTTTCTGTAAGTGCTATTCCAGTAGTCAAAGGAAGTGGATATTACCACTTTGGTGGAGTATGGGGATCAGGGACTTTAGGGTTGTCTGTAGAATCCTAAGACCAAACACAGCATTCCTGATTTTGTTTGAAAAGTCCTGTTTTTTAATGTGCGTATGGAGAATCAGGCAGGGTGGTGTTGGTCTGTGAGAGGCATACTGCTCCATTCACTGTTGTTGGCAATACGACCTGGGTAAAGTGATTAGACCTCCCCTTCAATTTATCATCCCCCTACTATTAGCTCATGTGTTTTAGAAGCACAAGCCAATGGCTCTAGTTGTCGTTGGAAATTTGCTATCCAAGGGTTTTCTTCTTTTGGGTGCTACTTGCTATTCAGAAATTGCTCATTGTTTAATGTGATTTTCAGGATTTGATAGAAGAAGTTTTGTTTTATTTGCTTGTATTTATATGTTCTTTTACGGCAGTATCTGCCAAATAAAGTAAAGGTATTCCTAACCAATTATAACTGGATCCCTGGAGGATTATCCAGAAAAATAACATTTTTAGAATTCCCTCGATAACCTCTTTAGATTGAGTCTGCCCTGATAGTACTCCCTTACAAGGGTGAGATGAGGTGACTAATGATGAAGCATGCCAGATGACATGGGTGAGATCACCTCATCCAATATCTTACATGCTCGAAGTTAGAGCTATCATCTAGGGTTAGTAGACATCAACATAGAAGAGAAGGGTAAAATGTACCTCCCTCTCATCCCCCATAGGTCATGACAGCACTTTGTGATATTGTAATTTCTGTAGAGGCAGACGTGGGGTCTAAATCCTATTTTCTCCTGAAGTTTTAAACACACCTCTCTCCCTCCATAAAGCAGAGCTCTCTGCTTTCACACAGGTGGAGAAATAACACCTCTGATAGTGGCTTGCATTCCCCTGTCAGCAGAGGTTTCCAGCACTGACATGGCAGTGTGGTAATTAGCACAGATTCACTGCTGCCTACATCCTTCCTCTCTCTAGGGTCTGTGGAGACTCAGGAGAGGGTGTAAAAGGTGGGTGGAATGCCAGCTGCCATTTCCCTGCCTAACTCAAATTAACAGTGCCTGTGCCCTGTGTGTGGTTACAGAACAGAGGGACAGCATGTGCTTCATTTGATGATATAACAATGGTACATATTGTTGTGTAGCTATTTTAAGTATAGCTCCATGCACGTTAGTTTAACATACTAGGCCGCTGAGCACTTTACCCTAGATCTATTTTATTCAGCTTCACGCTGTTATTTTACAATAACCAGTTTGTACGGTCTTGTTTTAATTTCTTCTATCAAACTGTTTAGCTTAGTTCAGCACTGTGTTCTCAAACAATGCATTCTTGATTGCTCTGTGTTTCAGTCAAGGCTACAGTATGGTACATTGCTGGTAAACGTGGTAGAAGTTTAGTCTCCAACATTCGTACAAAATACACATCCTTGCGTAGGGACATTTTCTTAGAACATCTGCTGTGTTAGTTATAAAAACACTTTCTAGTCCTAGTACACGTCAAGATGGAGATTCCAGCCAGGGAACCACAACTGTATGCTGAATGCCCCTTTGCAGATGCTAAGGCAGATTACAGGCCTTTGCTCAGGTATGAGGGTTGATGTCCTCCCGGGGGAACCTGAATGGCAGGCTTAGAGATGAACATGCTGTGCTCGAAATATAACTTAGAGAGAGAATAATCCATCAATTCTAGCAGCACTATGATAGACTTATTCTTGTGTTTGACTCTCATTGTTACTATTTCAATATTACTGTGTTGTGTAGTTCTGGTTATTGCAGCTCATGCTTTGCTATCCAAAATGTAGTTGTTTTATTAAAACAATCTTTAAAGCTTATACTGCCTTTATTGTCATTTATATATGAGACCGCACTGTGTATGAGAGAACTGATTGTGACCTGAGTGATCACGACTTCCCTGAGAAGTACTGATATGTCATGCGCTAAACTGCCCAATTGTCTTGACCATTTGGGAGAGATGAGACACTGCTAGTTAGCCAGAGCAAAACCCGGATTTGGAGTGACAAGCGTCATCAACCATGGGTCAGACTCAGTCCCCCATACTGTGGATGATCTTGCTGCTCAAAATCCAGTAGTACATTAGGATAATGAGAACCTACGCGACAATATAACCTACAAATGCATTCTGTCAACTAATATAGTTGTAAGTATTCACAACTTCCTTGTCCATGATTTTATAACAGGTACACATTGTTACATTAGCATCTGAGTGATAGTTTGAACATTATTTTCCTATGGAATACGAAATTGCAGACACCATAGCAGCATTGAATTCAAAAGAAAACACAGGAAAACCTCTATCCATCAATCATGACCAAAGGCTATTCTGAGACCAAAATCAACAGTTAACACATCTCTTACACATGCATGAGCGCTCTTCAGTCTTAAATGGCTGCAGATACTCTACTACATATCCTAACTTGCAGTGGGTTTCTTGCACTTTTTATTAATGGAAATCCACTACATAATGGGTACTGATGTGTACGCTCACATCACAAGGTGAACACAAACATGAGTCATGCTATATGAGTGTATTTGCTTTCTGCCACATGCATGTACATGATAACACATGTGCACGTGCCATGATGCACAGAAGCCATTTTGTTACTTTAATCTATCATTCTAACATTGCAAATGGTCACGTTGAAATGTTAAATCTACAAAACACACCAGCTATAAATCTGACACAGGTGGTCCAGCTGCACTTTGCAGCTGCCGGACCTTCACAAAAATAAAATAATGATACAATTTAAAACAGGAAGCAGTAGTATGAGGATCAGGATGAAGAGTTGGATGGGGTGCATCAGGGAGCAAGAAGGAGGTAAATAAACGATGCAAAAGAATGGTAAAGGACCAAATTGAGAAAGAGAGCAAGGCGATATGTATTCCTGTATAGTACTAAATGCTAAGGAGTCCCCTGAACTTAGACGTGGAATGATATAAGTCAACCAATCAGAACACTGTGAGATGAATGCTCTTGGAGGCAACATACAAGAATCAGGAGGAAAATCATCAAAGCCAGAGCAGACACATGAGATATACAACAAACCTATCTAATCATGAGCAAGTGGCTGATCCAAAGTTCACTATGAGTATATGTATTGTACTGGAAACAATAGGTCTACCAACAGGCTGCTAAAGATGTTTCTAGCCAAGACTTAAATAGCAGAACAAAAAACAAGTGTAAACAAATCCTGACAATAATATCAAATGTGATATTGTAATTGATTTTATTCATAAACACACTACTCCTGACAAGGCATTAAAGCGCTTTCGGTGAGTAGCACACTACTCCGGTACACCAAAAGAACTAGTGGTAGATTAGTATAGATAAATATGAGCTCATTTGAGCAGTGTCTCTTAGGTGGATTGAATAGAATAATGAAAGGATAGAAGAGGGAAGAGTCTAGAAAGTGTTATTTGGGAGAGCATAGTAATAAGATGATGTTTGGGATGAGTAAAAGGAGACATGGAGAAGGGAAATTCTCTAGAAATTGATTAGGAACTTTGTACTAATAAAATGAGGTTTGGGGTGAATCAAAATAGGGATAGATGAGGGAAGAATCTAGATAGGGTTATTTTGTAGATCATAGTAGTAGAATGAGTTTTGGGATGAGTCAGAGAGTGACGGCAGAGGTTATATTGAGAGAAGCATGGGGAGAGATATTTTTCCCAAAGCCTAGAAAATGTATGTATGTGTGCGTGTACATGAGCCTGTATGTGTATTGATGTATGCTATGTTTGTTATGTTTGTATAGGGCACCCTAACCAAAAGGCTGAGGAGCATTGTACAGGATCTAAAGCAAAAATACGTTCAGCAAGAGAATGAAAAAATAGCTGTTCTCTCGGAGCAGAGGTAGAGTGTAACTGCATTACGATTGTGTTCTTTGAAGAGGTGGGTGTTCAGCTCTTTCCTAAATTAGAGCAGAGTAAGAGTGACAACATGGTTATAGGGATGTTTTTCCAGAACCTAGGCTGAAGAATGCTGTTGCCTTAGAACAATTTGATCACTAGAATATTGACTATTTCTCTTTTTCCGTAGGAAAAGAACAAAATCAGCTCTTGGAGACGATTCATAGCGACTGTTACAGATGACCTAACGAACAAGGCAGAACCTGTATTGCTTGACAGAATACCTACCATTGACACTGTTTATGATGTGTCCCTTCTAATTAAATTTGTCTGTGTAAATAATGCACTTCTGTGTAGATGGTGCACTGGACCGCAGACTGCAAATATTCAATATTTTTATGTGATTTTGTCTACGAGTAAACACAAACAATGTTACTTAAAGAAAAATTTGTAGAGTGCACAGTTTAAGCATGTTCTCATAATTAAGTACTGTTTATAAACAGCAGTAGTTTGCAAACAAGGCCATCCAATAATAGAACGTCAACATTTAAAAATGTCCAGGCCTGTAATTAGCACGCAAACTGATATAATCCAAGCAGCAGAACAAACAGTGATCGTACTTGAATTGAAATATCGTGAGACAAAAATACAGATGTATAAAGATTGAAGTGCAGAAGGTACATTGTTTAGTGTCAAAGTCCTATGCTACAAACAAGCGTTAAAGTGAATGAAAAGTGGAGACACAACCGTCTTTATATAAATGTAACTTGTTCAAAACAATGTATTTATGTAATATCTCAACTACTGTCAGTAATGAGACTGGGTCATACTCAGGAAGAAAACATTTTGATTAGATTTCACACATTCTAAAAAACGAAAAAACAAGCCTGGGTTAAAATATCAGTTAACAAATATGACCGATCCTCAGTACCAACAGCAAAGGCTCGTGTATTGGAGGATTCTTCTAGAGACATATTTCTGAACTAAGGAAGAGAGGAACGAAAGAATGTCATCATGATGGATCAGTGGATGAGACAAAGGGATTCGAACACTGTTGTAATTAAAGATGTACACACTTGCAGATGTTCTTCGTGTTTCTTTTATTTCAAGAAGCATCAATAATAAAGGCTCACCGACAGCGTCCGATCAGCAAAGCCTCCTCTCCCAACTGACTTCGATCTCCCACACAGAATTCTACATTCTACATTCTATCCACTACATACTATCTAGCGTTCTATCTATCTAGTATTACAACATCTCTTTTTTTCCCAAACAAAAAAAAAAAAAAAAAAAAAAAAAAAAAATAAAATAATAGATAAATAATAATAAATTACTACATCACATAAACGTTAATACATTACAAATTCAGAATACTTATTTGGAACTTGTCTTTTCCGTCTAGTTCTCAAATTAACATCAGTTACATCAGTTAATTCATTCTCTGTAACTCTCTGTGCCATTTCTAAATTATGCATTTCATTGTCACAAATACTACTATTACTCCTACTACTGTTTCCATCAATTCTGCAATTGGATTTTCCCTCCATTCCATCACTAGTTAAATCTCCAAAATCATAATAATCCATATTTTCCAAATGAACATCAACTCTGTTTCCTACATTTTTCAAAATGCTCTCTTGATGTGGTTTTAACAAGATCACAGCATTTTTACTCCACCACCCCTTATCTTTCAAAAGAACAGAACCATTAGACACTTTCAAAACTTGCGCTGGAGCAGAGTATACCGACTCCCCTTTATGTACTTTGTAGGGTGTTCTTACAAGAACCCAATCACCTACGTTGAATACTCCAGATCTCACTCTATTTATTTTGTCATAATAATGTTTCGTTTTTACTTGTTTGTCGATAATTTTTTGTTTAACTTGAAGTTCATTATCATCCACAATTTTGACCATATTACTATTATTCACGAACTTGCCAAATTTAGGAGTGAGTAAAGTTTTCTCCTTCCTGCCTCTCATCAAAAGGAAAGGTGAAAATCCAGTTGTAGAATTTGTAGTACAATTATACCCATACACTTTCTCCCGTAAAAATTCATATACATCTAATTTGGATGCTAATGCTAATTGAATACCTTCTTTCATAAATCTATTCATGCGTTCCACTTGACCATTCGATGAAGGATTGTAAAGAGGACTTTTTTCTTGTCGAATACCATGACATTCCAAAAATTCACACATTTTCTGTGAAGTTAATTGTGTGCCATTGTCAGATACCAAAATTCTGGGTAAACCTTCAATTGCAAATATTTTTCTTAAAAATTCAATAACCGTTTCAGTACTAACATTACTTAAAAATTCCCAGTGAATCCATTTAGAGTAATAATCTGTGACAACCATTAAGTAACACATATCTGATTCAAGTAAAGTAAATGGTCCTGAAATATCTATAGCTATTTTCTCCCATGGTGCATCAGGTATCAAAACAGGTTGTAACTCCTTTTTGCTCAGTTTCCAATGTTTGTCAGATCTAATACACTCCACACAGTTATCTAGATACAAATTAACATCATTGTCAAGCCCAGGCCACCAATAATATGATATTAAAGCTTTCTTTGTGAGACTAGTACCAGGATGTCCTTTATGGGCCAACTCAATCAACCTTTTCTTTAAAGCTTGTGGTGGAACATACAAATCATGTCTCATTAAAATTCCACATTCAATACTCAATTCATCAGCTACTTGTGAAAAATTCTTTAATACATTACCTACATTTCTGCTAGGAGGCCACCCTTCAGTGACATATTTCATTACTTGTTGTAATACTGAATCACTTTCAGAAGCTTTGCACCACTCCTCAGTAGAAATCGCACCACCACAATGTTCTGCAACATCCATATATGCCACTATACATTCATCATCCAAAATTTTTCTGTGATCATCATCTTCCAAAAGTAACCTGGATAGACAATCAGCACGTCTATTCAGACCACCAGAAATGTGTTTTATCACAAAGTTATATTCTTGTAACTTAGATAATAATCTGATCAACCTAGAAGATGCCTTCGTATTACTCCTCCCATCCATCATGTATACCAATGGTTTATCATCAGTTACTAACTCAAACTCATTGCCCCAAAGATATGTCTTCAATTTCTCCACAGCCCAAACGCAAGCCAATGCCTCTCTTTCAATGGTACTGTAAAAACATTCCGATTTCCGAAGCATTCTAGAAACAAAAGCTACTGTAACTTCCTTTCCAGACACTATCTGAGTAAACACAGCTCCTATACCTGTTGCACTAGCATCAACCGTGATTCTGTTGCGTCCTTTAGTATCATAAGATTGCAAAGCTGGTGCTTTCAATATGGCATTTGTTGCATTTATAAATGCAGTATCTTGCTCATGTGACCATTCAAATTTTACTTTCTTTCTTAGCAGTTTTCTAAGAGGTTCAACCATGCCAGCATAATCCATAATGAACCTAAATAGTACTCACTTAACCCAAGAAAAGATTTAAGAGTATCCTTATCCTTAGGTCTGGGCACTTCACGAATTGCTTTAAGTAGATCCTCCTTTGGTTTTATACCATCAGCCGATAAAGTGTGTCCCAAATACTCTATTTCTGCACACAAGAACTTACATTTCGATCTACTCACTGTCATCCCTCTTTCTCTTAAAATACTTAACACTTTATTCAAAATGACATTGTGTTCAGAAGATGTTTTCGCATGCACCAAAATATCATCCGCAAATTTCTCAATACCATACATATCTTGAAAAAGAAAATCCATCAGCTTTTGAAATACATCAGCGGCTGATGCAAGTCCAAAAGGTAAGCGTACATATCTGTACGCTCCAAATGGTGTTACGAAAGTGGTATAATCTTTTGATGATTCACACAATTTGACTTGATGATATGCTGACTTAAGGTCAATCAACGAAAAATATCTTGAACCATTAGTAGCTGCTAGAATTTCTTGTATCCTGGGCAATGGGTGACAATCTACTACAATATTCCTGTTCAAGGATCTCAAGTCAGCACATAACCGTATATCATCTTTTTTGTAACTAGAGTAGCCGACACCCACTCAGAAGAATCTGTGCGTTCAATCACACCTTCATAACACAATTTCTTTAATAAATCTTTTAACTCCTTTCTAACTGACAGTGGAACAGGACGCACTTTATGAATGACAGGTGTAGCTGTTGCTTTCAACTTAATTTCGTGTTCAAATCCCTTCAAACATCCAATATGATTCGCAAATACATCCTGATTATCAGTCAACACCTTTTCAAGAGTCAAATACATATCAGTATCCTCAACGCTATTGACATCTGAACATGGTATATCACCTATAATGATTGGATTAGTTGATCCTGGTTTCAAAATTATTCCCAGTCTACCCAAATCCTGCCAACCAACAATGTTCCTGCCATTTTCAGCAACATATATCTTAGTATCAATGCTGCGACTTTTAAATTTCAAAGTGTCACAAAAATATCCCACCATGTTAATATCAAACTCTCCAAATGCCTTTGGGTTTACATCACTCTTTTCTAATTTCATGTTTTTCCAAACTTTCTCAAATTTGTCCTTATCTAATATAGTAATGGGAGAACCAGAATCTGCCATGACCTCCAATTCTTTCCCTCCAATACTAACACAACCAAGTGGTACTTTATATCTGTTCATCATTTTCCTACAACCATCATCTTCTACAGTTAGGACAATATTTGCACACATTTCTTCATCAAAATTATCAACTGTATTAATTCTAATTTGGTTGCCCTCTTTTGTACTTCTACATACAACAACAAAATGACCGACTTTTTTACATTTAATACATTTTTTTCCTAACGCTGGACATTTGGGATTATTACCCAAATGTGATTTTGACCCACATCTGTAACATTGTATACTTTTCCTTACGTAGTACTTGCTATCTTTGTCTTTAGTCTTTTGATCCTGTACCATATATACATCTGTATTAGAAACATCTACAGATGTTAAAGCTTTAGTGGACAGTAGCGATCTCTCAATTCCTTTGGCTATGTCAACAACCTCTTGTAATGTTGGATTTCTGCATGCCAACAACCTTTCTTGTATTTTTTTTTAATAACATTGAAATACAAATTGATCTCAAATATAGGTATCTGTCATCTCATTAAATTCGCATGAAGAAGCTAAGACTCTCAAAGAAGCGATGTACTTACTCCTCTACGCTTTCATTCTCCATTTGCTTCCGTTTGAAGAAACTGTGCCTCTCCACCATTACATTGGGCTCCTCCGTGTTTTTCCATACGTTTAACTGCTTCCTCATACTCGTTCAATGGAATAAATTGTCCAGGAGGCGATTCATACTCCGGTAGATTATCAAAGATTTCTTGACCTGTATTGCCTAATAGGCCAAACATCAATGCTTTTTTCCGCTCTAGATCAAATTTTTTTCCATCAATAGCCACCAAGTAATTTTCAAATGCTCTATGCCAATTTCTCCATTTCATTGCAGGTTTGCCAGGATTATTTAAAAACAACGCAGGTTGGTTAATAAAATTATTATGAGCCATAGTTTATTTATTCCTTTAATTATTTATATATATATATATATATATATCTATATCTATATATATATATATATATATATATATATATAGATATAGATATATATATATATATATATTTTTTTTTTTATGTATTCCACAGTGTCCAAAACGTTCTTCAAGAATGTGAACCTCTCCTGCAAAATTAAAATGGCTACTGTATACTCCTTGGTCAATTGAAAGCAATGTATATCCAAATCGACATACAAAATGGCCGCCGTTGATGAGTACTTGTATTAGGAATTTGCCCTTGTTTCACTCAATTTGCCCAATCCAAAATGGCCGTTGTTTATGTCACCGTGTTATATCTGTTTTCATTGGAGATTGGGCACAATACAATTACACGAGCAGTACTCCAGCGTGACTAGCAACCGTTGCTAGGAAACTAGTACACTTCGTTAATGAGTGCTTGGAGCGGCGATAAATTAATAAGGAATGAGGAAATTTTCGAATCCCACGGCTACAGTACCTTTTTGAACAGCGGTGAGTACTTTGAAGATAAAAACGCCGTGGTAACAGTTGACAAAACTTTCCTCCACCGGATCCACAATATAGAATAGTCGATGAGCCTAAACAACACTCGTCGCCAAATTGTTGTAATTAAAGATGTACACACTTGCAGATGTTCTTCGTGTTTCTTTTATTTCAAGAAGCATCAATAATAAAGGCTCACCGACAGCGTCCGATCAGCAAAGCCTCCTCTCCCAACTGACTTCGATCTCCCACACCGAATTCTACATTCTACATTCTATCCACTACATACTATCTAGCGTTCTATCTATCTAGTATTACAACACACACTCTGGTCAAAGATAGTTACCAGTGTCATTGGTGCAGCAAAGGGGAGGCTTTGGTGAAAAGCGGGGCGATAAGAACCACTTTAGCTTATTGTTTCTGAATGAAAAAAGAGATATGGGAGCAACATGCCTGGTATACCAGTGAGAGAGTGCAGCTTATAGAATCTATCTTAACATGAAATGTTTATGAATTAATGTGTAATAATGCTGCATAGAATCTGTATTAGTAGGTTTTGCTTAAACGTGCACTTGAAATGTGACCACGGGGAGTGGCCGCCAATGTATACGCAGACTAATAAAATTACTAAATGTTTATGAGTTATTATAATTAAATAAGTTTTGTACTAATTATTAATTATTACGTTATTGAATTTGTGCTGAAATCCTTGTAGGCCTTAAGATAGCATAAGCTGATGCTTAGCTGCTCGGCTCTCATATTAAACGTAATTTTCCTATCTTGCAGTGTGCTGACTCACAAAAGGACATGACCTCTTGTTTTCTTCAAACTAGAAGTTGAATGTAACCATAGTAGATCCATTCTCACAAAATCCTTGTAGAAAATATTAGGCAAAATGCAACAGTGTAGATTAATGTAACTTACAAGGTCGTTCAAACCGGTGAAGACAATGGAGCTACTGACCAAAAGATGTGCAAAGAATTACAGAAGGATGAAATCATACCGGACGTACTACCTCCGAAGACGTCAATCATGTGGTCCAATGAAAAGCTTGTAAAATAATATGGGGTGAAAGATTAATGACATAATCCATTTTCAAATTTTGTAAAGATAGTGGGGTAAAATGTTCAACCAATAAAATCTTAGGGGAATGTACGACGAAAAAGGGATAAAAACCTATGACACGGGGAGCCATTTAGGTGGGTTAGGGAATGCTATTGATTTTATCCAGAAACTTTGACACTCTGTTTGGTGACTTTGCTGATTTTACTTAGAACCATCCTCTTTCTTAGATTGCCCATTTTACACTTTACCTCCTTATGAGGGAAGTGCCCCTCCTGCCCTGGAGCTGAATTCCGATGGATGGCGATTAGACTGATGTCCTGAAGACGAAGACTGAACCTGAGTGCTGACCTAAACCTTGGAGGGTAACTATGAAAATACAATTGTGATTTGTCTGTTTGCTTTTCCTTTCTAGGTACCAACTGCTTACTTTTGACAGAGACCATAGCTAGATGTTTCCAAATTGGTGTTCTAAATAGTTTTGCATGAAGCCCAACATGCCAATGCTAATTTTGGTTAGGACAGGTGTTCACTAAATTGACGCAAATAGACAAACAACTGAATCTATGCTTTGTTAAACCGGCGCGTTATTAACACTCAGCTAAATAGATCTATGTTTGCGCTGTGTTATGTTCTAATGTTTGTGATTCTTGCCTTAATGAAATCTTATCAGAGTTGCCATATCGTGACTATGCTATTGTGTTTCTTGGTTTTGAGATTAACGCATCTGCTTTTAGAATTGTAACTAATAGGGAATAAAACTCATAAAATTCTACTAAACTGGTGTGGTTACTCATGACTGCAAGGTCATGGTAGTGTCTTGAAATTAATTAATGTCTTTGACTAAAGTAAAATGTATTGTTGTGCTAAATATTGATGACATTATTGACGTATTGATTGACATATTGATTAGCTATCTCATCCTAAGGTGTCTCCCAACTGGGTCAAAAGATTAATTGGCCTAAACGAGTCCTGATGTGTAATAAATTATCATAAAGGGACGCGTTAGAACCAGCATACAATTAGCAAAGGTGTTAGTGCATCCGTCCTTATTTGGTCTTTTATTGTTAATTTATAAAAGAACACGGTAGAGGTTCGATAGACCTTATGACCACACTTATAGTGATTCCACCATAAGTCCCAAATACATTTGAATTTCATCATCATAATCAGTAAACATCATCATATATTCTTTGGAGTCAGTAATCTTCACACACCATGACCCTTTTGGCCATGAATAACGACACTATTATGTAAAAGTTAAAATTTTAATTTTCCTATATTGTTAATGCTAACATCACATAAATTAGTCTCATAACAAAGTGGTAAGCATACATAAACAACTGTCAGAGTCACCAGATCCTCGGAGTCTGACGTTCCCAACACTTCCACCACAAGACAGATTTGTCACAGAGTCTAAGAGAGTCCAAGTGGGGAAAAGGGGATTTGGAAGGGGACAGCTGGGAAGGAGACCTGTAGGAAGCAAAAGGTTAAAACACACAGCATCAAAATTACATCTCATGAAATCAGTACTAGGCCATGACTCTAAGCATCGTCATTCTGAAAACATGAACAATCTAAGCATAGACTTAAAATGACTGAGCTTCAAGATGACTGGATACCTGTGAGGGAATCAAGAAAGGTTAAATGAAACTTTCAAATTCAAGTACTTTCCTTTGCATGAGAATCTTGAAACAATCTGAATAATTTCTAAACCATCAAATGAATCTTTTTTGAGAAAACATATTAGGAACACACAACATTACATCTAGAACTCTGGCCTTTTTTGTTCTCTCAAATTGTCGGAACATGAATTGCGCACATTGCAGATTTTCACATAGGTAGTAAACACCATAGAAGGATTCTGCACCATGAATAACATAACGTAGATTCGAGGAATAAATCACGCGACTTGTCAACTCAAAAATTACCAAGTAAATGCCTTAGAATGGTAGCGCATAATGAACACCGTGATTTCAAAACACAGAAAATTTATTGCGCGTCTTGCAGATTCAAGTACCACGATGTAACTTCCAAGGAATGGTAGCGCACAATGAATAACATGAATTAAGCACGAGGAAAGAATTGCGCGTCTTGCCGATTCGAATGCCACCATGTAACTGCCATGGAATGGTAGCACACAATGAATAACATGAATTAAGCACGAGGAAAGAATCGCACGTCTTGCCGATTCGAATGCCACCATGTAACTGCCATGGAATGGTAGCGCACAATGAATAACATAAATTAAGCACGAGGAAAGAATTGCGCATCTTGCCGATTCTAATGCCACCATGTAACTGCCAAGGAATGGTGGTGAACAATGAATAACATGAATTAAGCACGAGGAAAGAATCGCGCTCTTTGCCGATTTGAATGCCACCATGTAACTGCCAAGGAATGGTAGCACACAATGAATATCAAGGGTTAAATCACAAGAAAATGAATCGCGCGTCTTGCCGATTCGAATGCCACGAAGTAACTGCCAAGGAATGGTAACGCACAATGAATATCAAGGGTTAAATCACAAGAAAATGAATTGCGCGTCTTGCTGATTCGAATGCCACCATGTAACTGCCAAGGAATGGTAACGCACAATGAATAACATGAATTAAGCAAGAGAAAAGAATTTGCGCGCCTTGCCGATTCTAGTACCAGCATGCAAATGCCACGAAACGCCCAAGCGCACATTCACACGTGCAAGAGTATAGTTGTTTAACATGCAAGAATTAGGCCCAAGAACTCGAGCGTCCTCGATAACGGGGTCGGGGGCCCAGCCCAACCTCCGTCTTACCGCCCTGATTAAGGATCACCAATGTAAAATGAAGGGCAGAGGCCTGGAAGATCAAAGTAGGCCACCGGAACAGGAACTCAGGAAGTTGCTACTGCTCTGCACCGGGACCTCTGAATAGTGAGCACGTGGAGCTGGGCTGGCTCCCTTACATAGAGTCTTGGCCCAGCCCACAAACCACATTCAGGCAAGCTGCAGGGAAAGCTTCTAGAGGGCCCTGGAAGGGGACCACACCCTGACACAGTCTGGAAACCTGCAGCAGTACATAGCATGTGAACAGTATTTATATGCATGCTGAACATAAGTCTTTAAGATTAAACTCTGCAATGCAAAAGGTTAAACAACATCATATCATCACAATGCATAAATTATATTAGCTTGAACCTGTTGGGTTTTTGCATTCTTGTCGTCTGTAGAGCGCGCACTGCCCTGATGTTGACAACAACACTGGTTGATCAAATCTTCTAAAGAATCTCAATTTAGCTAGCGCATTGACAAATAAGCATTCAAGAGTCACAGTACAAATTAAGAGCAAGACCAACTGCACAATAGAAATAGCATACATCTAGATTCAGCAAATGAACAACATCAACTTTTTGTTATTAGCAACCTGTTAACATTTCTGGGTGTCCCCCATTAACTTTCAGATTAGAAAAACATGTATGGGCATCAAGCAAACTATTTTAGTCAAAGTTAATTTGGAAAAACATCTAGCTATGACCACAAAATAGCAGTTGGTACCCAGAAACAAAGAACAAACTTACAAGAACAATAGCATTTTGTTCTACCTCTCCTCAAGTGGATCAGCAAACTGTGATTATCTTTGTCAGTTGGACATCTGTTCGACCAGCATCAGCAATGTGCAGTGAAAGGGAATGGTTAAGAGACGGGGATTCTAAACTATCTGAACCGTTTAAGAAGCGTAAGCGCTGGATTTTTTACATGTTTCATGTATTTCTGTATTTTGATGTGGCATTGAAAATGAATTAATATATAAAAAAATAATATTCAACTCGAAAATGTGCCCACTTGAATGGCCGTTGACGTACTATGTAATGTTCCATTAAAAGTGTATTAATGTTTGTTCAGAACATATATACATTTTACATTTGTAGTAGTGTGTTATAATTACAATGAAATGCTATGTATCTGCTTAAATTAACTGTAGGCCTCAAGTTAGCGAGGTTCAGGCCTTAGTAATGCACTGCCTAATATTAGAAGTGCAATGTCAGAATAAAATATGATCTCATGTTTAATGAATAATAAAGATGCATTGTTCTAACTGAAGGTTAATCAAATGACATTAGTAGCAAAATGTTTTTTCTTTTCCCATTAGAACGGCTTGTTAGAAAATCGTGTAATAATTACTGATACAATGTAAAGTTTATTGTGTGAGAAAGCGATGTTCCCAGGAACTAACAATGGATGTACTGACGGAAGGGCAGAAGGATATTAAAATTGATTCTTGACAAGTTGAACAATGTGCACACAAGAAGAGGAACCAATCATCAACATGTGAAAGACTGTTTAGTTATATCTTCAATTCGAAATATTAATTTTATTGGAATAATGACTATCACACGATTCTTTGACCAATGACAACTTGGGATAACTTTAATTTAACTGGACCTCACCGAGGGATATGAGCTTATGATTGCATTCTACTGCGGACTTTCCTTTTACTGATGAGGTGTACTCGCCTTTGATTCTCTTACTTAGAGAATTTTGATCTTTAATTTGCTTAGACTTCTGATGCTAAATGCTATCTATTCTAGACACTTTTTTCTCATGGTTTGGAGAGCTTAAAGACCCTGATTTTGAACCATTATCCCTTTACATATCCCGTTGTCGATGGTGATCGAACTGATGTTCGTGTGATGAAGATTATCACAGCTTGCTGATCCATAAGGAAAGGTATATCAAATTGCTGAAGACTTTATTGTTTATTTGACTTTTATTTCTAGGTACCAACTGCTGCTTCTGATAGAGCCATAGTTAGATGTTTTCCAAATTTATGTTGACTAAGGCGGTAAGTCCCGCTTACCGCCATGCCGACTGCCGCCAACATACTGCTGCGGCGGCGGTTTACTGCTACCCATTTAATGACCCACACATAGCAATCCGTCACTATACAGACACACACACAAGTCCTCCAGACCAAAGGTCAGTGATGAACTGGCGGTAACAAAACCCACACCGTTACACCAACAGAACTACGCCCACAGCATTATGACCAATGGATCACTGCGGCGGACATTCAACCGCAGTAAACCATTGGCGGTATATTCCGCTGCACTCAAAGTACACACTCACTGACAAAACAACATCACATTGGAGAATTTGAATAACACCCACCTGACACACATTCACACAGCACACCACTATAAAACACACACACACACATTACCCACAACCCTTTACAACTCAAAAACATTGACAACTGAGAGAGAGAGAGAGACACACCAAGAGCACCCACAGAACCAGGCCACAGAACACCATCACCCATTCACCATCCACGCATCCCACAGCACACACCTCAACACATCACCCCACACACCCTCACACGCACCACACTCACTACACCCATGGCACCACAAAGACACCCCAGGTTCTTAGAGGAGGAGCTAAGGGTCATGGTGGAGGACATCATCTGGGTAGAGCCACAGCTATTTGGATCACAGGTGCAGCAGACATCCATTGCGTGGAAGATGGTGCCATGGCGGAGAATCGTGGATAGTTTCAACGCCATGGGACAGCACCCCAGAACAAGGGACAACATCAGGAATAGGTGGAACGAACTACAGGGGAAGGTGCGTTCCGTGGTTGCAAGATACCAGATAGCTCTACAGAGGACTGGTGGTGGACCCCCACCTCCTTCCCCACAACTAACAACATGGGAGGAGCAAGTCTTGGCAATATTGCATTTTGAGCGCCTGGCAGGCCTAGCAGGACTGGACTGGACTCTGGTAAGTCAACTCTTTACTATCACCCCCCTACCTGCATGCTATCACAAACTCCCACCCCTACCCTCACCCCCATCACTCCTCCACCTCACACATATACCCCACCATCACAACCCGCCCATCCCAATACCAAGCCCTGCATGCAACTCCAATGCATGGACCCCCATCACAGACCTGCATTGACACCCATCACTAAAGCATGCACACTAGAGACAATCACCTAGCCCACAAAATCACTACTCACACAAGGCAAAGCTGACAGGGCAATCACAACCATACATGGCAACACACCCATGCATAAGATGTCACACGCAGAAACAATAACACTGCATTTACATCCCCACAGGTCCCCTACCCAACGTCACCGTAGAGGAGGTGCCAGCAACATCCTGCCCCCCACAGAAAAGGCCCACAGTGATGACAGCAGCTTTTCTTGCCTGGATCAGAATGACCAACCTGGCCCATCAGGGATCTCCGGACAGTCGGTTACCCAGGCACAGTCCCATACCACCAAAGAGCCTCCCCCCTCAGGAAACACCACCACAGCACACACCCAGCAGGCCCATATCTCTCTCCCCAGGACACGTCAATCAGCAGAGTGTCCAGCACTGCAAAGACCCCAGGCAACCCACAAACATAGGACGATCAGGGACCTGGGGTCAGTGGGCACACGGTTCAGGGGACAGGCACAGGACATCAGGGAATCTGGGAGGACTGCTGTGCGACAGGGGGAGGACAGACCAAGGGAACCGACTCCCCACGAGGCACTTCCCAACATCCTGGGAGCATACCACCATTCCCAGAAGACAATGGGCCAGATACCGGACAAGTTGCAGGAGACCCAACAGCTGCAGGAGGGACAATACCTGGGGATCAGGGAGGACCTGAAGGACATCCTCACCACCCTGGTCACAATTGCAGGGGTGATGGCAGACATGGCCAACACCATGAGGGAGGCAGTGGCACACCACCGAGCCCCTGACACTAGCCACACCAATGAACAGCCCTCCACCTCCGCTGCCGCTAGTGGACCGGAGGCCCCGCCACAGGAAGAGGCCACCAGTACCCCTCCCCCTGCAGAAGGAGAACCACCCTGCAAACGGTCCCTGCGATCCAGGCAGAAGCCAGACAACATTGCCAAGACCCCCGCCAGGAAATAAGACTCTCTTGATTGTCACCCTTGTGTTCCACTCTGTCACCCTGTCCACCTTGAACTGCCATTGCTCCACTTCCTATGCCCCCTTGGACAATGCACCTGTGATACAAATAGATTGAACTCCATCCTGGACTTACCTCCATCATCCCCCCAGCCATTGCACATCCCATCCTACCTCATAGCACTTACATAAACACCCTTTGAATAAATATGGAGTATGTCAAATGATTTAACTATGTATCCATTTAACAAGGTTTAAACACTGCAATACAACTGTAGGGGGGGTTGGTGGAAGGGTTCTGGGCAGCGTGATGCATGTATGGTGGGCAATGCCTGTGCATAAGGGGATGTGAGGGCTATGGTGGGCCATGAGTGTAACAGGCAGGACGGTATGACTGATACCTTTTTCAATGTATCTTTTTCTGCAGGTCAGCGTCCATCAGAAAAAGGGTATATGACGTGCCATCACCAAGGATGTGTGGACCCTGGAGGTCTACGACAGGCAGAGCACCCACTGTCGCAAACAGTGGGAGGACATGAGATGCTGGTCAAGGAAGACGGCGGAGGCCCAGCTGGGGATGGCCTCCCAACAAGGAGGGGGAGCCCGTCGAACCCTCACCCCCCTGATGGCCTGCATACTGGTGGTGGCCTATCCAGAGATGGATGGGTGCTTGAGGGCATCACAGCAGCCACAAGGGGGTGAGTACAGATTCACATTATACTACTTGTGCGTGGTCAGGTGGTCTCCGGGGGGGGGATGTGGGCCCGTGCGTACCCCCAGGCCAGGCAGGACATTGCAGGGTAGGTTCCATGTTGGGCAGGGGCTGATGAACACCACCTCCAACCAAGCTAGTAGGCATCCACTACTGGGCAGGGGTTTGTGGGTTTCAGGCATGCTGCAATTGGCACTAGGTATTCCTGTCCATGGCCTGGTGACTAGCATTGTGACTGGTAGATCATTGACTAGTGCGTAGGGCTGTCCCTGTGTGTGTATGTGTGTTGTGTACGCCAACGGTGGTGTTGTTGCTGCCATTGACCAAGTGTATCCTTTGTCTCTTCCCCCCCTTTTTGTTTTGTCACCCTGTCCTGATGTGCATTAGCATCATCTGGCGGTGGAGCAGAGACACCAGCAATGGAGGGAGCTGCATCCCACAGGGCCCAGGAGGCCGAATCCACCAATGGTGAGGGCAACAGTGGGACAGAGGGCGAGGAGAGCACCACGACGGAGACAGTATGGGACAGTTCAGACAGTGATACCTCCTCCAATGGAAGCTCCCTGTTGGTGGCGGACACCTCAGTGCTGACCACAACTACAGGTACAGCTACCACCCTCCGAACCAGCACCGCCCTCCCAGCACCCCCCTCCCAGCACCCCCTCAGCGTGTTTCCTGTGGCCGCTCACCCGGGAGGGTGGGCATCTCCTTCACCCCAGGGACCTCAGGCCCTGCCCCAGTTAGCCCTGCCTCCCTGAGTGAGGAGGCTATTGACCTCCTGAGATCCATCTCTGTTGGGCAGTCAACCACAGTGAATACCATCCAGGGCCTGGCAGGCCATTTGCAACAAACAAATGCATTACTGGAGGGCATTCAATCTGGCATGGCGGCACAACAGAGATCAATCCAGGCTCTGGCCTCCTTCCTGATGGCAGCCATTGTCCCTGTCTCTAGCCTCCACCCTCCAACTTCCTCTGCCCAGTCCCATTCCCCTCAACCCCAACCTATCCCACAGAATGCACCCAAGACAAAACTCAGAAGTGGCTCAGGCAAACACAAGTACCACACATCATCCCACAGGCACTCACACAAACACCATCCAGATGCAGATATAGCAACACCCAGTGCCTCCACTGTGTCCCCCTCTTCCTCGTCATCCACCACCCTCCCAGTAGCATCTCCACTCGCACCTGCATGCACTACATCCACATCCACTATCACCATTACAAGCACACCTATTACTACACACCCCTCACTTGCAGTCACCACCCCCACATCCATGCACACATCCCCTGTGTCCTCTCCCACTGTGTCTGTGCCCCCTCCTCCCAAAGAACACAAACGCAAGCACTCAGACATCCACCTAACAACAGCATCCAGCCCATGCACCTGCACCCAAACACAGCAGAAAGACACTGCCAACAACCACTTCTTCTTCCTCCACACCCAAACCTTCATCCTCTTCCCGCCCCACTGTCCCTAAGAAGCTTTTCCTCTCCGTTGTTGACATTCTTCCATACCCCTCCCCCCATCCTTTACGTCAGGTCAACGTGGTCAGAAAGCAGGCTACCACCTCCGCTACCCAGTGCATGGCCACAGTAGTGTCAGTAGCTACTGCAGGTGGAAGAGGCTCCAGGGAACCAGCCATCAGCACTGACAGTGTGCCTGCACCAGCTGCCAAGTGGAAGTGCAAGGATGCACCACCAGCTGCCAAGGGGAAGGACAAGGAGGCACCACCAGCTGCCACGGGGAAGGGCAACGAGGCACCATCAGCTGCCAAGGGGAAGGGCAAGGAGCCACGATAAGCTGCAAAGGGGAAGGGCAAAGGGCCTGCAGGCAGGACAGACAGGAGGCCTGGTGCTAGGACTGATTCTGAGCCCCCACCACCAACCATGGTGGTTCAGCCATCTGAGGCTGCAGGGGAAGGGCTGGAGTCTTCACCCACCACTGGCATCCCTGACACCAGCACCGCCACCAGGCCCGCCACCAGCACCACTGCCAGCAGCAGCAGCCCCGGTGGGCAGCCGTCTGAGGCTGCAGGGGAAGGGCAGGAGCCTGCCCCCACCACTGCCAGCTCTGACACCAGCACCGCCACTGCCACCACTGAGCAGCCGTCACCGCTGGCGGGCAGTGTGTAGTCCTACCTCCATGGGCTGTACTGCGTCCTGCAAATCCTGTGGGTCTGACACCCAGGTGAGAGACTGTGACCTTGCACTCTCCAAGATCTGCATCATAGGGCACAATGCCCCCTCCAGAACCAGTGGAAGAAGTCATCCACTCACCCCCTCCTTGCCAGGATGAAGCACACAGGGCACAAGGCCCCCTCCAGGACCAATGGAGAAGATACTCACAGGAGAGACTGTGGCTTTGCACTCCCCAGGACCAAGCAGTGGGCAAACCACCCACTTGTGAGACTGTGGCTTTGATCTCCACTGATCAAAGTAGTGGGCAAACCACCCACTAGAGAGACTATGGCTTTGCACTCACCAGGACCAAGCAGTGGGCAAACCACCCACTAGAGAGATTGTGGCTTTGCACTCCCCAGGACATCGTACAGGGCATGTTGCCCCCACCAGGACCAGTGGTGTTGTACCATCTTCTGACTGAGGTGCCCCCCCATTCCCTGCCCCCTAAGGTGCCTGTGTATTTTCAACCTGATGCCCCTGCAGTGTTCTCTCCATGTTGTTGCAGGAGTCAAGTGGGGTCTTGGCCTATGTGATGTGGCCCTGTGGCCCATGGATATTGAGGACTGGGCAGTGTCCCTACATTTGTATATATGTATATACTGTTTTGATTTTTAATCACAAATTTCTTGTATTTTATCTTATTATACTCATTTTAATCAATTCCTTTTGTCCTTGCATTATTCTTGAGGGGTAGGGGGTGTATATGTAATGTTACTGCATCTGTTTTTGTGTATGGTGTTGAGGGTGGGGCTGGGTGGGGGCGGGGGTGTTGCATGTTGCATGTGTGTGTCACTCTCTTTTTCCTCCCCCCTCCCTTGTGTGCTAGGCGGCAGTACTCACCGTGGTCATCTTCGCTGGCGTTGATGTTCGTAGTGAATGAGGAGGCATACAATCGTGGAAAATATGTGCAACTCGGGCTCCATAGCGTTGTGGTTCTTCCTTGAGTGTCCAGAGGTGAGTCTGTTGCCTTCTGTGTTCTGTTTCCGCCGTGCTTTTGATGTAGTTGGTACAGCCCCAGAAAAGGTGGCGGATAGGCCTATTGTAATACAGTGGGCGGTACATTGCCTGGCTGTTGGCGGTTACCGCCACGGTGCTTGTTGCTACCGCCCTGGCGGTTGGTGTGTTAAAGTGACTGTATGTGTGGGCGGTTTCTGCCGTGGTCATAGTTCCATTTTTTTTTACCGCCGGCCTGTTGGCGGTATTACCGCCACTTTATCACTGGCCGCCAGGGTTGTAATGAGGGCCTAAATCTTTTGCAAGAAGCCCAAACATGATGATGCTAATCTGAAGTTAGTGAGGTTTCCTCCATCCAACTAAATTGCTATTTGATGTTACTTAATTGTTGAATTCATATGTATGATATTTCCATTGTACAATTACTCTTATTGTTTGTACTTTAGCTTTAGAGGGATTAGTTATCAATGCTTCAGTCAAGTTGAGATTCCTTAGAAGATTTAGTCAACCAGTGTTGTTTTTATACTTATATCATGTGGTTTTGAGACAAATTTATGTGATACGAGCATTGTTAATCTGGGGAAGTACATTTTCTAACTGATAATAAATGTGTGGTTATTTGTGACCTAGTGGGTCATGGTGTGCAAAAGTTACTGACTCCAAAGAGTTTTATTGTTTGATGATATTTATGACATGTACGGACATAGGGTGTGAACATCTTAAATGAGTCAAAAGGTCCATCAAACCTTTAAACGCGCCCCCTTATAAAATAATAATAAAAAGCCAATTAAGGTCAGACGCACCCACAGAAGCAATGTTATCACCATACATCATCAGAAACATAAGCAATAAAGTTAAAGATAGAAATAAATCATCAGGAACTGTTCAGCTCCTCAGACAGAATAGAATGAGCATGCCTCTCCTCTGTGTAGACCAGCTAAGTTAGAATCACCTATAGAACTTTCTACATTGTCATTCGCCAGAGAATCAGATGCTTACAATTAGTCCAATAAGGATAAAACCCCAAATCTAAGATATAGCTAAACTGTTTTTCACATATTGATGATTGGCTCCTCTTCTCCTGTTTCCATCGTCAGGCTCATCAGGTATCCTTTTTGTATCCATCTGTACTCCAGTCAGTACATCCATTGTTAGCTCCTGGGAACATCGCTGTCTCGCCCGTCAAACCCTACAATGTAACAACTACTAATACAGGACATTCTAGCAGGCAGTTCTTATATGAAAGTTAAAGACATCTGCTAACATTTGGACAACTCTGTGAACAATACATAAATAGATTTTTCTGGACATTCATTCCCACGATTTTATTAGACAGTGCAACTTAATATGAGACTGTGCAGACTAGGCCCAAACCTCCCTAACTTAAGGCTTATAATTAATAAAGCAAATACATAATGTAAATTCATTATTGTAACACACTACTACAATTTCTAAATGAAAACATTTCAATTAACATTATTATTAATTTCATAAAGATACTTCATACTTTAATGGCGGCCACCGAAGTGGGCACATTTTCCAAGTAGCATATCATTTTCTATATTAGTTAAATTCTATGCAAACCCTTAATCAAAAATACATGAAAATCGTTAGTAATAAATTCAGCTTTCACAATCCCTCCTCTGATGAGTAAATGTGTCATCACACTTTACATCATTTTGTACAAAATTTTGTTCACCTAAAATTTGTTTTCCCTATAACTTTTATTTCCTCCCTCTGTTTTAGAATTTTCTCTAACTAATCTTTTCATTTGAATTTCTTACATCCTATTATAATTTTTCAACTTTCTCATTTTAATCACATGATACCCCATGTTCCAATTATACAAGTCGCAATAATCAACTTTATTTGTACTATTTTCAATATTATCACTTTCCCTAGGTTGCCGAGCCAATTTCCCACAAAAGCAAAACTTTTGCCAACATTTTCCAAAACTTCTGGTTCCTTCAGTTCTTTCGAATCAGCGCTATCATTAGTCAAATATTTAATAAGGCTTCTAATTTCTTTACTGTTGTTGTCAGGAATCCCCAAGGTGCCTCCTGCATTATCTGTCAGCATTCCCAGGGATTATGGTTAAATCATATCTCTGTTTTTGGTTAAACCTTCATGTTTCTAAGTAAACATAATGTGCTGTGTTACACAATTGGTTTTATCAATGCTTGTTTTACCAATGCTTGTCTGCTGTCATCCTCGTATTCAGGGCTTTTGAGGCAATTCTTTTCTTTGTTCCTGTACCAGCTGACAGCAGGCATTCCTCCAGCACTCCAGAAAAGACTGCAGCTAAGTGACTAGTATTCTCCAGGGAGTTCGTTCTTTGAGCGCTGTACTTTCCAAGAACCGCTTATATATTTCAGACTTCGTATTTTGGCAGAGTGCTTATCTTCAAGAGACAAATCCATTTCTGAACATTCTACATTATTATTGTAGTTACTTGCCTAAATGTGCTTCAGGAAATCTGCTTGAGCTCAAGTACTACAAAATGTGACAGTGCAATTTTAAAAGAGCATGTCCGTGACTTTTCTTTCTCTAATAGCATAACTCTTGGATTAAAATTATGTCATTCATGCCTGTGTTTCAGGTTTGAGGAATTTGCTTTTGAAGGGTGTTTCACACACACAGTGAAACCAAACCAAACTGTGCCACCCTAACTGTTTAAACCCAGAGTGGACATTTGTATTTCTTGGATTGTTTTTGTTCCTTTTAATTTAACCCTATGCATGCAGGAAAGTTATACGTGATATAATTAATGCCCTTGTTTGTCTTTCTTGTGCATGATAAGTGCAACCACAGCTCTAATTGTAGTGTGCAACAGTGAATCTCTGTGAAGCCAGCCCTAATGTTGCAGTACTTATTGTTATGGTACTCAGTTTGGGTTTTTGGTAATGGAGTGTTAGTAATTGTGCCAACAGTTATTATTATCCAAGCAAAGTGCTGGTGCATTCTGGTGTTCTTCTACCGCTCCCGTGCCCATATCAGAAAGAGAGATTCAGTTTCAAGGAAGTTGACTGCACTAACTCTACTATCACTCTGTTAACAACGACCTGCCCCCCGAAGAGACAGGGTGCCTGGCTGGACCAGCAAGACGTGGCAGTGTTTTTTCTCTTTCTCTTCCACTCTCTCTTTCCTTTTGGGACACCTGCTGGGGTTTCTGTGTCCACCAGGAAGTGCCGAGAGGTGTTCCAGGAGGTCAGGGGACATTCCACCGCCCCTGCAGACATTCTACTTTTCAGGTGAGTTACCCCATCTCGACAATTGTTAGGTATATATGAGCAACAATTTGTGAGTTCAGCATTTTACAAACTCTGCCCTCTTTTGGTAAAAGAATGTCTAACGCAAGGCGGTTCTGAGGAGTTATAGATCTCACCACAACCATTTCTGTATCCATTAGGATCATGGCTCCTGAAACATTTGTCAATATGTTTTTCGTCATCAAACAAACCTTTATTCGGCTATTAGCCATAAAAGGATAATACAATCAAAACATCATAAAATAACAAATAATCTTACAGATACTAAAATCAGTTGCATAAATAACAAGTAATACTCCTAAAATCAATAAAGAGTAATCAATTATAATCATTTCTTATACTAAAAAGTTAAACATTTCTAAAATTAAATCCAAACCCAATGGAATACCACTGTTCTATTAACTTTCAAGATAGAAAGCCATTTGGCCATTTGATAAAGTCAATTACATGGTGTAGAATAAAAATTTCTGAAATTGGGAAAAAATTATATTCATTCCTTATATTAGAAAATTCTAAAATTACATCCTAATCAAATTAAATACCAGTGATCTATTATCTTACAGAAAGGGAAGCCTGTTAGCCATTTGTTACACCATTAAGTTTGTCTATGGGTGTTTAATAAATCTAGGTTCACTAGAACCTCAGGCCCTCCCTGCCCCTAATATATGATGTTGCTAAGAGAAAGCGGCCTATTCCAAAAACAATAGATAGAGTAGTACTAGACCTTAATAGTCTTGCCGCTTCATTATAATTTCTAATTCCTAATTTCCTACAAATAGGTCGAATCCATTTTCTCCTTGGCTTATCATAGGCTTTGAAAATTAATAGAACATGTTCCAACATTTCAGTAGTCTCCATATTACATAATCCGCACTTAGAATCATGGATATTCTCGCTCTGGAGGCCCCATTTGGTGGTGAATGCCTTGATCTGGAGGATTCCATATAGAAATTTCATGAATAGTGCTTTTGCTCGCCTAGGCTGAATTGTATTTAGCCATTCCTCAGATCTTGGTGTTGGCTTAATATCCAAAAATTTCGAGGTCAATCTACCCAGATCCTTACTATGGAAAAGACTAATCGAATAATAATCCCAGAATACTTGCTTTAATCGAATCTTAGATTGTGTCGTGAGGGTATGGGGTTTGTCCCAAAAGGATTTAAGCCCTAGGTTATAAAACCAGGACCTTATATGGTGAAGCCAAGGAAGGAAAACTGATTTATCAAGATCCATTATCTCAATTAGTGCTTGCCTATAGTGAATCAAATCTGGAGTTGACCAAAGCCTACACCAATAAAGCAATGGCCTCAACACTGCCATGTTTTGCTTCGTATTTAAGTCGTAAGAAAGAGAGACCAATGGAGTCGATGGTGGCAGTCCCAGTACCCCCCTCATGAAACTGTTTTCTTGGGATGCTAGTGAGGTTAGGTTTGCAATTCCCCAGAGTTCGGCGCCATATAAAGCAGCGGCCTGCGCTTTATATCTATAGACCTCCAACACTGGTGTGACAATTTCAGTTCTTGAGTTTTTGTAATTATTGCTTATCGCCGTGGAGCTGTGGACCAGAGATGTTACAGCTTTGTTAATATGCAGCGTCCAGGACAACTTGGCATCCAGTAATATCCCTAGGTAATTAAAACTTTTAACTCATTCCAATTCATGCCCATTGATCAGGATGCTTCTTTCAAGTGCTCTGTGGGGTTTAACAATCAAATATTTTGTCTTGTTTGTGTTTATTTCTAGCCACTTCAAGATGCAATATTTACTAAACATTCCCAAAAGAGTCTGTAGGCCCATGGGAGTTTGTGATAATAAGATGGTATCATCTGCAAAAAGGAGAGCAGGAACTGGGTCTCCATTTAATCTTGGTGAGTCATGATTGCTCTGTTTAAGGTACTCAACCAAATCGTTGATGTATAGTGAGAAGAGGGTTGGGGCAAGCACACAACCCTGCCTTACTCCCCTCTTAATGGGTACTGGATCTGTCAGCTCTCCATTTGGACCCCACCGTACCTTTGCATAAGTATTTCCGTGTAGCCTCTTTATCTGGTGCAAAAGATTCCCTGGCATACCCTGTTTCCCTAACGCGGCCCATAGAGTGTCTCTTGGGACCAAATCGAAGGCCGCGCGCAAATCCACAAACGCGATGTAGAGATGACCCTTCTTTAGTTTTGAATATTTCCACATTATGGATAATAGCCTGAAGGCCTGGTCAATTGTACTTGTCTTCTGCCTGAAACCTGCCTGGTATATTGTCAAAATATTATTTTCCTCTATCCAGCTAGCTAATCTATTCAGCAGCTGCCTAGCGTATATATTTTTTGCATAACATCAATTAGGCTGATTGGGCTGTAATTCCCCGGGTCATCCCTAGATCCTTTTTTATAGACTGGGATTATTTCCTTCCCATGTCTCAGGAACTGGCTCTCCTCTTGCTATAGTATTGCTAAGTAGATTTACGTAGGGTGCCCATACGTCTATATTTTGTTTAAACAGATCCCCAGGGATTTTATCCAGACCCGGGGCTTTGCCTATTTTAATCGCTTTTATGGCAGTCACCGTTTCTTCCAGGCTAAATTGTATGTCAGGTAAATTGCCCCAGGAGGGTAATTCTATATGCAGGGAAAGATGTAAATCATGCTCGGAAGAGTCGGAATCGAGGTTCATAAAATGATTAACCCACGCACAGGGATCTATATGATGTTTGGTGTTAAATATCCCCTCTTTCCTACCGTGAGTAACTATCTTCTAAAAGGCAACTACATCATTGCATTTGGCTGCCTCTAAGAGGTCATGCCATTTTTGGTCTTCCGAGTTTTCTGAGCTGCAGCCAGGATTTTCCTATAACCGGCCCTTGCCTGTTGCACTGCTATTGGATTTTTCTGTTTTAGAGCCTCTACCAGTAGTGTTTTTCCCTCTCTACATTCAGGGGTATACCAGGGATTAGAACAAATAGTTTGCTCCCTGCCCTGTATGTGTTTTTGTTGTATCTGTTTAGTAAAAAAAGGGTCTCAAAGCAGTGCTCAATGATTGATGAATAGCTATAATGGGAAAATTGCCAATATCGCTGGCCATTTTACTGCCCTACGATTATTACTAAGGGTAGGTGGAAACTCCACCTTATCCTTTTTCATGCTCTCTAGATCTAGTAGGTAGCCCCTCAATTCAATTACTAACGGAAAATGATCACTTTCTTTCCTCTTATCTATTTTAAAGGTCACTATTCTCTCCCATATAATCGTGCTATGCATAATATAATCCAGTTTTGAACCTGCGTTACCTCTCTGGAAAGTGTCCATATTAAGACCACATTGTCCCACTCTACCATTACAAGCCCTCAATCCATACTTTAGTGTAAGGCCCATGAGTTGCACGGCAGCAACGGTACCGGGTACTGCTTCTTCAGTAGATAGGAGGGGGACTACTCTTGCTAAATCTTCATCTTCTACTAGGTGTTCAAGACCAATTATGGATTCATACCTGCAATTAAAATCTCCCCCTATCAAGATTGTTTCTCCTATCTGGATTTTCTTAAGCATGCCATCTAATACTTCTATTTCGTATGACTCCTGTTTTGGTCTTCTTGGCCTTATATACACATTGAATAGATGAAATAATGCCTTGTTTTTGTCCCTTAGTTCCATCCACAAAATGTCAGCAGACTCTGTATCATGTTTGTTTATCTCAATATTAAGGGAAATTTTCACCCATGCAACCAACCCCCCAGACGGCCTCCCTCTTGCTACTGAGGTGGCACTAATAAAAAAAGTTTTATAACCCAGTTTGTATGGTGGGTCCTTTAACCAGGTCTCTTGGAAAAGACAAACATGGAATTGTTCAATATAATCATGCCAGTCAGGGTCTATAAGCTTACTTTTCAGGCCTGCTACGTTCCAGGAGACCATGGTAACTGGTCCCCTTCCCATTGAGGTCATAGCATTAGTAGTAGGGCTCTGAGATATAATCGGCTCCTTACTACCAGGCAAGTGCCCCTCAATACTCCCTACCCCTGTAACTTGTTGGTTATTTTCTTCCTGGGTCTCTACTACTATTGGATCCCTAATCAGTCCCAAGTATGATTGGTCTGGTTGAGTTAGTCAATCAACTGCTTCAAGGTCAGAATCTCCCTTTATCATTTGTGCTCCCCCATTTCTATGGTTGCTCCTCTGAGCTCTAAGCTTACAGGTAAACGTATCCAAACTAAATCTCATGACATTTTTTTGGGGAGCACTGGCTCTCTACTCTACAGTAATCAAGCCTTCGATTAATCTTTCATCCCTTAGTGTCACAGTGACAACATCTTGCTTTCCAGTCTCTCCCGGCATTCTTTCCACCCTCATAATATATGAGCGGATTAGGGATAGGCAATGACGTTTGTGTCTGATCCAGTATATAAGTTTATTCTTTAAGGAGTTTCCATAGTATTTTGGGCCAATTTCTGGACATTTAACAAATAAATTACATCAGCCCTAGAAGACCTTAGATTTTCTTCAAGGTGTCTGCCCCATGTAGTAGTGGGCACACTATCATTATATGATAAGGTATAGGGTTTAAGTGTACGTCCCGCCTTCTCTCCTTGTGCCCTTTGTTTCGGGCGACTCTCCCATACAGAATTCCCAGATTCTTGTCGTAACTCTCCTACCTTAACTGCTGGGATGTTGCATGACCCAATATTGCAATCATTGTCCCCTTTTGTGCACCCTCGCAGTGCACAGGGAGCACTAGCTTTAGTTAAAGTAGAGTTGCGCTGGGCATTCGGCCTCTGGGGGCTGATAGGGTTCCTAATTCAAATTTTAGCTCCCTGACTTCCTGCATTAGTCTAACCATTAGATCAGAAAGATCTGGTAAACTCCTAGTTTTGCATTTTGGGCAGTTTTCTGGATCTTGGTTAGCCTGGAAGTGGTATCTTCTCTATGACTGACTGTGCTAAGGGGGTAGTTTGGTCATGCTTGCCCGTGGGTTTCCCCACCCGATCCTTCTGTACCTTATTTACAACAGGATCTGCCAGGGCTGCGTATCTATTGGAACACATAATATCACTCCCATGCGCATAGCCCTTCTTCCTAGTACTTCCTGTTGGAGTTGGGGAATGGCATGAGGCCCCTATAGCATCATCTTTATGCCTGACTAAGCTAATATCAGGGCGTGGGTTTTCCTCTTGCTGGCCATCGTTCTCTTTCCTATCAATTGATTTCCCTTTCTCTAATTCTGGTTTCTTTGTATAATAGGAAGTTATCTTTTTATCAGAGCCCTCCCGAGGGTTGGATCTATTACTTAGTAAAGATTCTACCTCCTCTATTAGGTCATCAATTTCAGATATCGTACAATTTTCGCCTACATTCCTAAGTTTCTTTGTAATTATCTCCTTTCCCCGTGGGGGTTCTGATGCCTTACGTTTCCCCATGCCTGTTTATCTAACTACTTAATCCTCCTCCTCCACTAGGTCTAATGCAAGGGCTTTCCTTCCTGCTCAGGATTGCTCTCAAAGCCTAGCGCCCTGGACTCCTGTCTGATGGAACTATCTAGATCGATTTGGAATACCATATAAAAAATTCAAGAGACATGGCCCAGCCCAGCCTCTTCCAGGCTCTGACGGGCGCGGATGGGCCCGTCCTTGGCCCGGGCTTTGCCCGGGCGCCTCCCGCGCTGCAGTTTGTCCCTCTGCGCTTTATAGCGCTTGTTGGAATGAGAGTGGGAGCAGGTGATGCAAAGATGGCCGCCTCCTGGAACCTCTAGGCAGTCTGGGATATGTAGTCCCCTATGATTCAGGTAAGCGCGCCCCGCGCTGCGGTTTGTCTCCCTGCGCTTTATATCGCTCGTTGGAATGAGAGTGAGAGCAGGTGATGCAAAGTTGGCCGCCTCCTGGGGCCTCTAGGCAGTCTGAGATATGTAGTCCCCTTCGATTCAGGTAAGCGCGTCCCGCGCTGCGGTTTGTCCCCCTGTGCTTCATAGTGCTCGTTGGAATGAGAGTGGGAGCAAAGATGGCCGCCTCCTGAGGCCTCTGGGCATTCTGGGATATGTAGTCCCCTTCGATTCAGGTAAGCACGTCCCGCACTGCGGTTTGTCCCCCTGCGCTTTATAGCGCTCGTTGGAATGAGAGTGGGAGAAGGTGATGCAAAGATGGCCGCTACCTGGGGCCTCTAGGCAGTCTGGGATATGTAGTCCCCTTCGATTCAGGTAAGCGTGTCCCCAGTATAAATATGTTTTTCACAATAGTAGACAACTTTCGCATTTTCAAATAATTCAGAACAACTCCAACTGAAGGAATTATTGCTCCAAATATGTCTCCAACTATACCACAATAAGATTCTCACTTTTGTCTAACATGATATAATTCAGTAACTTTCGGTATTTTATTCAGGTTTTCAAGTTGATACATTTTTGGTTAAACTTTCCCCAAGTAACATGTGCCACATCATCCTCTTGGAAGGTGTTAATACTCATTATGTCCACAGATATAATAAACTCCTGGAATTGCTGGGTCTTGTCTATTCAACATGAACGTCCATTTACTCCGAAACATAAACATGTCTACATTCACTCATTCTGCAAACAACGTGTCAGTTCTAGAATTAGGCCTTTATACACAAAGCTTTCCTATGTGAGGTGCATCTAATGCTATTTTCACTTGTGTCTTTATGTCACTAAATGCATTATGGTTTCTAAATGTCCTTTTCTCTAAGCCCTTTTTAAATTTCTCCTAAAATGCCTTTTTCCTGTCTACTGTCATGTGTCTGCTCTAAAAGAACTATTTTCTACAGGTGTGAGCAAGCATGTGAGGTTATTCCTGTGAGTATAAGCTGTGCCAAATGTCAATGTAGGTTCAAAGAATCCTCTACTAATTCTATGGTCTTTTACTTAGCTACTCTACTCAGGTGCTTAATTGTAGGAATAAACGAAAATACTACATTGTGGTTTGGGTAGAAGTACTGAATGTACTCCTGGTTAAAAAAATCTTGTTAGTAAAAGACTACAAATTATTCCATAAGTAAGAGGCAAACTATGGTAAGTAACTCCTTCCTCCGCTGATGAAGGAATCTGTGTACAGAGATAGCAATCTCTCACATCCATTGTTTCAACATATTCTCGCAATAAGCAATAGAAAACATTAGAAGAAAGTTCTCCTTGGTTGCTGTCTATGTGCAAATATTTCTCATCTATCCTAAACGTATCTAATTCTGTGAGTGCAGCAGTTGTCTCTAAAGCCGAGGTATGGTTGGCCACACTTTTGTCAAGAAGAGGTATGCTCACAATCAACACCAGACACAATATCATACATACAAGCGCCAAACCAACACCTATGTATTTATAGAACCTATTCTTCCTAACCTGTTGAATATGGTCATTCATGATCTGCAAAGAATCAGAAAGTAGAAGGAAACAACTATATCTATGCAGTGAAAGCAGAAACAAAAATCTTCAATCTTATTTAGCAGTTTTTTACAGCTTTCAATCTTTCTTCCAGGATCCTTTTGTCTAAAATAGGTAGCTTGTCAAAATTGGTTTAGCAGCTCCTCAAATCAGGATATTTCAAAAGTCTATTACTGTCATTTCCAACAGTCTCTTTTTAACTTTTCTTAGATCTCACATATTTTACAAAGTTTTGTTTATTTATATTCTTCACATGCCAAAATATTGATCTGGATGTCTCGATCAAAACAAAAGGACAAATATTCACTCTGCCATTCACTTGTCGTTGCATATGCTCATTCAGGACCTGCGTACATTTTATTTGCAATTCTCTTTCTTTTCAGTCTTCGATCTCCATTTAAATCTCCATCACTCAAATCTTCTCTTCTTGTTGTGCCTATTTCTTCTTCAATTGTTGTCACTGTAATTGCTTCTTTTCTCTTTGCTTTTGATTTTGGCCACTTATATAATTTCAGTGGACCTTTTGTCAATGCTCTTTTCAGTGCTGGACTTGTAACTTCTCTTTGTCTGCAGGATTTTCTTGACGTGCCTGCAACCAATTCAGGAGGAGTCAGATCGTTTTGGCTTTGATCCGCCTCATCTCCTTCCACCTCGGGGTCTGTAGTTTGCTCTGGTTGTCTTCCAAGATCGTCTGCTTCTAAGAGAGCCCTCCTTTGACTAGACTCTCTTCTTACCTCAGTTGAAGTTGTTTCACTGTCACTCTCCTGTAGGTCTTCCACTTCGGCTCTCGCAGGAGTACTTGCAATGGTTTCAGTCTGCTCAAATTCAGTCTCTGATTTTCCTGTTTCGTTCTCTTTGCCTGGTTTTTGTCTGGCAGCTGTTGGTACTCTCACCAACTCTTCTTCATTGTCCAATGAGTACTTTCGGCGTATTGCTGGCATGGATCCATTTCGGAACTCCAGCACACTTCACAGCTTTAGTAGTAAACAGTACTACTTGGTAAGGGCCTTTCCACCGAGGCTCCAAACAAGTCTTACTTACATATTTTCTGATCACAACCCAATCTTCCGCTCTAAGGTTGTGACTTTGATCTTGAGATGGTTGCAGTGTGGTGGCTTCCACCTGATGAGAGAAAGAGCGAACCACATCAGCCAGACCCTTGCAGTAATCCAACACCATATAAACTGTTATGTTCACAAGAGCATTCGAAGGAACCACTGGCAACATTATTGCTCTGCCCATGAGGATTTCATGCGACAACAGTCCAGTTTTCCTGTCAGGTGTATTCCTCATACTCATCAGAACTAATGGCAGGGCGTCTGACCATTTCAGATTTGTGGACTCACACATTTTTGCAATTCTTGACTTCAAGGTACCATTCATTTGCTCAACAAGTCCTGAGGCTTCAGGGTGGTAGACACAACGCAACTTCAGCTCAATGTTTAAAGCTGAACATAACAATTTAATTACTTCATTACTGAAGTGACTTCCTCTATCTGATTCTAAAGAGACTGGAAAAAAACAAAGCAAGGTATCAGTTCCCTAAGCAATAACTTTGGTACTGTAAAGCTGTCATTTCTTCATGTAGGGTAAGATTTAACCTAGTGACTAAAGATACACAAATTCACCAACACATATCTCAATCCTCCCGGCATGTCAATGAAATCCATCTGCATTCTGATAAATGGACCTCCCACTCTTCCAATGTGGCTCAGAGTGACCACAGTCCCTTTACCCATGTTCATCTGCTGACAGATGATGAATCAATGACAAATTGCTTCGGCAAACGGCCTAAACGTTAGATTGAATCTGAATTGCTTGAACGTGCAAACCATGGCATCCCTCTCAACATGTGCTTGACCATGATCATATCTCGCCATTTGAGTCAACAAACTATTCGGCAAGACCACTAGTCCCTCCCCAACATCCATAAATCGTCCTTACACTGATCACATTTGAATTGTTGCCAATTTTTCTTTTTATCTTTGTCAATATTATCCTACAGCGCTTTCAATTTTTCCAATGTATCTATAGCATGTAATGCATAATTTGAGCACATTTCCTCTTCAGGTAACAATTCATATTTATCTTTGAACAATATACAGTTCATTGTGCAAAACTGTGCGGCATATCCATTTCCCATCGATACAAAATTTTGGGATTTCAGATGTGCACTGCATTTCACCACAGCAATCTTTTCAGGCATTGGAATAGCTTGTAACAAGTCATGGATTCTTTCACCATTTCTAACTGGTGAACCCAAAGAGGTCAGGAAACCTTTCTGTGACCACAGCTGGCCAAAGTAATGGACTATTCCAAATCCGTACTGCCTGTGGCAACTTTGAGCTGTGCAGAAACATGGCATGCTCTACTAAGGGCCACCAACTACACCACTTGTGCAGAATACACTCCTCAAAGCCAAGACACTTTGAGTATACCAGAAATTGTGCACACAGCATATCCTGCTCTCAGTGTTCCCATGGTATATCTTAAACAGGAACCATCAACAAAAATAATTTGATAATTTTCCTCCAATCTGGTATCTAAAATATCAGGTCTTGGTTTTGTGCACAAATCAGTAACTTCCAGACAGTCATGTTCACCTTCTTTCAATTTGTCAACCTCAATGTTTTCTTTTGGAAGTAAAGTTGCTGGGTTAAGCACTGTACACCACTTTAACATTACATTGTGGGAACCCAGGATGACAGTCTCCTACTGCGTCAGCCTGGCATTCAACAAATGTTAGGCAAGTAAAATTTAAATTGAGTAAGGGACCATAACAGTTAAAGGATGTCCAATCACAGGGCTCTCACTCTGAATGAGGCTCAGTCCAATCGCTGCAACTGTACGTAAACAGCTTGGTAAAGATGCTGCAACTGGGTCTAAAGTAGCTGAAAAATATGCTATTAAGCAGTTTACACCACCATGAACTTGTGTCAAAACAAAGAACATTCATCACGTTCATGACAAAACAGCAAGAAGGGGTTTGTGCAGTCAGGCATACCCAAAGCCGGGGCTTTGTACATACTCTCTCTCAACTCAGTAAAGTCTTTCATACAGGGTTGATCGAACACTAAGGGATCAGTAGCTTCTTTGTGAGTCAGCTTCTGCAATGGCTTTGAAATGACTGAAAAGTTGGGAATCCACTTATGACAATAGCTCACCATTCCCAAAAACATCCTGACATCTCTCTGTGTCGAGGGGGGGGGTCATCTGCAATATAGCAGTGACACTTTCTCTAGAAATGTTCCTAATTCCTTTCTCAATTAGTTGACCCAAATATTTCACTTCTTTCTGACAGTACTGTCATTTCGCTGGGGACACTTTATGCCCATTCTTTCCTAAGTGATTCAGTAAAGCAATAGTATCATACTTGCATGCTTCCCTTGTCTTTCACACAATCAACAAATCATCAATGTACTGGACTAACATCAGTTGGAAAGGCATTTCCAATGACTCCAGGTTCTTTTGCAGGAAAATTTAAAACAGAAGAGAAATTGGCTCTCCTCATGAAGAGGTACAGAAAAGAATGCTTGTGAAAGATTTATTACGGTGAACCACTTAGCGTTGCATGGGATCTGAAACAAAATCACTGATGGATTGGGCACCACCGGACATTTTATCACAATATCATTTACGTTTCCCAAATCCTAAACAATCCTAAATTTCCCACATGGCTTTCACAATCCAATTATTGGTGAATTACATTGGCTGCTCAGCACTTCTTTTAAAACACTTTGGTTTACAAATTATGCAATCATGGGTGCAATTCCTTCAATCGTCTCTTGTGTCATGTGGTACTGACGAATCCAGGGGGGGGCATCGCATTTGACTTGACTGGGACCTTAACTGGTTCACCTCTTTTAATTAGACCGATCTCCTTTCCTGTAAAACCCACAGTTTCATTTTAACTGCTCCCTGTCAGTCAGAAGGAAGATCTCGCACTGTGAAAACTTGAAAGAAACTGATCAATAGGTACTCCTCCTTCACTGTATCACAATCTGTTTCTGGGGGCATGTCATCTTAATCATCACTGTTTGTCTGAATGGCAATCCTATCATTTGAGCAAGTAATTGCACATCTTGTTTTGCATAATAAGTCCATTCCTAGTAAGGATACTGGACTTGAGTCACAAACTACAAATTTGTGTAATCCTTTAATTGCCAATTTTAATCTGAACCAATTCTGTGATCAGGTTTGTCAAATATTGGTTTGTAACTCCTACAATCTGCATTGTTTTCCCTAAAATGGGCAAGTTTTGACCTTCCTCAGTTCTCAATGTAAAGCGTCTAATTCCTGTGTCAACTAAAAATGAGACTTTGTGACCCATTACTTTTCCCTTCACATAAGGACCTTTCTGATCTACTTCTAATGAAGCTGCTAACACGCATTGTTCTTCATCTGAACTTTCACTCATCCAGTCGTCATTCGCTTCATCCTCACTGTGTAGTGGGAATTGGTATACTGTGTTATTACTCTGAATAAACCTTTGACCTCTGACCTGCTGAGGAAGCATCACTCACTGCTCCTCCATTGGGGCTTGAGGTATTTGAATTAATTTAGTTAATTTGTTGAACAACACCTTCCTGACCTAAAATCGGACACTCCAGTTTCCAATGTCCGAGGCCTCCACAAGTGTGACATGGCAACAATCTCTTCATTCCCTGCACATCATTATGAACAACCATAGTATTCAATCAGGACTATGGTTCACATTTCCAATTCCAGCACAACACATGACCACATGTTTCCTTGCTGCTGCTGTTGTGGAAAACTTCCATGCATTTCTTATTTTGTGCCAATTTAATCTGCATCACCATTGCCTTGTCTTTCAACTTTCTTTGCTTCATTTCAATCTTGTCACTACAGTACTTCACATACTGCAATACTTCATCAATCGGCTTCGCTTGACAACAAATCAAATGACTCTTAATCAACTGGGTAATTTCGGGTCTCTCATCCTTCAACAAAGATGAACACAAAATTAATCATGTCTTTCGGCCCAATTGTTTCTGTGCCACTGTAATGTGTGAACACCTTCAATCACCTTCTAGTAGTATTTCATCACGTCAGGAGATGGTGCACTTGTTGCTGGACCTCTCTGAGGTTCTCTTGTTGTCCAATCCACACTTCTCTTGTACTCAACCAATATGAGTGTTCAAATCCTCCCATAGGCATTTAGTGAGTTTCACAAACCTGTTTTCTGGTGCTACTCTACTGGCTTCTCTCTCAACATGGGGTAGTCATTTGTAAAGGACAAAATGTCACTTCTGCTCCAATGGACATGGACAAAATTCCTTACAGGAATCTTTCTCGTTGGTAGAATTTTCACTGGATCCTCAACCTGATGCACATTTGCAGTAAGATTTGCAGAATCCCTTTTCTTCTTGTCTCTTTTCTTCACCCATCTGCCTTCCCACTTATCCAATGCTCCCCATGTTTGAATGCTCTGAATTAATTCCTTAATATGCATTTTCATTCCTGAGACTCTCATGTTCTCAAAAAACTTTGAGTCGAACTTTGATCTGTAAATCCTCTTCAAATGCATTGTTTCTCAATTTCTACATCATATTTTTCTGCCAAAGCTGCTAATTTCTGATGTGCTATTCCTGCTTTGTTAGTAATCAGCTTGCACAAATAACACAACTCGTTGTCTTGAAAAGAGCCAATCCTGCCTAACCCCATTGTTCCCTCAATTAAGTCTTCTGCGTCTAGTCTAAGCCTGGTCAAATTCAATGCACCTCCTCCGCTGGAATCTTCTAGGGTGCTTCTCAACTTCTCTAACCATTCAGTTTACTGCTAAGCTGTCAAATACTGTAATGAAATGTTGTTACACCTGACACTTGCTGTAACGTTCTCAGGCTCAGGGTCTCTGGTGTCATTATGCCTGGATCGGATCCTATTTAGAATCTTCCCTATTATTTGGAGGAGTTTTAAAAGAACCCCAATCTATTAATGGACCTGTTCCATCAAATGTCGGTATCATGGGAGCCATCATTCTCGCACTCTCTTCAAATCTTTCCTTTGCTGTTCTTGGGTTTGTGATTTTCTGCTCACTGCTCTTATTGTTTCCCTGAGCAAACAACGGTATGACTGGACCTATGGTAACTGGTACTGACACTGCATCTGGACGTGATCAGGCATTTGGATCTCTCAGGTACATTACTCCCGTATTCTGACTCATCAATGCAGACATTTCTGTCTGTGATCCTGTTATCTTGGGATCGTCTGTGTCTGCATCAGGGACTTCAAATTTGGAATAGACTCTATCTGGACCAATGTTGGCTTCTGGTAAACCTGTCCTGTCAGCACTACTAAGTGGCTTGCCGTATCTACAATAGGTACATCTGGGTAAATTCTGGGAACATCCATCTGCAACATAGGCCTTTGAATCACTGAAGTAACAAGAATATTATGACTAACCTGAATCTGGCTCTGTGTAGAGTCAATTTGTATTGGTACTATAGGGTCTAAAGAAAAAGAGGTACACTGTTCCAATCAAGAGGAAAAAGGGGAGACCTAATTCATCAAGAGCGAGAACCCTCAAGCATCACACTGGATGACTGGCTTCATCATTGGGAAAGCTCCTCGTTAGGCCAGTACTGCAATGCCTAACGGGCTCCCCGAGGGGGGCTCTTAACCGTATTGCTCTAATAGTAGCGGATGGAATCAGATCATATAGATAGAGTACCTAAATTCAAGTACCCGAGCAACAATGGAGAGAATGAAATAATCAAATTGGTTATCCATCAAATAATGTTAATCATAGATTTAATCAGTGCTAATACGATGGAGACCAAGATTAAAAACAGAGTTTGAGTCAATGGGTGAGTGATAATGCTCACGTACTCTCAACAATTACACAAGAGGATTGAACCAATTATGGTGCCTCTAGTCATCAAGTCTACATGTTTCGCGTCTGGTGGTCCAGCTGGATCCATTGACGCTTCATCAGGACCAACATTTTTTTACAACTTCTCCAAAAATAAATCAATGTGGACCCTACTAGGAAAAGGAATACAAAAAACAGTCACTTACTTTTATCTACTTGCTATGTCAAATAAGGTCGCCCATCCCCCGGTATCAGGATAGAGCTCCTAGGAATCGCATGTCAGGAACTGGAACTGACATTATTTATCTTGTATTCGTACCCGCCTGACAGCATCCCCGATAGCTATAGGGTCTACACTGGTACTCGAGCTTCTCTCATGTCCTGCATATGGTGGGGGAAGATTGCTCAGTAACTGTAAAATAAACTTACCACCATCTGACTCTTCATTCTGTATAAAAGACTTCCTTCGATCAGTGGAATTCTGCTCTCTGTGATCTGAAGGATAAGAATCCCTGTTCTTAGTAACCTTTTTAGCCTCACTCCCGTTCTCTTGTGTAATCGCAGGAAACAACTTAATTCCCTGTGAAGTCTCAGTTCGCTAAAATTTCTGCTCAATACCCTATCTAGCCTCAGCTAGAGTCTTCCCAGCTTTTCTCATTCTTCTCTCAAATTTCAGTTGCTGTTGCTGTCCAGCTACTAGTCCCCAAATCACTAACACTTTGAATTGTGCGGGTCTCAGGGGAGGTTTTAAATCGAACAATACTCTCCTCAACTTCTCTAAAATCCTCAAATTAAAGGTTCCATGGGCAGGGAAGGCTAAGCTCCCATCTCTCTCTACTTCTTTGCACTATTGTTTCAGCCAAAGACATGGAACAGCACCTTGTTTCTCAAATACAATATAGGTGGGTGTGCCGCCTGGTTGTGTAATTTCTCCTATTCTAGTTGGAATAAACATATCTCCCTTTAGGGAACACTTGTTTTGAAACATTTCATTTTTGTGATTTACGCTACTTTCAATCAAATCAGGAAGTGACTTTCAATAACCAAATAACCAAAATTCTTATTGCTGACCTTTGCAACCAATTATGCTCCATGGTTGTCCACCAATCTGTTCACAACCTTCTCACTAACCAGCCTATACCAGTGTGGCTCCAATGACGTCACACTCACATGTACGCAACTGACAAAATCTTTTGGCTTATCTTCCTCTACTCAAATTTGCGCACAACTAAATGCAAATATTGCGAGCACTAAATAAAATAAATACACACATTTGCCTGTTTACTACAGGTAAGTAACACAATCGCTTCAGAAACCTTACTGATTTTTCACTGTGGCATTTCACTCTGACAGATACTCCTTCTATCTCAGTTTGTCTGACTCCCAAGCAAAATTCGACCAGCAAATTTCACTCTCAACTGATCATTGGGTCTGTCCTAGTGCACATCAGTATGCCCAAATCTCTGTCAGAAAACTATCACTCACTTTAACACGCACTTTTGAGTTTGTCAACCACGCACAATTGACCTATTAAACAGACAAATTACAACATAAACCAGGTGTCTCATACACTTATTCAGTACTCCGGAGTGGTAGACCATGCAGGGTTCATATACCTACAACCACGGTGGACAATTTTTTTGCACAAAGTGCCACACACATGTAAAGTTCGACAACTTCCATACTCGTACATAAACTCCTCAAACAACTTAATTTGGAGTATGAAGACTCCTTAGGAATACTCTCAAACATCACAATTCACCTGCAATTTGCTTAAGTTGTGCAAGCGCAAAACCTATTTCATTCACACTGTCACTAGAATGCTGAGAACATCCTCAAACAAGCATTGGCAAGCTCCAAGGTTATGGGAAATTCCTGGTAACTCCTTAAGGAGACATAGGCCCTTATTATGAGTAAATCCCGCTTCCTGCCACGGTGATGGCCGCCAACATACCGCATTGGTGGCGAATATCCGTTCCCCATGTTGTGACACACACACACACCAGTCAGACAGAATGCAGCCACATACACAAATCGGCCAGCCCAAAGATCAGTGCTAAAGTGGCGGTACCAACACCCATACCGTTACGCCAACTGAACAACTCCCCCCACATTATGACCCACGAATCACCATGGCGGAGATTCACTGGTAGTAAACTATAGGCATTACATACCGCCGCGCTCAGAATGGACACCCAAATACAAAACAACCCTACATTGACCAAAACCAAAATCGCACACCTGGCACTCATACACACACCACACCCACCCACCCACAGCAGCATAAAACACCCACCCACATTACCCACAACCCTTTGTGAACAACAATTACTGTCAGGAGATTGACACGAACAGCACAGGGCAACTAGACACACACCACATACACCCATACATCCCTCAGGCACTCCACATCACACACCCCACCAAATTACTCCACACAATCTCATCAACACACACCACACAACACCCATGTCCCCACAAAGTCACCCCCGTTTCACTGATGAGGAGTTAAGGGTCATGATGGAGGAAATTGTCAGGGTAGAGCCACAGCTGTTTGGGGCACAGGTACAGCAAATATCTATTGCCAGGAAGATGGAGCTATGGCGGAGAGTCAGGGACACTCATTGCTGCCTTTCCGAACAGCGCGTCGTGGTGCAGGCAGCATTCTTCTGTCCAACTCCTTGTCTGAAAATTATTTTTTTATCCTTCTGCCAGCACTGCCTGTCTCCTCCATGGTTTCTGCAGCTCCTCTCCCCTGGGTTTGGCTCAGCAGTTTGGAATGGGTGTGGTCCTCCCTCCTCCCAGGTCTATTTGGTGACTTCCTGGTTCTGATGTCATCACCAAGAGCCAGGAGGTGGGTTTCCCAACTGTTGTGGTGCACCTGCAGGCAATTTGCGAGTCAGTCGCAATTTGCGACACCCTTCTCAAAAATTGCGATCTCGCTTTCAGCGTGGTTGCAAATTGTGACCTCGCTAAAAGCGGAGGTCGCAAAATGCGGTGCGACACCTCTGCGACTCGCAATTTGGTATCGTAAGTCTTTCCTGCATTTGGTTTTGCGAGTCGGAAATAGTGATTTGCATGGAGTCGCTGTTTCAAGATTCGCTAAATTTTACCTACCTACATCTGGACCAATATCAGGGGATCAGGGAGGACTTGCAGGCCATCAAGTCCACTGTGATCTCCATAGCAGGAGTGCTGGCAGATATGGCCAACATCATGAGGTAGGCAATAGCACAACAGCAGGCCCCTAGCACTAGCCAGTCAATTGACCAACCCTCCACTTCCACTGCAGCTAGTGGGCAGGAGGCTCTACCACAGGACCCACACGCTACCAGCACCCCTCCCTCTGCAGAAGGTGAAACATCCCCCAAACATTCCCTGCAACCCAGACAGAAGCCAGAGACACTTGCCAAGACCACCAACAGGAAATGAGACTCACCTGATTGCCCCCCATGTGTCCCACACTGTCACCTTGTCCACTTTTAACTGCCTTTGCTCCCCTTCTTATGGCCCCTTGGACACTGCACCTGTGCTACAAACAGACTGGAACAATACCATGGACATTCCTCCATCATCTCCCCATTCCTTTGCACTTTTCCCTTATTTCATAGCACTACAATAAACACCCTTGAACACAACTTGACTACTAGTATTTTATGTGTTGACAATGTGCATTTATGGAAACAGTCACCCTTGAACACAACTTGACTACTAGTATTTTATGTGTTGAAAATGTGCATTTATGGAAACAGTCGCATCTACTGCAAATGATCTGAACACCATGAGAGCATAGACATAATGACCTGTAGCTGTCTGTAGTCATCACATCAGTACACAGTTGTTATCGTACCAACATCTGTAAAATGACAAACCATAGGTGACAGTATTTTGAGATGCAAACGAAGTTATTGCCATCATGCTACAGCCACACAGAAAACATCAATAGTCAGAGGAATAGTCAGTTGCACAGTCTCACCTGTGTGTCATTGGAAGTATTGACGTATAACTGATGTTCGGTTGTCCTCTTCCTCATCCTCTGCCTCCACATCCTCACTGTCCTCATGGTCCACTTCTGCCACGGGGACATCCTGCAGAAAAGGTACATTGCTTCTGAGGGCCAGGCTGTGCAACATGCAGCATGCCACTAATATCTGTCAGACCTTCCCGGGTGAGTAGCACAGGGATCCACCTGTCAGAGGGAGACACCGGAACCTGGCCTTCAGGATGCCGAAGGTCCTCTCGATGATCCTTCTGGTTCTCCCATGTGCCTCATTATAATGTTCCACAACCTCTGTCCGAACATTCCTCACAGTGGTCATCAACCATGATAGGTTTGGGTAGCCAGAGTCACCTGCAAGTATTGAGGGACAACATTTAGCCTCTCACAAATGACATGGGGATGACACCTGAAAGTATACACTAACATACAGTGGGTGGGGACCAAGGCTTACCTATTAGCCACACCCTGTGCCTCTGAAGTTGGGCCATCACATCTGGGATGCTGCTTTTATTCAGAACAAAGGCATCATGCACTGACCCAGGATACTTAGCATTGATGTGGGAAATGTACTGGTCAGCCAGGCACACCATTTGCACATTCAGTGAGTGGAAACTATTCCGATTCCGGAACACCTCTTCATTCTGGAGGGGGGACTAATGCAATATGTGTTCCATCAATCGCCCCACCAATATTGGGTATATGTCCCAAAGCATAGAATCTGGCCTTCACAGTGGCCAAATCTTCCACCTGGGGGAAAGCTGTATAGCTGCACATGTGTTTTACCTGGGCAGACAAAACTCTTGCCAGCACGATTGAGAACATTGGCTGTGACATTCCTGCTGCCAAGCCCACTGTCACTTGGAAAGAACCAGTTGCCAGGAAATGGAGCACTGATAGCACTTGCACAAGAAGGGGGTTCCCAGTCGGATGACGGACAGCAGATATCAGGTCAGGCTCCAATTTGGCACACAGCTCTGTGATTGTGGCCCTGTCCAGTCTATAGGTGAGCATAATGTGCCTGTCCTCCAATGTAGCCAAGTCCACAAGAGGTCTGTACACTGGGGTTTGTCTCCTCCTCCTATTCATCTGCAGCAGTAGGCATCTAAGGTACACAAGAGTGAGTAGGCTGTCACAATTTGAACAATGGAACCCCAACCTCAGAGTACATAGTGCATTTATGTGATGGGACAGTGGGAATGGTGAGGTATGTGCTAATCTTAGCTGGGATGCAGTTAAGGTTGATATGACCATTGTCCTCAACCATAAAATGGTGACCGCCTGTCCTGTATGTAGGGATGGGTGGAAGTTAGGTAACTGCCGACGTTTGGCGTTGTGGCTGAAGGCGGTCTTGCATCGCCGTGCAATTCCTCATTGGATAAAATGGGGCTCTATGGAGTACAGTGGCCAATAGGAATCAGCGCCGGTGGTGTACACTGCCGCAGACATGACCACCATTTTCTATCTGATTCCTCACTTGTTTCCTGACCTTCAACAGGAGAACACCTACACTGCGTGTGCTGCTGTGACCTGTGTCCGGAACCTACCATGGCCTGTGTGACTGGGGAAAGGGCCCCTGCCTTCACTTCGGAGGAGTTGGAGCATTTGGTGGATGGGGTACTCCCCCTGTTCAGACTGCTGTATGGGCCTCCATACCAACAGGTGATTACACCTTGGGCACTATGCATGTGGTAAGGATGCATGGAGATGTGTGTGCAAGCATCGTGTCATCGGGGGATGTAATGTGGTGTACATGGTGTGTGAGTCCCAGCAGGTGTGCAGTTGGCTGTGTGTGGCCCTCATCTTGTCGTGGCAGCTAGCCAAATCACTGACAGTGCAATGCAAGTGCTCAATCCTGATCCGTGTGTTTGACGGTACTGAGTATGCCAACAGTGATATTGGTGCAGTAATTGACCCAGTGTTTCCTTTCTCTCTCTCTCCCCCTTTTTTCTGTTATCCTGTCCATGTGTGCATTATCATCATCTTGTGGAGGAGCAGGGACACCGGCGACAGAGGGAGCTGCATCCCACAGGACCCTGAAGGCAGAGTCCACTGACACCAAGGGAACCAGTGGGATGGAGGGCAGAGGGAGCACCACGGCAGAGACAAGAGGCGACAACACAGACTCAGATACCTCCTCCGATGGAAGCTCCCTGTTGGTGGCAGACACCTCTGTTAACACCCCAGGAGGGTGGGCATCTCCTTTGCTCCAGGCTCCTCAGGCCCTGCCCCAGTGAGCCCTGCTGCCCTGAGTGAGGAGGCTATTGACCATCTCTGTAGGGCTGTCAACCATTATGAATGCCATCCAGGGGCTGGCATCCCAGATGCAGCACTGCAATGCATTCCTGGATGGCATCCAGGGTGGATTGGCGACCCAACATAGATCGATTCAGGCTCTGGCCTCCTCACTGATGGCGGCCATTGTCCCTGTTCCTACCATCCCCCTACAACTACCACTTCCCAGTCCCATCCTCCTCAACCCCAACCCATCCCATGCACACATACAGACGAGCATGCACACAAGACAACACACAAGAGTGTCACAGTCAAACACAGGCAACACACTTCATTCCACAAGCACTCAAGCAAACACCAGACAGTTGCAGACACAATCACATCCAATACCTCCACTGTCCCCCTCCTCCTCCTCATTCTCCCTCACAGTCACGTCCACACTCACACCTGCATGCACTGCATCAACATCCACCACCAGTATCACCACACCAGGCACACACACTCCACACTAGCAGACACCTCCACAACATCCATGCATGCGTCCCCTGTGTCCTCTCCCACCCTGTTTGTCCTCCCACTCCTAAAGGACACAAATGCAAGTACTCACACACCCAACAGCCATCCAATTCACATCAGCACACTGTCCATGCACCTGCACCCAAGTCCAGCAGACATACACCTCCAACAACCACTCCCTCAACCTCCACTCCCATCCCTCCTCCCTCATCCCGCCCCACCGTCCCTAAGAAGCTTTTCCTTGCCCAACTTGACTTCTTCCCGTCCTGCCTGTAAGAGCAGGGTCCCAATGACCAAGCCCAGCACCTCAGCCAAACAGTCCACGTGGACATTGGTGGCACCACCTAGTCGTGGTGGCAAGTCAGTGAAGGATCCTACTCCACCAGCCAGGAAGGTTATGGATCCCACACCTTCTGCCTTGAAGGGTAAGAAACCATCGACTCCTGCCAAGAAGGCTAAGGAGCCCGCACATCCTTCTATGAAGGGGAAGGAGCCCTCAACCCCTGCCAGGAAGGGTAAGGATCCAACGCCTCCTGCCATGAAGGGGAAGAAGTCCTCGACTCCAGTGTAGGCTGTCAGGGTGATACCACCACCACCAGTGGCCCTTACTGCCAGCTGAGGAAGTGCAGCCTACTACTCCTGCAGAGGCTGCCCAGGAGGCACCTTCACCTGCAGAGACAGTGCAGCCCTAACCTCTAGCAGAGGCTGCCCAGGAGGCACCTCCACCAGCTAACACAGTGCAGCCCTCACCTACAGCAGAGGCTGTCAGGGTGAAAACACCACCGTCACCACCAGTGGTCACGGGACCCTCACCGCCATCTGAGGAAGCGCAGCCTACTCCTCCTGCTGAGGCTGCCCAGGAGGCACCTTCACCTGCTGAAACAGTACATCCTTCACTTCCAGATAACACAGTGCAGCCATCACCACAAGCGGAAGCCATGAAGGCCACCCTCCAGGGACTGCTGTACAAGGGACCTCCTCCAGAAGCAGTGGGCATGTTTCCCACCTGAGAGACTGTGGCCTTGCACAGCCCAGCAGAGAGAAATGGTCATGGAGCCCCCTCCAGAACCAGTGGGAAAGTCAGCCACTCCAGAGACTGTGGCCTTGCACTCCCCAGCAGAGAGAAATGGGCATGGAGCCCCCTCCATAACAAGTGGGAAAGTCACCCACTCCAGAGACTGTGGCCCTGCACGCCCCAACAGAGAGAACTGGGCATGGAGCTCCCTCCAGAACCAGTGGGAAAGTCACCCACTCCAGAGACTGTGGCCTTACACTCCCCAGCAGAGAGAAATGGGCATGGAGCCCCCCTCCAGAACCAATGGGCAAGTCACCCACTCCAGATACTGTTGCATTCCACTCCCCAGTAGATAGAAATGGGCATGGAGCCCCCTCCAGAACCAATGGGCTTGTTCCCATATCCCCTGAGGTTCCCATCCCCCTGAGGTGCCGGCCCACTTACAAACTGATGCCCCTGCAGAGTTCTATCTGCATGAAGTCAGGATTCGAGTTGGGCCTTGGACTGTGCCCTGTGGCCATGTGGGCCCTTAGTTCTTTGTACTGGGCATTGGCTCTTGGTGTACATTTGTACATATCTGTTTTTCAAACAATTGGTTCTTTTGGTAGCTGTTTATAATCAATACATTCTCATTACTGCATTCTCGTTTTCCTTGCATTATTCTGCCGTGGATCGTGTGCCATTGTTTTTCATCTGCAGCTGGTTGTATGGATGTCGGGTGTGTGTGTCGCTCTCCTTTTCGTCCCTCTCTCCCTTGTGCGCTAGGCGGCTGTACTCACCATCGTTGTCTTCGTCGGCATTGGTGTTCCAGGTGAAGCATGACGTAGATGAACATCGAGAAGACTTCCAGTTCCGGTTCCATGGCGGCGTTGTTCTTCCGTTTATCTCCGATGGTGAGTCTTTGCTCTTCTGTGTTCTGTTTCCGCCAGGCTTTTGATGCCGTTGGTACCGCCCCGGAAATCCTGGCAGATTGAAAGGTCAAAATATGGTGGGCGGTACTTTTTCTTCCGCCTGAATGTTGTTGCCTACAGCTATGGTCAGTGGTGTTAACGCCCTGGCGGTTGGTGTAATACATTGGCTGTCTATGGGAGTTATCTATGCCATGGTCATAAATTGAAGGTAATTACCATTAGCCTGTTGGCAGTATTACCGCCACTTTAACACTCACCACCAATGGCATAATGAGGGACATAATCTTGTCACTTTGTATCATCCAGTCTGGAAATCTCAAACTTTACCAATCCCTCTACCCAATCCGTTAATTATATTAATCTCTTAAGGAGACTTTTCGAGCACAATCTAGGGGAACAAGTTCTTTATAGTGACCTTTTAGGGAGGCAAACCATGCAACTCTTTTACCTATTTCTAAGGGGAAACTTTATGGTGGCCTCTTAAGGAGACAAACCATCCTCTGCTACCATTTCTGTTAGCGCATCTGTCCTTATTTGGTCTTTGACTGTTGATTTAAAAGGGATAGGTTAGAGGTTTGATGACATACATTTTGACTACGATTAGAGTGATTCCACCATATGTCCCAAGTACATTACAATTTCATCATCAAAATCAATAAACGTCATCAGATATTCTTTGGAGTCAATAATCTTCACACAGCAAAATCTTCTAAAGAATCTCAATTTAGCTAACGCATTGACAATTAAGCATTCAAGAGACAGTACAAATTAAGAACAAGAACAACTGCACAATAGAAATAGCATACATCTAGATTCAGCAAATGAACAACATCGACTCTTTGTTAATAGCAACCTGTATACATCTCTGTATCTCCCTAACTAACCTTCAGATTAGAATAGCATGTTTGGGCATCATGCAAAACAACGTTAGTCAAAGTTAATTTAGGAAAACATCTAGCTATGACTCTAACAAAAAATGGTTGGTACCCAGAAACAAAGAACAAACTTACAACAAGAACAATAGCATTTTGTTATGCCTCTCCTCATATGTATCAGCAATCTGTGATTATCTTCATCAGTTGGGCATCTGTTCGATCAACATCAGCAATGGGCAGTGAAAGGGAATGGTTCAGAGACGGGGTCTCTAAACTAGCTGAACCATTTAAGAATCAATGTCTAAGCGATCAGCATTCAGCATCAGAAACTTAAGCAATAAAGTTAACTGTTCAGCTCCGCAGACAGAACAGAATGAGCACGCCTCTCTTCAGTGTAGTCGGGCTAAGTTAGAATCACCTATAGAACTGTGCATGTTGCCATTGGTCAGAGAATCATACGTTTAAAATTAGTCCAATAAGGATTAAACCCCAAATCTAAGATATGACTAAACTGTCTTTCACTTGTCGATGACTGGCCCCTCTTCTCCTATTCCCATCATCAGGCTTGTCAGGTATCCTTTTTGTATCCATCCATACTCCAGTCAGTGCATCCATTGTTAGCTCTTGGCAACATCACTGTCTCACACATCAAACTCTACAATGTAACAACTATGAATACAAGACATTCTAGCAGGCCATTCTCATGAGAAAGTTGAGGACACAGTATGAAGAATACATGAATCGATTTCACATGATTTTATTAGACAGTGAAGCTTAATATGAGACTGTGCAGACTAGGCCTAAAACCTTGCTAACTTAAGGCCTATAATTATTAAAGCAAATACATAATGTAAATGCATTATTATAACACACTACTTCAATTTCTGAATGAAAACACTTCAATAAATATTATTATTCATTTATTAAAGGCACTTTGTACTCAGCCACCCGAGTGGGCACATTTTCCAGGCCCAGAAAAATGGTGCAGTGAAATTTAGTTGATAGATTTCACTGCATCATTTTCTCCATCATTTTTAACATTTGCACAGGGCAGGAGTTAAAGTGATTTACCCAGAGTAACCTATGGACCTCCCTAGTTCTTTGCTGCACTAGTGCCATAATTTATGGGGCTAATGCTGCAAAGCGCCACAATAGCATCATAAATTGTGATGTAATTGTGAAAATAACTGACATGGTGTGCCGTATTGTAAATACGGTGCAACCATGGTGTTATTATGTGGGGCAGGAGTGACGCAAGGAAAGTGGTGCTTCTGGTCCAATGCACCACTTTCTTGTAAATCTTGGCCTCAGTACCTCATGTTAAGGGGTTTTACAGGCTGTACATGAAAGGTCCTGAAAGAAAAGAGTGATCAATTCTCCTAGCTCTGCCTCTTAAGATTCTTCATTTTGTAAAATGTGGATTAGTGATGAGGAGTGTATAGCATCTCATGCCATTCATCTTCCACAACACTGAGTTCCTGCATTTTGAGAGGAATAGAAGATGGAGGTAGAAAACGTGTCCTGATCAATTGTATAGATAGATGCCCTCCTTCATATATTCATTTAAGGGGGAAATATGCTAGTAAAAAAACTAATTTATCAAAGACCTGTGATTCACAATAAAGCAGGACTATAGTTGATGCTCAATCACCACATTATACAGTAATTGTTTTAGTCGAACACACTAGTTAAGTAAAATGCCTGCTATAGGTTTCTGTTAGCATTTTGTATTTGTATCATGCAACTTCAAAATTATGATCCCACTTCTCTGTAGTTGATGAAAAAAGTGCTAGTTGCATTAAAATAAAACACACATCTTAGTAAGAAGGTCAAGTGAAAGAGGCTTTCTGTAATGCAAGATTACATAAGCAAACCCAAGCATTTTATGTGGAAGTGCAATCTGCAAATTGGGATAATAAGGTAAAAAGTCAGTGGTCAATGCAGCATTTACATAATGTATAGCTTTTATATCATGAAAATGGTAACTCTTAGCTGTTTTTCACTTGAGACAAGAACTAAGAAAGATTGCTGTGGGCTAAACTATGAACACATTTGAAGGCCTGAAACATTATCTTGAAAATTGATCTATGCCCAACTGCGCATCCATGTAATGATCTCATGGGATCAGAGATCACATCAGATTTCTTGATGGCTTAAAATAGTTGGCTGGAGTATTGCATTATGCAAATTCTGACATTTCTGCCATTGCTAGGTTAAGAGACCAACACACTGTACAATGTGTTCCCATAAACAAAATTCTGGTTGTATGGTAAACCCACATTCATCTTGTGTTATTCCATCGGAATGAAAGACATTGGTTCTAAGAAATTGGGGATTGTTATAAAATGTTCCTTTTTCACCACCTCACCTTTGATGTATTTAAAATAACACAACAAGATTAGTTGAAAATAACTACTGTTAGATCAGGCGTTTTTGTGCATGTCCCCTGTCTATTTGCCTTCTTTCCGCCTGTTTTTATGGTATGCTGAACTCTGTTTTTGCTGGTTTATTGTCTATGTGCACTTTACCACTGCTGATCAGTGCTAAAGTGCAAGTGCTCCCTGTATAAATGGTATTGATGATTGGTTATCATGATTGGCATATCTGATTTACTAGTAAGTCCCTAGTAAAGTGAATCATTTGTACCCAGGGCCTGTAAATCAAATGCTACTAGTGAGCCTACAGCACTGGTTGTGCCACCCATATGAGTAGCCCTATAACCATGTCTCAGACCTGCCACTGCAGTGTCTATGTATGCTGTCTTGCACTGCCAATTCGACATGGCAAGTGTACCCACTTGCCAGGCCAAACCTTAGCTTTTTCTACATATAAGTCACCCCTAAGGTAGACCCTAGGTAGCTCCATGGGCAAGGTGCAGTGTATTTAAAAGGTAGGGCATGTATTGGTGTGTTTTACATATCCTGCTAGTGAAATACTGCCAAATTCGGTTTTCGCTAATGCAAGAGTTATCTCTCCCGTAGGTTAACATTGGGACTGCCTTTAAATATCTTTTAGGTGCTGTTTCCCATTGGGAGCAGATAGAAATGTGGAGTTTGGCGTCTCTGAACTTACAATTTTAAAATATATCTTTCGGTGGAGTTGGTTTTTAGATTGTCTATTTGAAAATGCCACTTTTAGAAAGTGGGCATTTTCTTGCTTAGCCATCTGTGCCTCTGCCTGCTTGTGCAATTCACATCTGGGTCAGACTGACAGTTGGGCTGTTTGTGAATTCCCGCTAGACAGTGACACAAAGGGAGCTGAGGTGTAGCCTACACATCCTGATGAGTCTCCTGGGCTAGAGTGGGGAGGAAGGAACTGACACCTGCACCTGGAAGGGCTTGCCTGTCCTCACACAATGCAGTCTCTGGCCCCCCTGGAGTGTGTCTGGAGCCAGGACTTGGAGAAGGCAGGATCTTGTGAAAAACATACTTTCCTTTGAAGTTTGCCTACTTCAAAGGGTAGAACTGGTATGAATAGTGGACCCAAAACCCCAGACTTTTAGAACACTTCTGGATCAAGAGGAACCTCTGCCAAGGAGAAGAGCTGACGAGCTGGAGGAGGAGTATTGCCCCATTGCTGTGTGTGCTTTGCTGGATTGGCCTGCATTTGCTGCTTCTGCCTTAAAGAGGTCAAAGACTGGACTCTGCTGTGTATACTGGAGTAGAGCTTGCCTTCTGTTGGAAGACTCAGGGATATAAAATACTTCAGTTTCATCTGCCTACAGCACTGGGAACTGTGTGTTTTGTGCTGCAACAGAAGAAAGACCACTGTGAAGCTGACAATGACGCTGCTGGCTGCACCGTGACCTGACAATACCACACTGAGCTGTGTCCCACTTCGTACTGCAACCCTGGTCTCGCCGATGCCACCACTGAATGCTGTCACTGAGCCACTGCTTGCACCGTGACCCGTGGCCCCACACTCTGCATTGCCTTGCACACACAGTAGCCTTGGCACCCCCGATGACAATGTTCTCTGCTGACATCGACAACTCTGCCTGCACTGTGACCTGAGGACACTGCTTGTGAGGGACACGAAGCACTGTACCATCCTGCACAGCAGCCCCAGTCCACTGATGTCAGCCCCATCAACTCCATCATCATCAACAGACATCCCTGTCTGCAATGCAATCTGTGGGTGCCCCATGGAGCCCGCCCCGGGCCTCACCACAGCCTTGAGCCTTCCGACAACAGTGTATCAGCAACAACGACCAAGCTACCTGCACTGTGACCTGGAGACACCACACATTGCACCGCCCCACTTCACACCGCAGCCCTGGTCTCACTGACCCCATAGAGCGCCATCACCGAGCTGCTGCCTACACTGTGACCTGTGGGCACCACACGTCTCATTATCCTGCTTCAAACCACAGTCCCAATGCCATCAACGCCAGTGTTCCTGACTTCATATCAGCCCGGAGTTTGATCTGCAACGCGTGTGACTTCAAGGGCCCGACGACCCCGCAAAGACCTCCAGAAATGATGCCTGAGACGTCAGCTACTCCGCACTCCAGATCTCATCATGATGCCCTCCATTCCCAAGGTACTGTTTGCGGGTCTTCCTAACACGTAGCTGGCCTGTGACGTCACGGTAGGCCTGAACTGTTGGATTTGTTGTTCACAACACTGTGTTAGCCCCAGATAGAGCTATTGGCTTTAAGGAACTGTATTTTTAAGTTAATTCTTGCAAAATTCATATCTTTAATAATATATGTGGATTTTTCCCAATTTAGTCTTGTTTTACACAGATAAATATTGGCTATTTTTCTAAAATGTTGTTGTGTCTTTTTGTAGTGTTTTCACTGTATTACTTTGTGTTATGTTCAAATACTTTACCCATTGTTTCTGAGATAAGCCTGACTGTTCCAGCCAAGCTACCAAGCGGGTGAGCAGGGGTTATCTGAGCTGGGTATCTCCCTTATTCTGACTAGAGTGAGGGCCCCTATGGAGGACAGGGTGAAAATCGATTGACAACTAGAGACCCCATTTATAACAATTACTAAAGGGGCATTTTAAGGTTTGAGTATTTTGTACTGTTATTGTCTTAAGAATTGAGATTGCAAGAATTATTGTTCCACATCATCCACAGTAAATCTAATGATAAATATGCCAAAATAGCTGAAATGTACAAAATCTTGCATCCATCATTTTACTGACTATTGGTATCTGTTAAAACATAAAAGGCAGCATTTGTTTTTAGTTTAAAGATAAAGTTTATTGAAAAATCATACAATATACAAAAAATATAAACACATTTGATAACAGGAATGAAATAATACAATAGCAGTCCAATTTCATGAGAAACGCATATTAGTAGAACACTTTAAATATATTAATACTTTAAAACATAAGTACATATGCATATATTAAAAATAGTATAAGAGAGATTTAAATATAAGTATGTAGACTAAGATAGGGAGGGAAACACTACTCATGGTGGTTCAGACACCTCCTCATTTCTAGGAAAATGATTGCACGAAGTATAAGCCAAAGAGTTTAGGTAATTTGTAATAGGTAACCATAACATGTCTCTTTTAGTAGCAAGGGAGACGGGGGAGACGTAAGCTCTATCCTGCCTGTGATTATAACATACACCATACCACCAAGCCTGAAAGGATAATTGAGACGAATCCTTCCAATTTTTCTTAATTGGTGAAAAGCAACAACCAACAATAAATCCAATATTACAATAGAATGTTTTGGAAAATGAGACCAATCAGCTGCAAGGCTACCTCAAAATATATTTGTAAAGCTCCAGGAAATTTGAGTTTTAAAAATAGTAGTAATTTGACTCCATACTTTAATCCAAAATTGAAATGTATATGGACATTCAAAAAGCATGTGTTTAATTCCAGAGACTGGCCAATTGCAGGACCAATAAGAAGACGAAAGGTTGGAATTCATTTTGTGTAAAGAAGAAGGTGTAATTAATAACCTATTATATATAAAAAATAAAGTTGGAATTGCATTAGCTGCTCTAGAGGATTTCCGGATTTTAATCCACACTTTATTCTATAAAGAAGGTAAAAGTGAAATATCCAAATCCTTCTCCCACTGCATTTCTATTCCTGATTTAGGTCTATCATCAGGAAGAGCTGTAATAGTTTGATAAAGACGAGAAGCTGATGCAGATTGTAATAACAAATTCTTAACTGGAAGAGGACGGGCCAAAGGTGCTTGCTGGAAAAGATTGATACAAACTATTTATATTGTGTATTAGAGCGTCAAAATGTTTATGAAAAGAGGATGGAAACAAAAAAAGAAATTGTGCCTGTACAAAACAAAGAGGGGAATCATTTTCAAATAATTGATGCACCCATTTTCACCCCTTCAAATGCCACTATTTCCAATATATGGTTCTATTATTCAACTTAATGAGCTTATTCTACCAAATTTACAAATTTAGAAACTGCACCTTATCGTCATTGTATGAAGCAAAAACAGGCTGCAAAATTCTACAGGAGTTGTTCAAAATCGAGAGGGAGATAGATGTTGCTTTATTTGACTCTGGAAATGTAAAGGGAACAACGAAAGACTTTTCAACTTCAACCCATAAGGGTAAAAAAGCAGAATCATCATCCTTCAATAAACAAGAAACTTGCTTAAGAGAAAAAGCCATATGATAAGAGCAGTGATTCGGAAAGTTAACCCCTCCGCTGCATTTAGGTATCATTAACGTTTGGAGGGACATTCTGGGGTTCTTATTATTCCAAAATAATTTAATTAAAATACAGTTCAGCTTCTTAAAATAAAAACATGGGATATTAATTGGAATGTTTGATAAATAAAAAAAGATTGCAGGGAGTAACATCATTTTGAAAGAATCTAATCTACCCCACCAGGATAAAAATAAAGGGTTAAATTTATAAATAAGAGAATCAAGAACAGAAAATAATTGCAAAAAATCACAAGAAATTGTATCTGTAAAGGAGGGTTTGAACCACAGACCTAGATATTTAATTTTATCATTATTCCAATTAAAATTTGAGGATTTAAAATCTTCAGGAAAGCAGAATTTATTTAGTGGAAGTATTTCACACTTGTCTTTATTCAACTTATACTGTGAAATAGAAGCAAAATGCTTTACTTCAGATAGAAATGAAGGAACTGAACATATCAGATTTGATATAAAAAGTAAAATGTCATCAGCATAGGCCGAAAATTGTATCTGTCTTTTCCCATATTGGAAACCATGCAAATTTGGATTAGCTCTAAGTTTCAATAAAAAAGGTTCCAAGGCAAGAACAAACAAAAGCGGTGACAACAGACATCCCTGACTAACTCCTCTATGAAGTGAGAACGAGGGAGAAATAAGACCATTTATAAGACCATTTAGAAAAATAGCAGCCTTAGGAGAGGAATACAGTAACAAGATTTAATGTAAGAATTTAGCCACCGAGCCAAACCATGAAAAAATAAAAAAACAATGAACACGATCAAAAGCTTTTTCAGCATCTAGAGCTATTGCACAGAGAGAATCCTATTACATCAGAGACTTACTTAAAATATAAAAAATAGGTGTGTGTTGTCCGATAGTAAGCGTCCTTTAATAAAGCCAGACTGCTCTTTACCAATTAACTTAGGTAGAATCAATTCCAAACGCATAGAAATAATTTTACCAAAAATGTTATAATCCAAATTTACTGGAGATATAGGTCTATAATTCTTATAAAACTTTGGATCTTTGTTATCTTTTGGTATAAGAACCATGAAGGCTTACTGAAAAGACCATCCAAAGGATTTTGTTTCAACAAAATGGGTAAAAATCTTAAATAATCTCGGAACTAATAATTTGGAAAACGTAAATAGAATTCAATAGTAAAGCCATCAGGGCCTGGGGCTTTACCTTTTTTAATAAGATTTAGTGCACTGAGAATGTCATTAATAGAAATATCATTATCAAGATCAGAAAAATCAGAAGAGGGAAGTACAGGTGTATTAACGGTGGACAAGAATTGATCAATGAGATCCTGTGTGGGAACAGAATCAGTAGTATACAACTGTGTGAAGAAATCAACAAATTCATCCAAAATTTCTTTGTTCTTATGTAATAAAAGGTTGGAGGAATTATAAATAGATTCTATCCTTGTTCTTTTTTGATTTTAAGATAATTTGGTAGCAGTTTTCCTGATTTATTTTGGCCCCCTAATACTTGGCACTGGACTTAAGAAGATAAGAATTAGCAATATCAGTAGATTTTTTATTGAAAGTAAATTTAGCTTAAAGTAAGTCATTAAGACAACTTGTAGATTTAGAAGAGTAGTACAGGTTTTCGAATTGTTTGATTCGATCCATTAAACTAAGTAATTTTTTAGTAGCCGTTTTCCTTTGGTTGGCAACATAAGATATAATAAAATCCCTAGAGGCCGCTTTGAATGTATCCCAAATAATTTGAACAGATATGTGAGGGGTATCATTTTCTACAAAGAACTGTGGAACAAACTTCTAAAAAAACTGAGTAAAATTAGTATCGAGAAGTAATGAATTATTAAATCTCCATCAATTACTTGGCTGATTATGTGCTCTAAGATAAAGGTCCTCACGGGAGCATGATCTGAGATTAATATAGAACCAATTTCCAAACTCTAAATGTGTTGTACAAGATGTTATGAGACAAACAAATAATCAATTCTCAATTGGGAAGAATGTACTGGGGAAAAAATAGAAAATTCCTGTAATGTGGGGTTACACAATCTCCAAACATCCATTACTGCTCTTTGTTTAATTATGGAGGTGAATTGTGAAAATATGGTGAATGGAACAAATCTAGAATTGGATTTGCGATGAAGAAAGGGATCCATAACCATATTACAATCTCCTCCAAAAATCAAATACTCATCTTAAAGAGTAATTAACTTAGCTAATATTTCATTCCAAAAGGATTTATCAGGTTGGGTTGGAGCATAAATAGTGAATATAGTTAAAGGTACTTTACTAATATTCATTGAAACTATAACCCATCTACCCTGCCCATCAGAATAGTGAGAAAAATCAAGTTCAAAGGTTCAAAATCAGTTCAAAGGTTTATGACACAATATAGAAACCCCATTTTTTTCCCCGTACCCAGAGATGCAAAAACATGACCTACCTATTGTGTTTGAAGTTTGGCCACCTCATCACCTGTTATATGAGTCTCTTGCAGCAGAGCAGTAGCAGCTTTGAATTTTAAAATATGTGTTCAAACTCTTTGACGCTTTATTGGGGAACCCAAACCTTTAACATTCCATGAAAGAAATCTAATTGTCATTTAATATAGAGAATATTTAAAAAGACCACGAAATGAATGCATATAAACCACATATTAGTATGGAGAAATTGAACCAAAAGAAAACATTTGGTGTACAGAAAGAGAAAAATAGAACTAGGAACATGAGAAAATAGAAATAAGAAAAGAAAAGGTGGAAAAATAGTAAAAGCAGAGCAGATGAAGTTAAAGAAAACAAACAGAACATACTAGAGAAGGAAACATGAAAACTGCAGAAAAAACACAGAACGAGTATTAAAAACATATCTATATGACAAAAACAATGTGAGGGTGGTGAAATCACAAAGGGAAGAAGACAAACCTTCACTCCACAACTGCAGATACGGAAAGAAAGCGAGATACGGCCACACATGACGGGTACATTAATGCATGAAGATCTAAAAAGAAAAGAGAGGAAAATAGTAAACATTCAAATCCTTTAGATAATTGAACACACTTAAGAATAAATGAACCAATAATGGGCATATCCATTAAATAAGAGCAAAAATAGAAAACAAAAATCAATACAATACTCAAGTCTGTGATATTTTGGAAGTGTCCATTGTTTCACCGCTACAAGACTCAATAAATACTGGATCTTCATATGATGGTCTTATTATTGTAAGTCACCTTCAACAAACATGGATGAAAGAGACGATACAGAGTGTTAAGCAACTTTAATGCCGGATGCATATCCAGAAATTTCTTTTGATTGTCCGCTGTCGACTTAGCATAATCCTGAGCAAAAAAAAATTAGAATCTGACCACGTGAGCCGACCTTTAGCTCTCGCTGTTGTGAGAACCTTTAGCAAGTCCACAAATTCCAAAAAATAAAGTATTAATCCACTTGTTTGTTTTTACGTTGAAGCCAAATGGAAAGGGTGACCAAGTCTATACGCTCTTTGTATATTTAAAGAAGGAGAAGTAGGCAGGTCCGGATTCGTGGGCAGAAATGCTTGAAAGAAAGATAAGGAGTCCGAACCTTCAATTCTTTCAGATAGACCGTAAATACATAGATTATTCCTATGGTTCCAATTTTCGATATCCTCTACATGCTTTTTTAACATAGTTACTTCTGAATGTAGAGATTGAATAGCCGCAATTGAATCCTCAAACACTTCCACTCTTTGTTCCACATGAGAGACTCTGTTCTCCACAAGAGACCATTTGTCGTCCAATATTTGTAATTGTTTATTTGTATCTTCCAGATAGGGCTTAAGCAGCCTTATTTCCTCCTTATTTCCTCAAGGAGTAACTTCATAGATATGGTATTAACAACTTTAATAGGAGATGGAGGATCCTTTTAGCTCTCTTATTTGTGGACATTGAAACAATTACCAGAAGCTTGGACAAAACTTTATTAACAAGAATGGGGGGAGAAACAGGGGTTGAGGGAGTAGCATTCAGAGAAGTAGCTGCTATACTCTCCATATTTGATAAAGGAGCAAAAGAGTATGACAAAGGAATATTATTGGAACTTTTATTGCTCTGTACTTTGTCAGTAGTCAATTGAAGGTTCCTAGATCTGCCCATAAGAAAAAATATATAATTCTGCCCAAAATGTAATAAAACATATACTTTATGAAGCAAGAGTTCACCTCAGAAAAGAGAGCAGAGCGAAAAACAAAATAAAGTTGGACAAAATCCTCTGAAAGGCAAGGCACGGTGAGCAGAGAGCATAAACATATACTTTTAAATCAAAAAAGTGCAAAAAGAATCCTTCAGGCAGCAAAGCAGGAGTAAAAAAGAAAATTGTGAGGTAAAAACAAAAAAACTAAAAATTGGCGGTCGCAATTATTTCCTCACATGACCGCCATGAAAATCAGCCAATAGGGCATACAAAATACCTTTTAACTCCTTTAAAGGGGAACAATGCATTCCATGCATGTTCCCCAAACTTTTCTGCACTGCAGGAGTATGCAAATATGCCCACGGAAATTGGCTTGCTCCTCCGACTCCTGCTGCGGTCACAGAGCTCCGTGGAAGGCAGCCATCCTCAAACTGAGTCAAGCCACGCTCCCATAAAAGGCAGCATTGATTTAAAAAGAAAGCTATACATAGTGACTATCAGAAGAAGATTTTATAATGATTGAGATGTAAACATGTCAAAATATTATGTGTTGCCTTTGAAATTATAAATAGAGCCCAAAGCAGCATATGAGCTTAGAAATAGAAGTTCTGCCTTGAAAGTATTTAGCGATTTTAGCTGAAAATTAATTTGGTTAATATGACCCTAAGCCAGATTTAGCTAATCTGGAACCTGATCAGTGTAAATGGAAACACCTGCATCTATTTGAGATCCAGAATCAATATCTCACTCGCACTGAATAGTTTTCAGACACAAAGAGATTCATGTTGCTTCCCGATTGTGCCCAAATTGGGTCCACAGTGTGCTGTCCTTGGTTTTTCTGCATTTACATTCCAGGCCTCATCCCAAGGGCACGGGCAGCATTTTGAATGCTCTACCTTGTGGAATTGGTCACCCATCATAGACAGTAGACACGCCAAGTATGTTACCGAAAACCTTATAGTTTATGCTCACCAACTGTCAGAAAGGCCTAACTTTACATGAAGAAACAAGCCAGGAATCTGAACACTTCTGAAGTGGAATCACAATTAAAAACCTCAAACATACTCTCTAATATTATCATCTGACCCTGGCTGAGAATAGACATCAATTAGAACAGCAAACGTTAATATAGAGGAGAATCGGATGGAAAGCCATAAATTAAGGACAGGAATGGTGGACAAAGTACGTGATGGATATCCTGCCCGCCATTTTACATGTTCCATAGAATATAATGGAACTTGTAATACGACTGAAGTTATATCATTCAAGTCTGTGAACGAGTATCCCATCCGCCAAGGTCATAATCAGGCCCTAAGTATGCCCAAAAAGCGGGCATATGACTACTGTCCATGTCTGGGTAAGTAGCATCCTGTAGTGATAGCAGGGCACAGATTTTGTGTGACTCAGTAGTATGAACAGAACTTTTTCTGTGTCAAAGGAGAGCATGGCCTAGTGAACCCTCTAGTGTAAACTTCCACTTTCAAAGAATCCCAGATATTTTTGCCACTATTCTTCCATCAGGTGTGCAGTGGATGCGTAGCACATGTGGCAGTAGGATGCTGTGTTAGGTGGGAATCTGCATTTGAGGGCCAGTGGGATCCAGTCTGAATTTCCACTGGTGTAGCCAGATATATTATGGAGGGAGGATACATATTCCCCCATCAGTGGAGCTGTAATGGCTACATTTCTGTGGCTGGAGAGAGAAGATCCAGACTCTGAAGTGAGGAAGGATTGAGGCAGGGCTATACTTAAACAGTAAATGGGGCCCTTCTTAGCAGGGGACTGTCAATTAATTCTTCCTGTGTGCGGCCTTTTAGTAGATGTCAGACGTGTGTTGGGACAGCAGTATTGGTTGATGAAGATGAGTGTGTTTCTTAGCTGGGTCTATTCTTTTGTGTTTGCCTGATTACTGCTTCAGGAAAGCTGATGACATCAAGGTGCAAGGATCTCATAGTCTGTTGAGCCTTCTGTTTTAGATATTACTGCTTGGAAGCAGCATCATTGCTTTGAGTTCCATCAACTTGCAAAAAGCTGTGCCTGAGAATTAGCCTGAAATTACATTTGAGAGTGAAGCACCCCAAACCAGTTTTGAGAGATTTGACAGTGAATCAACATCCCCTTTCTGGAAAATGAATGTAAACACAATAATAATAACACAATCATTGCCAGCGTAAATCAAAAACGTCACTAAATAAAACTGTGCTTAGCCCTCTGGTAGCTTGGCACAAGCAGTCAGGTTCAAAGTAGAGGAAATGTGTAGAGTAATAATGCAGCACTTAATACTAGGAAAGTGAAAACCCAACCCAACACAGGAAACATCACAAAATTTAGAACATTAAATGTTTCACAACCTGAAATTACACCAAAATTACGAAAATCTAAAAAGTAGAACTGAAGATATGAATTTTTTAAAGTTTAAATTGAAAACAGCAACAAAAAGAACAAAGCACCATCCAAGGGTCAAAAAGAAAAGTAACTATCGCTGGAACTCATATCTGGGCAATTTCAGGGAGAGAGGCTTCTGGAAGCTTGTTGCATCACTGAAGAACACACAAAAGGGCAGCCAACTTCCCCTTGGAGTCACTTCTGGGGACCTAGATTCAAGGAAAGCTGGTCTAGTCTTCCTTAAGGACATTCAGTCAGCAGGGGTGTCCTTCTTCTGATACTTCACAGGTGCAGGAGGATTCTGAGGAGAGGTCTGTGGATGTTCTGGTCTATGCCCAGTACCAGCTCTGGTCAGTTCTTCAACACTACTCAGTTTGGAGCTAGCTTGACTAAAGAGAAAAGGAAGGATTAAGTGTCAGCTTCACCTGTCAGTGACAAGGTAGCTTTCCTTTCAATCTCAGAAAGAGACTTGGCACAACCCCCAGGCCACCCTGTCAAGAGAGTAGACCCCCTCCACACACCAAGAGCACTGCAGAGGCAGGTTTGGAGAAAAGTTTTACAGTGATACTGAAGTTGAGGAGTCACAATGAGTGCTGCAGCCACTACTAGCTTGTAATTTGCAGGCCCTGTGTACAAGGTCACCATATACTAGAGATTTATAAGCCAATTAAATGTGCCTGTGGACAATAAAAAAAAGTATAGCAATTGAAGGCAAAACGCTGGGAAAATACCAAGAAAATGGTGGTCATATCCAATTCATGTTCAGGGGAAAAATTTACTGTGTGTCTATTTAGAAGATTTGTGTCCAACTGAAAACATGACAAAAGGCCACATTTTTCTGTCACTCTTACACAAAGATCGAGCTCCAAGCCTATCTTGGGCTGGAAACTCAGGTAAATCTACTTGCATTTCAGATATACTTTGCTACCATTGTAGACTTTGGAATTAAGGGATTGAATTTCCAGTTTTAAGTGGTCGCAGTGCTGCTGCTTGTATAGAAACTGACTTAAACATTTAAAACATATCTTTGCTCATGCCCCTATAAATTAGGAAAGCCTTTTTCAATGCACCTTTGTTTCCATGCCATACTGGGTTGTTGGCTGACTGGGGTGTGAGCCCTGGTCAAGCAACGGCCACAATCCCTTTCAGGGTGATCCACAAAAAGTTACTAAATTAACCTGTGGTTAATCCTCGGAAACGTGGCTCAAAAAGCAATCAGGGTTATTTTAGAGGCAATGTGTAAAGATACCTTTGCTCATACCCCTATAAATTAGGAAAACCTTTTTCAATGCACCCTTGTTTCCATGCCAAACTAGGTTGTTGGTTGACTGGGGTGTCAGCCCTGGTCAAGCAACAGCCACAATCCCTTTCAGGGTGATCCACAAAAAGTTACTAAATTAACCTGTGGTTAATCCTCGGAAACTTGGCTCAAAAAGCAATCAGGGTTAGTTTAGAGGCAATGTGTAAACTATTTATGGTGTGCACAAACAACAATAAAGTGAAAACTGCACAAGGAAAATCCCAAGACAATTAAGAAAGTCCTAATTGAGAGGATGTGGATATATCATGTTTGGTACTTATGAAATTGTAATGATAAACCCTCTTTAATGGTAAAGTCAACATTTTTATTAAAATTTTAAAAATGACACTTTTAGAAAGGTAATGGGAGTGAAAGTGCTGAAAGGGTTTTATTCAAAAGTAGATTTTTTAATCAATTGGTTTATTATTTCAGATGTCCAAAGGTAACATCAGAACTAAATTCAATTAGGTGTTTTTTTTAGCACAGTGGAAATAAATAATGACAATGCAGGTGTTGAACACATTTGTATTTCAAAACAAAGTAGTATTAAGCTTAAAGTTACAGATGTTCACAATATAAATCTCAAAATACATTGACATTATGAAGTTATAATACAACTAATATCTTCACCACCATACATCAATGTATAACCAACTCACTTTCAGAATATCATGAGACTGTCCCCAACAGAGATCCAGAGCTCACAATTAAAGCAATAGTTTTAATGAAAAGAAAGTTTGGTTATGCAACGATATTTTGGTCTCAGTTGTAAAACATCAATAAGACCATTTTCAGGACTTATTTATGCTTATGAAGAAAAAAAGCCCCCTAAGGAAATGAAACAATAACAAATCAAAAAAACTAAAGAAAAACTGTATGTACAACTACAAAGAACCTAAGTTAGGAATGAGTGAGGAAGAAGAGAACCATCATCATATAGAAAAAATAAAAAATGTTTCCAAAGATATACTTTTTCAGACTGCATGAAACAACTGCCCATGATAAACTAAAATATATACAGATCTGAAAAAGTCTAATGTAAAAAAAGAAAGCAGAAATGCTTGAAAGAATGATAAGGAGTCCGAACCTTCAATTCCTTCAGATAGACCGTAATTACATGGATTATTCCTATGGTTCCAATTTTCAATATCCTCTACATGCTTTTTTAACATAGTTACTTCTGAATGTAGAGATTGAATAGCCGCAACTGAATCCTCAAACACTTCCACTCTTTGTTCCACATGAGAGACTCTGTTCTCCACAAGAGACCATTTGTCGTCCGATATTTGTAATTTTTTATTTGTATCTTCCAGATAGGGTTTAAGCACCCTTATTTCCTCCTTATTTCCTCAAGGAGTAACTCCATAGATATGGTATTAACAACTTTAATAGGAGATGGAGGATCATTTTAGCTCTCTTATTAGTGGACATTGAAACAGTTACCAGAAGCTTGGACAAAACTTTATTAACAAGAATGGGGGGAGAAACAGGGGTTGAAGGTGTAGCATTCAGAGAAGTAGCTCCTATACTCTCCATATTTGATAAAGGAGCAAAAGAGTATGACAAAGGAATATTATTGGAACTTTTATTGCTCCGTACTTTGTCAGTAGTCAATTGAAGGTTCCTAGATCTGCCCATAAGAAAAAATATATAATTCTGCCCAAAATGTAATAAAACATATACTTTTTGAAGCAAGAGTTCACCTCAGAAAAGAGAGCAGAGCGAAAAACAAAATAAAGTTGGACAAAATCCTCTGAAAGGCAAGGCACGGTGAGCAGAGAGCATAAACGTATGCTTTTAAATCAAAAAAGTGCTAAAAGAATCCTTCAGGCAGCAAAGCAGGAGTAAAAAAGAAAATTGTGAGGTAAAAACAAAAAAACAAAAAATTGGCGGTCGCAATTAATTCCTCACATGACCGCCATGAAAATCAGCCAATAGGGCATACAAAATACCTTTTAACTCCTTTTAACGGGAACAATGCATTCCATGCATGTTCCCCAAACATTTCTGCACTGCAGGAGTATGCAAATATACCCACAGAAATTGGCCTGCTCCTCCGACTCCTGCTGCGGTCACAGTGCTCCGTGGAAGGCAGCCATCCTCAAACGGAGTCAAGCCACGCTCCCATAAAAGGCAGCATTGATTTAAAAAGAAAGCTATACATGGTGACTATCAGAAGAAGATTTTATAATGATTGAGATGTAAACATGTCAAAATATTATGTGTTGCCTTTGAAATTATAAATAGAGCCCAAAGCAGAATATGAGCTTAGAAATAGAAGTTCTGCCTTGAAAGTATTTAGCGCTTTTAGTCGAAAATGAATTTGATTAATATGCCCCTAAGCCAGATTTAGCTAATCTGGAACCTGATCAGTGTAAATGGAAACACCTGCATCTATTTGAGATCCAGAATCAATATCTCACTCGCACTGAATAGTTTTCAGACATAAAGAGCTTCATGTTGCTTCCCGATTGTGCCCAAATTGGGTCCACAGTGTGCTGTCCTTGGTTTTTCTGCATTTACATTCCGGGACTCATCCCAGGGGCACGGGCAGCATTTTGAATGCTCTACCTTGTGGAATTGGTCACCCATCATAGACAGTAGACACGCCAAGTATGTTACCGAAAACCTTATAGTTTATGCTCACCAACTGTCAGAAAGGCCTAACTTTACATGAAGAAACAAGCCAGGAATCTGAACACTTCTGAAGTGGAATCACAATTAAAAACCTCAAACATTCTCTCTAATATTATCATCTGACCCTGGCTGAGAATAGACATCAATTAGAACAGCAAACGTTAATATAGAGGAGAATCGGATGGAAAGCCATAAAGTAAGGACAGGAATGGTGGTCAAAGTACGTGATGGATATCCTGCCCGTCATTTTACATGTTCCATAGAATATAATGGAACTTGTAATACGACTGAAGTTATATCAGTCAAGTCTGTGACGGAGTATCCCATCCGCCAAGGTCATAATCAGGCCCTAAGTGTGCCCACAAAGCAGGCATATGACTACAGTCCATGTCTGGGTAAGTAGCATCCTGTAGTGATAGCAGGGCACAGATTTTGTGTGACTCAGTAGTATGAACAGAACTTTTCGCGTGTCAAAGGAGAGCATGGCCTAGTGAACCCTCTAGTGTAAACTTCCACTTTCAAAGAATCCCAGATATTTTTGCCACTATTCTGCCATCAGGTGTGCAGTGGATGCATAGCACATGTGGCAGTAGGATGCTGTGTTAGGTGGGAATCTGCATTTGAGGGCCAGTGGGATCCAGTCTGAATTTCCACTGGTGTAGCCAGATATATTATGGAGGGAGGATACATATTCCCCCATCAGTGGAGCTGTAATGGCTACATTTCTGTGGCTGGAGAGAGAAGATCCAGACTCTGAAGTGAGGAAGGATTGAGGCAGGGCTATACTTAAACAGCAAATGGGGCCCTTCTTAGCAGGGGACTGTCAATTAATTCTTCCTGTGAGCGGCCTCTTGGTAGATGTCAGATGTGTGTTGGGACAGCAGTATTGGCTGTTGAAGGTGAGTGTGTTTCTAAGCTGGGTCTATTCTTTTGTCTTTACCTGATTGCTGCTTCAGGAAAGCTGATGACATCAAGGTGCATGGATCTCATAGTTTGTTGAGCCTTCTGTTTTAGATATCACTGCTTGGAAGCAGCATCATTGTTTTGAGTTCCATCAACTTGCAAAAAGCTGTGCCTGAGAAGTAGCCTGAAATTACATTTGAGAGTGAAGCACCCCAAACCAGTTTTGAGAGATTTGACGGTGAATCAACATCCCCTTTCTGGAAAATGAATGTAAACACAATAATAATAACACAATCATTGTCAGCGTAAATCAAAAACGTCACTAAATAAAACTGTGCTTAGCCCTCTGGTAGCTTGGCACAAGCAGTCAGGTTCAACGTAGAGGAAATGTGTAGAGTAATAATGCAGCACTTAATACTAGGAAAGTGAAAACCCAACCCAACACAGGAAACATCACAAAATTTAGAACATTAAATGTTTCACTACCTGAAATTACACCAAAATTACGAAAATCTAAAACGTAGAACTGAAGATATGAATTTTTTTAAGTTTAAATTGAAAACAGCAACAAAAAGAACAAAGCACCATCCAAGGGTCAAAATGAAAAGTTAAGGCTGATCGCGATAGAGTGAGGTTCAGAAACAGGGAGCAGGTTTGTCCCACAGGAAAATTTAAGGCCTGTTTTCAAAACTTTCAAGGAAAAAAGTGGTCATCAATGAACCATTGGTGGTGCAAACTGGATCCGAAGTGGGAGTCTGCGATGATGGTTGCTGAAGAGTGGAGTACTAGTGTGGTTGTTGACTAAGGCAGAAAAGCTTCACATTGGTGAAGTACATGACCAGGAAGGCCTCACAGTTGATAGGAGGCTGCTTGGGGTTGGTCCTGGTGAAGCCCTAAACGCTTGGTCTTAGAAACCTTTTCTGGAAGTTGGATCACCAGCAGAGGGGCAACCCAGCATGTTGGAGCCAACTGACAATGTGGCATCAACAGTGGAAGCTCTGATGGCGATACTGATGTCCATTGGTTCTCAAGGCAGAAAGCTGGACTCACTCCAGCAGAGGCCAACAGCATGGTCCAAAGTAAGAGCCTGATTCAGATCTCGTCAGAGGGGTCACTCCTTTGGAATGGCAATGTTAATCCCTTTTGACAAAATCCAAATACCTTACAAAACAATGGTATATAGATTTTAGTGGGTGGGATATATGATACTGTTGTGATGGAGTAACTAACTATCACTGGAACTGATATCTGGGCAATTTCAGGGAGAGAGGCTTCTGGAAGCTTGTTGCATCACTGAAGCACACACAAAAGGGCAGCCAACTGCCCCTTTGAGTCACTTCTGGGGACCTAGATTCAAGGAAAGCTGGTCTAGTCTTCCTTAAGGACATTCAGTCAGCAGGGGTGTCCTTCTTCTGATACTTCACAGGTGCAGGAGGATTCTGAGGAGAGGTCTGTGGATGTTCTGGTCTATGCCCAGTACCAGCTCTGGTCAGTTCTTCAACACTACTCAGTTTGGAGCTAGCTTGACTAAAGAGAAAAGGAAGGATTTAGTGTCAGCTTCACCTGTCAGTGACAAGGTAGCTTTCCTTTCAGTCTCAGAAAGAGACTTGGCACAACCCCCAGGCCATCCTGTCAAGAGAGTAGACCCCTCCACACACCAAGAGCACTGCAGAGGCAGGTTTGGAGAAACGTTTTACAGTGATATTGAAGTTGAGGAGTCACAATGAGTGCTGCAGCCACTAGTAGCTTGTAATTTGCAGGCCCTGTGTACAAGGTCACCATATACTAGAGATGTATAAGCCAATTAAATGTGCCTGTGGACAATAAAAAAAAGTATAGCAATTGAAGGCAAAATGCTGGGAAAATACCAAGAAAATGGTGGTCATATCCAATTCATGTTCAGGGGGGAAAATGTACTGTGTGTCTATTTAGAAGATTTGTGTCCAACTGAAAACATGACAAATGACCAAATTTTTCTGTCACTCTTACACAAAGATCGAGCTCCAAGCCTATCTTGGGCTGGAAACTGAGGTAAATCTACTTGCATTTCAGATATATTTGCTACCATTGTAGACTTCGGAATCAATGGATTGAATTTCCAGTTTTAAGTGGTTGCAGTGCTGCTGCTTGTATAGAAATTGACTTAAACATTTAAAACATACCTTTGCTCATGACCCTATAAATTAGGAAAGCCTTTTTCAATGCACCTTTGTTTCCATGCCAAACTAGGTTGTTGGTTGACTGGGGTGTGAGCCCTGGTCAAGCAACAGCCACAATCCCTTTCAGGGTGATCCACAAAAAGTTACTAAATTAACCTGTGGTTAATCCTCGGAAACTTGGCTCAAAAAGCAATCAGGGTTATTTTAGAGGCAAAGTGTGAACTATTTATGGTGTGCACAAACAACAATAAAGTGAAAACTACACAAGGAAAATCCCAAAACAATTAAGAAAGTCCTAATTGAGAGGATGTGGATATATCATGTTTGGTACTTATGAAATTGTAATGATAAACCCTCTTTAATGGTAAAGTCAAATTTTGTATTACAATTTTAAAAATGACACTTTTAGAAAATTAATGGAAGTGAAAGTGCTGAAAGGGATTTATTCAAAAGTAGATTTTTTTTTAATCAATTGGTTTATTATTTCAGATGTCCAAAGGTAACATCAGAACTATTTTTTTTTTTTTTGCACAGTGGAAATAAATAATGACAATGCAGGTGTTGAACACATTTGTATTTCAAAACAAAGTAGCATTAAACTTAAAGTTACAGATGTTCACAATATAAATCTCAAAATACATTGACATTGTGAAGTTATAATACAACTAAAATCTTCACCACCATACATCAATGTATAACGAACTCACTTTCAGAATATCATGAGACTGTCTCCAACAGAGATCCAGAGCTTACAATTAAAGCAATAGTTTTAAAGAAAAGAAAGTTTGGTTATGCAACGATGTTTTGGTCTCAGTTGTAAAACATCACTAAGACAATTTTCAGGACTTATTCATTCTTATGAAGAAAAAAAGCCCCCTAAGGAAATGAAACAATAACAAATCAAAAAAACTAAATAAAAACTGTATGTACAACTGCAAAGAACCTGAGTTAGGAATGACTGAGGAAGAAGAGAACCATCATCATATAGAAAAACTCAAAAATGTTTCCAAAGATATACTTTTCCAGACTGCATGAAACAACTGCCCAGGATAAACTAAAATATATACAGATCTGAAAAAATCTAATGTAAAAAAAGAAAGAAGAGGTGGACTTCTTCACCTGACTGTGCCAACCTGGATTAAGTAAGCTAATTGAGTCAACAACATTTACTATGAACTAGATGTATGGCAACGCTCAACAGTAAGATAGAGTCCAAAGTAATTGAAAATGTTCAATAAAGCAAACCAAAAAAATCAGCATTATAGGTGCATGTCTAGCAAATAGAAACCAGAAATGTGCTCGAGAGGTATGAGTACTTACTTAGATATTTCAATAACTTCTCATTAACAACATTATTTTAAGGTCAAAGGATCAGAATGCATTCAAAGCCATGGTACAAAAATCAAAATGAAGGCAAGCTACTTTGTTTACAGTTGAATAGCACTAAATGAGGATGGTAAGCCCTCATTTGCATTACAGGATACAACTAGCTCAGCATCGGACTGAATGTGCTAACGCTGCAACGGCCGCAAAGCCTTAAATTGGTGCATTAACCACATTCTGCTAAGATATATGTATTATGGAACACAAGGGAAACAATCATGGCCTATATATAAACAATATTGGCAAAACAGGGTTCAGTTCATAGCGAGATGATAAATGGGTGCATAATCCAACTTTTCTCACCAAAATGTAAAAATCTGTGGTGGTCTGCTTTGATTAACCAAGCACACACAGCAGTGATAGCATAGCCAAATTCCTTAGAACAAAATCAACAGATGAATGAGGACTCTTCATATATTATAGCGTATTGCTCAAAAATTGCTAAATCATCTTGTGTGAAAGGATCAAGCGACCTGATTCAAGAAAAGCAAATTTGTCCCACATAAAAAATAGTAGCTTGCTCGGATTAGCCAGGTACACACAGCCATAATGGTATAACTAAGTTAATGTGGGAAAATCTACAAATGAATGAATGCGCTTTGTATTTTATAGCGCAATGCTCAAAATATGCTCAATGCCCTCATGTGAAGAGACCAAGCGACAGAAGGTCCAGTAAATATTAGAAAAACACTTTAAAAAAGTGAATTTTCATCTAAGACACATAAACACCAAATACTACCTCCATTTTCAGTAACGAAACTGATTTCTAAATGAAATATCAAAAACAAGAAAGTAATGGTGGAACACCTATGGGCACAATTATAAAAAGTATATGAATTGAAGATGTAAATACTTACATTGGGCAAGTATTCTGCTGGGGCAAATCTGTCCCAAGAGGGGAGCTGCAGGGCCATCTGTTTCCTGTCACATAAGGTACATGTACGAACTGTGGTGAAGAAAACAGTCACACTTCAACGTGCGATTATGTCAGTGGGAAAATATGTCCCAAACTGAGAGTTGCAAAACTGTCTTTCTCCTGTCAGCTTTCCCAATGCAAGATGCCAGGGAGAAGTGCTGGAATCTCCACTAGAAATAGGTTTAGCGATAGAGAGCTAACATATCCCTGCCATGTTGGTATTAGGAACAATGCAAACTACAATGTGGATTTTGATAAAATGTCATCTTTTTCAAAAAATGGTTATGGAAAAGTGATTGATGTTAAATCAAAAAAATATTTTAAATTTTAAAATAAAAGTAAAAAACTGTCACTAAGAATGTTAATCTGCATTGACAATAGGGAAGGTGTAGTGATATATATCCCTGCCATATCAGAGTAGGAACAACACAATCTACAAGATGGATACTGTTTAGGTTCTGCTATGTTCAAAGAATAAGTTCATGAAATACAATTGATTTATAAAATGTAAATTAAAAAAAATAATGAAACGTAAGGAAAAAATGAGCAAATTCTCACTTGCTCAAGGGAAGTTATTCTGTATTGGCAGGCATATATGTGCCCTGCCTATCAATGATAAGTACAAAGCTGTCACTCAAATGTTTAAATAATAAAAATACAAATAATAAAAAGAGGTAAAGATTTGAAGCTACAGTAATCCCAGACTGAATTAAACATATAAGGAGAAAGAAGGTATTAATTAAGTGCAACCCAAGTGTGAATACAGTAGGTGTTACATCAACCAGTCAATCAATCAATAATGCATCAATATTAAATGTGAATTCACAGTGTAGAAATTACTTCAGCAGACACTCATTCATTAATGCTAATCAACAGATGAATAATCAAAATAACATTGTTCATACATAAAAAATAATTTTGTGTTGTCATGATCTCCATGAGGGACAGATTCAGTTAATGAATGCATAGGATGTAAATTTTTGCTGCAAATGTGTTGGTAAATATAGATGTTACAATAACAACAACCTCAGTCAAACTTTGTGAATTCTTCCCAGGCAGTCACACAATAGAGGAATTAGGTGTGCCTAATTGGGCTATCTGCTGGCAGGATGGGGGGACCTGAATGGGTTGTGCTCTGCTTCCATACAAGGGCCTTAACAATGTTTTATAGTCACTGCAGCCAACTTGGATCCAGGGCAGGGGAGTCAGGAAATTCTCTGCATTTCAAATAATATTTCCAGAAGCTCCCTCCACCTTCCAGAAGAAGGGAACCACGGTGTAAAAATAGGACCTTCAGATCCACTCTTCAGATTACTGACTGCAGAAGCAATCTCAAAGTGCTCTATGTGCGACTGCTGTTGTACCTGGAAGGACTGCTTTGCTGCCTGGAGCCTGCCGTGAACCATCTGAGGCCAGTCCTGCAGTGTAATCCAGTATCTACACCGCTAGTTTGCTGGCCTCCTGTTCAGAGCCACAGGGACATACCAGACTCCTACTATCTTGAACCCGCACCTGGACCCAGCCTAACTGCGTACTGAACCCCTCACAGGTGTCCCGCCAGTCCTGGACCCTTGGTTGTGGTGCTAAATGTGCCCAAACAGCCCGTTTCCAAAACTCACGACAGGCAAAATGTGGCCAAAAAGTGCTCTGAGAACCAGAAGACTGGGGCCAATCTGCTCACCTGTCTGCCCAGGGTGCATTGCCAGTTTGAATAAATTTGCAGCTTCTCCCTCTACAATCTTCACAGCAGCAAATCCATGTCATCACTCCTTTCTCCAACCATGTGGAACTGTATTTGGTTACAGCCCACTAAAGGTTTTTGACAACTAAGTCAGAATGTTAAAATCTTCACCGACTTCAACCCTAGGCCATCTGATGGTGACATTCCCTCCTTGGATTGTTCCTGCATCCTTGCCCCACTGAATTTTACCTACTAAGACAGTTTATTAAATGCAACAAGGAATCCCCAGTGTTATCCTATAGGAAAGTTAGGCCTCACATTCGTGAAAAATGAATTTTTGATTTTTTCACTACTTGGATATGTAAAACAAGTACATGTCCAACCTTTTAATTACACAGCCCCCTGCCCTATGGGCTACCCAGGGCCTATGTTAAGTGTGATATTTGTAATGAAAGGGAAGTTTTAAGGCTTTGCACAGGGGTTTAAATGCAAATCGGCAAGGCAGTATGCCCCATCATTCTGGTTGCAATGGCAGGCCTGGGACATGTTTTAGAGTGCTATTTAGGTGGGTGGTACAATAAGTACTGCAGGCCCACTGGTAGTATTTAATTTACAAGTCCTGGATATGTGATATACCATTCTACAAGGGACTTATAAGTAAATTAAATATGCAAATTAGGTATATGCCAATCAAACTTCGTTTAGGGGAGTGAGCACATGCACTTTAGCACTGGTTAGCAGGGGTAAAGCGCACAACAGGAAGGGGACTGAGCTTTATAGGTCAAAATTCTCACTTAATATAAAGACAAATGACACTTTTTAAAATAACTGGCAGACCTGTAGACTAGACAGAAATCCAAGTACAGTGATTAAGAAGTTCTGTTAACTTTATGTGTTGTTATACAGTATAAAAAACAAGTGGGCCGTAAAATTTTACTTAGGTTATAATTTGTGACCTTTTGTTGTGTTTTGTTGATATCTTAGTGGTTGAGAAATCTGAGGTGTATTTTGTTATACTTGTGCATTTTATTTAGCAAAACACAGACCATGTATTTACTGTGACTGTATCTTACTGCAAAGGTTGTATGCATGTTCTAGAAGGCAGAGACTGGTAGAAGGTAGGGAAAATTATGTATTTTTAAAATGTAAGCCATCATTGCGAGTCTGGCGGTCCAAGGACTGCCACAGTGGAGGTGGCGGTCGCACTGCGTGCAGTGTGGACTGCCATATCATGAACACGGGATGGAACCAATAGAACACAGCCAAATCGTCGCCTGAACCGCCATTGCGGACGGACCACCACAGCTGACGGTAGGCGAATCCAGGATGGCGGTGAGGCTGTTTCCCATGACCCTGTTACGAGGTTGCACAGCACCAGGATTTCTGAGGCGATTGCACCATTATGAGAACCCTGGTGCAAATGATGCACTGAAAAGGGAACAGTCACCTTCAGCAACACAGACACATCTGCAGGCGTAATGGCACGCAATTAGCAGGTCTTCCTATTGCTCATGCTGGCCATTGAAAAGTTTTGGGGGGGCACGGGGACGGTCATGGCAGAAAGGTATTGGATTGGAGGTAGAGGGAGTGGTTGAGAGGTGTGTATGTGGAGTGGGATTTGGGTGCAGGTGCATGCATTGATGGCATGTGTGTGCTGTGTGACTATTGTTTGGGTGCGGGGGCATTTAGATGTAGTGGGAGGAGGGTGGAGGACATGCAGGGAGATGGCAGGGGGATGTATGAGTGTATGTTGTGGTCGTGACTACAGGTAGGGTGGGTGTGCTGCATGTGGGTGTTTTGACAGTCGTGCTGAGTGCACATGTGGTGTATGGGGTAGATGTATTGTGGTGACCGTGGCAGTGAGGGCACTTGTGGCAGGATCTGGTACTGATGAGGTGGTGACTGCAGATGTGAGTGTTGTAGTGCCTGTGAGGCGGAGGTGGTGGGGGAGTAACTGTGGAAAGTTGATGTTCTCATGTCTGCTTCTGAATGTTGTGTATGTGCATGGCGGTGATGGCGTTTGTGATGCTTATGTTTGTCCTTGTCTGTTGATGTAGATACATGTGGGTCAGAAAGTGTGCCTTGGATGGGTGAGGGGAGAAGGATGTGGGAATGGGAACAGGTAGCTGGAGGGAGGACGAAAGAAGAAGGGACACTGGCTGCTGTCAATGAGTGAGCAAGAGCCTGAAACTATCTCTGCAGACTAGTCAGGGCACTATGAATGCCTTCCTTAATGCACTGGTCTGATGCATCTGCGATGCCAGTCCCTTGATGGCATTCACGATGGTTGACTGTCCCACGGAGATGGAACTTAGGAGGTCAACAGCCTTATTACGTGCAGCAGGGCTGACTGGGGCAGGCAGAGGTGCCTGTGGCAAAGGAGATGACCACCCACCTGGGTGAGTGGGCATGGGCAACTGGGTGGGGACCTGCAGGGAGGGCGGTGCTGGAAAGGGGGGGTGGACAAGGATGGTGCTGTGGTGGTCCCAGATGGATCTGCCATCTCCAGGGAGCCGCAATCCGAAGAGGAATCTGATAGTGTTGTTGATCCTGTCCCCCGTGGCATTTCCCTCACTCTCCATCCCACTAGTTCCCTGGGCTACTCTGGAATCAGCCTCCTTGTTCCCATGGACTGCAGCTACCACACTCCACGGTGACCCTTCTCCTTTGCCAGATGAAGCTGATGCACACAAAGACTGTGAGAGGAGGCCTCTTTTTGCATGGTTAGCCCCTACTTTTTACCTGATGTTAATGTGTTCTAGAAGTTGGTAGTGCCCAGGGCCCTTGCTAAAAAGGTTCCATGGGCCATCTCTCTTTCCCTAAAACTGTTGTGAAGGGCAAGAGATATTAAGAGTAAGCCCCTGGGGCCACATCCAAGGGTCCTGCAACCAGATGCACCCATCATTGCCATTGCAGTCTGAGTGTACTTGGGCAACCCTAAAAAGATAAACTCGACATGGCACACTCTCTCTGTGCCCTGTCCACCATACACTGCATTTGTTATGGTAAGTCACCCCTCTACCAGGCCTTTCAGCCCTAAAGGAATGGTGCACCATACTATATGTGAGGGCATGGCTACATGAGCAATATGCCCCCACTGTGTCCTTGCTAAACCTAGGACATAGTGAGTGAAAAGGGCAGCCATTTTAATGTGTGCACTGGGCACTGGTCAAACACAAGTTCCCCAGCTACATAGTGGCCACTCTGCGCCCTGGGTTGTTTGGTATCACACAACTCAGAATATTAAAACCAAACTGATACCAGTGTTGGATTTAACCTTAAATGTACCCAGGGGCCACCTTAGAGGTGCCCCCTGTAAAAGCTAACCCTAACTGGCATAGTTGCTGGCTGGTTCCATCCAGCTGCCACTCCAGACAGCCAATCAGACTAACTGGGGGAGAGCCCTGGCTCTCTGGCTTGTAAGACAATGCCCTTCCTGGGTGGAGGAGCTAACTTCCCCTCCCTCAGGAATGTGCAACATCCTGGCAGTGAAGTGCAAAGGGCTACAGCCCCTGAAACCCGAGCCTCCAGGCCTGCTGCTGGCAGTAGAGGGCTTCCCCTCTAGCAAACCCCCACTTTTGGCGGGAGCAAAGGTGGGAAACAAAAGACAAAGGGTAAGACCCTCTGATTCAGATTTCTCCATCTTGGAATGGAGAAAAACAGCCAACGAGGTTTATGGAAATGACCCTTCCCACAGGAAGAGGTCACTATAATGGGTGTAGCCATCCAAGGGTAAGTGCCCCATTGGACACTACTAGTTTCCCCCTAAAATACCCACTAAATTCAGTATTTAGTGGGCTCTCCTAGACAAGATTTTAGATTTGGAAAGGACTCAAAGAAGATTCCAAGAAGACAAGAAAAGCAGCAACAGAGAAACAACCAGGGCGAGAACTGAGGAACTGCTGCACCAGAAGAGGTGCCAACACCCCTACTTGCTGCACCAGAGTCTGACAATCGCGACAGCGGAGGAGCTGAACACTGGACTGACCCCAAGAAACCAAGGGGACCTTCCAGGCTTCAAAGATCACCCCAGATCTCCCTCCTGAGTGAAGGTATCACTCAAGAAAAGCAAGTAAACTGCAAAGGACCAAGAAACCAGTGAAGGACACTTTACTGAATCGCCAATATCTCCGCGACTGGAAGACACAGCTGGACCCAACAACACACAGACGACAGTCCAGAAGTGTCCCCCAACTGTAATGAGTTTGGTGACATGGTGACCCCTGGTGGCCGAGCTAGAGCAATACCCTGGGTCCTGGTCAGCTGACGTCAGACCATGTGAAAACCAGCTCCCCCAGAGCTAACAAAGGATCAGGAAGAAGCCCCAGTCGAGGGACTTTAGGAACACCCTGGAACTCCAACCAGAGTGCCCCTGTTGTCCTGCAAGCAACCCCCAAAGAGACTTACCTCCAGCTCCAGAGGACTCCGTTGCACACAGCATCCAAGACCTCCAAAATGCTGTGCACCTGGCCGCTCTGGGCCTTGCATTTGAAGCTCTGTTGTGTGCCGTGGGTCCCCACCCCCTTGTGACCTCGACAGCCAAAGGGGACCCTCAGGCACCACTTTGAATTTGCAAACCAGCTCCTTTTCCAAGTGGCCCATCCAGGTGGCCCTGTGCCTGTGTCAAGAACTTTGCCAACACTGTTCCCACCAAAATCGGTAGCTGCCCAAAGCTCTCCAGCTGGCACAAGGTGCCCACCAACCTCTGTGACCATCCTGCAAAAGAAGAGACTGGTAACTCAACCATACAATTTTTAAAGCATATTTAAAATTGGCTGCCTATTGATTCCCATGGTACGTAATTACACACAGAAAGACTAACTTTGCTAAAACTTTTAAAAACCATAACAAGAAAAGTATTGAACCTATTCTAAAGATTTTGGTCTTAAGAATTATATAAAAGATTGAAGTATTTTTATGAATTCTGGTTTCGAGTTATTCATTGAGTGTGTGTGGTGAATGATTGGATTTGTTAGTACAGCAAATACTTAGCACATCTCCTGGATTAGCCTAACTGCTCGACCAGCTACCTTAAAAATTAGGGCATTAGGTGGTCTGCCTTTTACCCCTGAAAACTAACATGTGGCTGTTAGGACCCTCTGCATAGTGTACTTGGTTTTGTACACTACATAGAGGGCCAGTCTCTAAAAAAGACAGAGAAGGAGAGGGAGGGAGGGAGGGTGCCAGAGAGACAGGGTGCAATGGGTCAGTGCACAAAAGTCACACTGAGTAACTGCTGCCATGGCATTGCACACCATGCCCTCACCTATACATGCTACAATAGTGGGACACCGTGGGGGAAACTACAGCTATGCTGATGTCAAATGCTGATGGTGGTACAATTGCACCCATGCACTTGAAGTGAGTCATATTAGTCACAATTGCACAGTACTTGGCAACTACACATGGGGGTTTGGTGAACAACTCCTATACTCCTGAGTCAACTAAATCCTACATGGGTAGGTAGCATTCCTACTAACCCATGGACAATTAACACAGTGACACCTTGGCCAACTCTGCCTCACTACACAAACAGTACATGCCAGCAGATTGAGCTCTCTCTGATATCCCCTGGCACAGTGGTAGGCAAATACAGATGACAATGCCCTGACAACTCAGGTGTACTAATGACGTAGCCAGGTTTTGGGTTTCCAAACTAGTTTGAGGGTGATGACACATATTACACATTGGAAGTAATTGCCCTCATAAATAACTGTTTGCATGGTATAGGCACACATCTGTGATACCAATCCTGCCAGGGTGGCCGATACCCATAGTCCCTACGCTACAGCTGCCCAGCAGTACTCAACCCAAACCCAACTAAGCAACACAGTAACAAAGTGAAATGTGTACTTACCCCCTTGGGGCTGCTGTGCCATTCGAAGAATATGAGGATGGTGTTGTAGATCCTGTCACTCCTGTGGCAGCTCAGAGTGGGCCACCACCAAAATGCAGGCCATTACGGGGGTCAGAGTCCGACGGGCACCCCTCCCTCATAGGAAGGATGTCTCCAGTTGGGTGTCTGCTGTCTTCCGGGCCCAGTGTCCCAGGTCTTCCCACCCCTTTCTGCAGTGGGTGCTCCACCGGGCATGGACCCCCAGGTTTCACTCTTGCTTGGTGATGGCCCACCAAATCCTCTTCTTCTGATTAGCGCTGACCCTCATGGGTGACCCAGACAGAAGGAGAAATTCATGTAGAGTGGCATCACACCTACAGCAGAGGACTTCACACATCTCTCACATCTCATGCCCACACTCACATGTCTTCACACAATTACGCTCAGACTGCTCACCCATCTCCATGCATCTGCACTATCTCCCACGTGGCAAAGCCTTTCATCCTCAAACACATCACTATCAGTCAGGACGGTGATATTTGACTCACCTGCTGCTCTGGTGCCCTATACAACTGCCCATACAAGGGTAGGACCCCGTCCACTAGCTTCGCTAGCTCCTCCTGGGTGAAGGCTGGAGCCCTGTCCCCTCCAACTTGTAGCATCTTGTCTTACAAATTCAGAACACAGCAGCACACTTAGTGGAGGTCTTGTGTGCAGGAGTGTCAGAAATCAAGTGAGCAGTGCCACATGAAATGGCGGTCACGGCCACCATGGAAATCACCGTCACCACTGGCACAGATCACCATTTGCTCCAGTCTCCCATAGACAACCATGTTAACCAATGAGGATTTGCACAGCGATTGTGACCGCCTGCTGCCATGACGTCTGATGCCGGAGGTATGAGGTCACTTTCATCTGTCCTGTGCATGCAGGACAGGCGACTGCCATTTTATATGTATCTAGTGAATAGTGGCAGACTATTAGGTGTATCATGGGTGACATTATGTGAATATTGCACAACTTACTGTGTCCACACTGTCAATGTAGCTTCTTGTGACTTCTCTCTCTCCTATTCCCAGATACGGTGCAATGTTGAGGATGAGACATGCTCCTGTGTACCGGCCCCTAGTCGACCTTTCCACCCTAGAAGAGCGACACGTCATTCAGATATATCGTCTGAACCGTCAGATCATCATGGAGCTGGTGACCCAGTTGGAGCCTGATCTGTTGCCTGCCATACGACATCCTAATGCCATCCCTCCCACAGTACATGTGTTGTCAGTCCTCCACTTTCTTGCCACAGGCTCGTTCCAGATGACAGTGGGCTTGGCGGCAGGGATGTCACAGGTGATGTTCAGTAACTTCTTGAGGGATGTACTATGTGCCCTGCTAAGACACCTGCCCTGCTATATCAGGTTCCCCCAGCGTGCAGATTTTGCCACTGTCATAGCTGCCTTCTATGATTTGGCACATGTCCCTTAAGTGATAGGGGCCATAAATGGCACACACATTGTCTTGGTGCCACCCAGGATGAATAAACAAGTGGTCAGGAACCAAATAAACTTTTCTTTTATCACTGTGCAGGTGGTGTGTCTCGTTGACCAATGTATCTCCCAAGTGATGGCCAAGTTCCCTGGTTATGTTCATGACCCCTTCATTCTACGAAAAAGCAACATTCCACATATGATGGCACAACTACAGAGGGACCGGACCTGACTTATCAATATATATCCATTTGTATATGTGCCCCTGTACACTCAACTCTCTCACACCCTGTTCTACCTCCCTCCTGGTTTTGACATGGTTCCTACCTCTGTGCACACAGGTGACTCTGACTATCCCAACCTTCCTTTGCTACCGACACCTGTGAGACATCCGACTACAGATGCTGAAAACAGTTTCAATGTGGCCCACTGTATGACAAGACGTTCGATCGAGAGAACGTTTGGGCTACTGAAGGCCATATTCCAGTGTCTACACATCTCCAGAGGTGTACTACTCTACAGACCACTGAAGGTGTGCCAGATCTTTGTTGCCTGCTGCATGTTACACAATCTAACCCTGAGATGTCACATCACATTGTTGATGCAGAGGAGGTGGCAGATGGACCAGTGGCTGATGAAGGGGACAGAGGGAGTGATGAAGAGGAAGATGATGAGGACGCAACTAACTCCAGAGCAGAGTCGATTCAGCAATACTTCCACTGAGCTCCAGGTATGTGTCAGATGTACGGTATGTGAGCTGTACTCCTGGCTGCCTTGTGACACTGATCCTCCTGGTGTCTGTTAGCACTGGTGGTATTGGGTGCAGCTCTGCCTCTGGATAGATTTGGGGGGGGGTCACATTTGCCCATCAATGGAGTAGTTACTGTGCACATTTCAGTGCACTACTCATCCTGCTGTAGTGTTCCTTCACTTGTGACATGTTTGTGCATTTCCCTAGTTACCTGTACTGCCATGGCATCTGCAATATGTTTGCTGACACATTATGGGTTCAACAGTATTGCTACCTATCCTAAGAAACCACTGTGGGAGGCAGTGCAACATTACTGTTTCTAACTGTGGAACATGCCTTGAGTTTTGCTGTGGCTGCTGTGATGGTAGGACCATTAAGTTTAGTTGTCGTGGCCAGGGGGATCTGACATGGGCATATGGTTACGGCTGACACTTGCCATCTCACCCTAGGGACTTTGTAATTGTAGTACATCTGTGTTGGGGGGGCATATTTGACACCCATATTGATTGTTGTCCCTGTCTTGTTCTACTTGCAGGGCATTTGTGTGTTGCACTCTGGTTCCTGCATCAGCTGTTGCCTCCCATGAACAATGTCTCCAGCCTCTGCCTGCTCCACTATCATCCTTGCTGCATATTGCTCCCCCTTATGTCGCTCTCACAAACTCTTGCAGGACAATGGGTTGACAGTTAAACATGTGATGCCACATAAAGGGTACGTCTAACAATGGAACATGTAGACAGTAGCTGTGCTCAGATGTGTTTATTTGTGACTGGCAGGTGCAAGGGTTGATGAGTGGGCCCATGCTGGGTGAAATCATCAGGGTAGTTGGGCCAGCTTTGGGGAGTCCAGGTCCAGTTTAGGAGGCCATGGGGGACCGGAGAGATGACAGTGGACAGTCAACAGGGTGTCTCAGCGGCACACATGGGAGAATGTTCAGGAGAGGTTCACTTCCTGGAGGTGGTGTTGGTCTTGGCATCAGTTCCTGCAGGATGTCTGCTTGGATGTTCTAGCTTGCTTGGGGGTCCCTCGGCTACAGGGGGAGAGGTACTGGTGGTCTGCGGGTCCTCTGGCAGGGCCTCTGTTCCACTAGTTGGCACTAAAGTTGAGGGCTCAGTTGGTATGTGACTAGTGGCAGGGGCCTGCACGTGGGTGGAGGACTCACACAGGATGCTGGTAAGTTCCTTCAGCACCCCTACAATAGAGGTCATGGTGGCGTTAACGGTCTGCCATTGCTGCATGGCCGCCTGGTGGTATTCCCCCTGCAGCCTCTGGTTATCCTGCATGGTCACAAGGATCGGGCCCATAGTGTCCTGGGTTTTATTGTATACACCCAGGACCTGGGAGAGGGCTGCCTGGGCAGTCCTTTTTTGTGGCTGCCCTGTCCCTTGTACCACATGTCCCGTCCCACTACCCCTGGCCCCCTGTGACTGTGCCTCTGGCACAGTGTGCCCACTCCCAGTAGCAGCAGCACCTTCATTGTCTTAGGTCGGTGCCCTTGACTCTGGCCCATGTACTGTGAGGCTCACTTCTGACTGAGCTGTACCTAGGGCACTGGTTTTGGGACGAGGGGCTTGCCGTGGTGTAGTTGCCACATGGGAGGGGAAGTCCGGTGTGTCCAGGGTGGGGCTGCTGGCTGCGGACTGTCTAGTCATCCGAGATGGGCCAGGCATGTCATCACTGTCCAGATATCCACTGGGGCCTTCGTCCTGGGGAGGGCTATCTGACCCTGGCATCCACTGGGTGTTGGCAGTGGCAGCGGGACCTGTGGATGGAAAGTGAGAGAGATCAATTTTGGAGATTGCTTGTTGGCCACATGGTGTGATGCATGGTGTGGTCTGACTTGCTTCCCAGTGATGGCAATAGCAGCTGCAGTAATGCAGATACTGTTTGGAGGATGAGGATTGTGCGATTGTTTTCATGTGTCATTCAGGGTTGAGGATAGTGGTTAGCATTGCTGTCATTGCCATGTTTTGGGGCACAGTCAAGGCAACCAGTTTGTGTGGCATTTGGTGTGGTTTAGCATGCAGGTGTTCCACTGTGAGTTGTGACTGTGATACTGTATGATGTATAGGGAGTGAGGCATTGTCGGAGTTGTGGTGATTGGCATTGTGCTTGGTATCCATGCATTTGGGGGTGACTGTATGAGGATGGTGGCAGTGGGGTGGTGTCGCATGCAGGGGCGTGGCGGGCCTGCAGGAGTGTGGGATGGGGGTGTTATTGACTTACCTGAGTCGATCCCTCCGATGATTCCAGTCAGGCCCTCTGGATGCATGATGTCCAAGACCTTCTCCCAGGATGTTAACTCAGGGGGAGGAGGTGTGAGCCCACCACCAGTCTTGTTCAGGGAAATCTGTTGCCTAGACACCATAGAACGCACCTTATCCCGTAGGTCGTTCCACCTCTTCCTGATGTCCTCCCTCGTGTTTGAAACTTTGCATACTGAGTTGACCCTGTCAATGATCCTCTGCCATAACTCAGTTTTCCTGGCCAACGATGTTTGCTGCACCTGGGCTTCGAACATTTGTGGCTCTTCCCTGTGGATTTCATCTACAATGACTCTCAACTCATTGTCAGTGGAACGTGGGTACTTTGAGGTGCCATGTTGTGGGGGGGCGTAGTGCGTGTAGGGTGTAGTGTGGGGCAGTCAGTTGGGTAGAGGTTATTTGGATTTGGGTGCAGGTGGGTTGTGGTATTGGTGTGTGAGTGTGATGTGTGCCTAGTGCAGTATGTGCAGTTGTGTGGTGTGTGTTGAGTATGCAGGTTAAGGTTGCTTGTGGAGTATGGGATCTGTGTGAATGGATCATCGCGGTGTGTGGTGTTCATTGAAGTTGCAAGGGATTCTGAGTGTCTGGGGGGTGCTTTATAGTGCTGTGAAAAGGTGTGTGTGTTTTGTGTATATGTGTCAGGTGTGGGGTATTCTAACTGGCCAATGTGGTGTTGCCTTCTATTGGCGGTGCCTTTTTGAACTGCAGAGTTGCGTATGGCCAATGGTGTTCTGTCGTGCATAGACTGAGAACTGACATCTAATTGGGCGGACGGAATGGTGCCAGTGTGGCGGGCTGGTGGTCGAACAGCCAACCTTGCGCCATCGGTCGGCCTTGGGGTGTTGGATTTGTGGCTGTATTTGGGTGGTTTTCACTTTGTGATTCATAATACAGAGGTCACTGTACCGCCAGCACCGATGGTATGGTGGTGGTATTCTGCACTGCAGTCTTCCCCAGAAACCACCAAACTCGGAATGAAAGCCTTGGTCTGTGAAGCATATTTATATCGAACTCACTTTCAGAAACGTATCACACATGCCTAGAAAACAGCAACCCTGTTTTTAAAAATTATAAACACCTACAGATAGACTTCCTCGGAGAGCTGAAACACAAACCACTAGGGTTAATAGTACAACAGAAGAGAGATGAAAGGATTTCGACTTAGGGTTCATTCCCTGACTCTCTTTCAATTGCTTGATGTAACCATAGTGCACATTTTATTCCTCCAGTTCTTCATCTCTCAACAACAGCTGTAGGAAGTTTGTGTTTTGCGTAAAATGAAGGGTACTGTTTATGTTCTGGCTAAGGAAGTGGCTAATTAGTACTACCAACATACTGTTAAATCCTGGACCTTGGACCAAGACTTCTGTTTCCGTGTTGAATCTTGCACGGACACAGCTTCCCAGCAGAACAGCCGGCCTTGAGGCAGTAGGGCTCTGAAACGCAGCTCTTTCAGGAGGCTAGCAAGTTTTGAGTGGGATCCTTTGAAAATCTCAGAGGCTATCCCAAGAGTTACCCAAGCATTTTGCTGAAAGGCAAGTAACTCCATTTCCATGTCTTACAAAAGGACAACAGCCCCCGGCGACTGCTACAATAACGCATCCTTGATTTCGAATGGCTGTTTACAGTCGGCTGCAGAGGCCTGGTAGTGTGGAGAAAAAGTATTTTATTTGGCGAGCACAAAGGAAAGATGAAAGCATCCTTTGTGGACTGAGCAAAAAGAGAACGTGCTGCCGCCTGCCGAGGGCTTGTAATAAAGAGCGCATTCTGCGCTCGGCAGACATTCATGTCTTTTCATAATAAATATATTTTCATTTCACTATTTTAGTGAACGACTAGGTTTTCATACATTTGTAAAAAGTATGATGAGCACAATGTAGTGCCACATCAAGTCCTGCAGTAGACGTACTGCATGATGACAGGCTGAAAGAGCTGCTGTTGTCAGAGAAATGAAAGTTAACTTTTGAAAACATATTGATTTCCAGCAGCTTCAAGTAGTTATGGATTTTGCTTCTGTAAATTGTGCAAACAGAATACAACTAATGTGAGAACAGTGTCAGAATAAAATCCAGCCCCTAATGTACCGAAGAGTGCTATGATTTTGCTCATTATATTTACTGTCTACAAGTGCTCCTGCTCGGTCTCATCACCTCCATTGGTGTAAAGTGTCCGACCTGTACAGAAGAGTTGGGACCTAGGTGGATAATAGGAACACTCCCGACAATTTCTAATCTCCCCCTTCAAATTGAATCATGTAGGCACGAGGACGCAGAATAAGACAACGAGAAGTCCAAATGCTGACCCACGCCGCTAAAATCCATCTCACAAATCACGTCACAGCCCAGTCAGCTCGCCATTTCAAAATACCGACCCCTTGATCAGAAACTGGTTTAGAAAAATACAATGCAATGCTTTATTTGTTTGAACATTTTTAATGATAAGAAAAAATCCTCAGTTTAACCATATTGTAGTTATCATATACTGGTTTCAGTTAACATAACCAGGCTGAAGTCAGCCTGCATTGATGTTCATTTAGCAGTGACAGAGGAAATGAGCCTTTAAAAAAATACATAAATGAGTTTCCTTAGGGTATGTTTGTGTTCTATGTTTTCCTTTTAAAAAATAAGCAAGTGGAGGTATATATTTTGTAGATCCGAAATGTATCCATTTGCCTACCTCTAGACGGAAGGCGTGCGCTGACTGTTACCGTATTTAGAACATAGTCAAGGTCCTTTGCTCCGGTCTACACTAAGCAGCTGGACTGTGCATTGTTTTCACTTGTTGCACTAGTGTCGGTTATTACCTATGTACGTCTTCTTATAATTATGCATGACAGTTGGTGGTCATAAACGTTTCTTATTTGATGTATCATATTTTTTTGTTTTACTATTGATTTGTGTGTATGTTACGTTCTTAGTACAGCCCTTTGATGGAAGTTCCCACCATGTCAAAAGTGTATTTTTCAATGCCTAAAAACCTAATAAATTCACCCTTCTAGGAGATGTGTCAGCTTTTTGCTTAGTTTCTAAAAGGGAAATTCTGCATTAGTCTGTCTATTTAATTTGTAGTTAGATCTGTTTTGTCTTTCTAACTGAGCAGACTCTGTTCTAGTCAGTCCATTGGCTTAATATTTGAACTATTTGAGCAGATTTCTTTTTTAGTCCTGTTGCTGAAATATACTTTGTTTCTGACATGTACTTGCTTTGAGGGTCAACCGTAGGTTGTTACATATCGCAATTGGTATTTTTGATATTGTTTGATTAATTATTAATGCAGATTGGAATTTGACTACCTAATTACTTTTTTTTACATCTGCAGTGACTCTTAATTTGAATAAACCTTTATGGTTTTGACTTTTATTTTTGTCCAGTTAAGATTTTCTTTATTGGCATAGAGTCACAATCTATTGAGACTCACATGGCCGAAATCCCAGTTCTCAACTCTTTTAACGTATTAGTTAAAAGCATTGCCATCCTCATCAAAGTCCTAGCTACATCACATATTCCTTACAAATGGCATCACAGAACCAAGAGCCAACATAAGAATACAACAAGGGAATAAGTAACACAGGTGCAGCAGGAGCACTTCAAATATGGTTGTCTTTTTACTATCCAAACAGCCTATTTTCAAGTTTTTTGCATTGGGTATGGCTGGACTGGGAGCCCAAAGCAGCCCTGGCAAATTTTGTCAGACCAGCCTCAATAGGGTGAATAAAAAAGTGAACCTGGCCTCTACCAAAGGGCTTGGAAGGTTCTACTCCCCCAAGTTAATTTGGGAAAAATGGCAAAAATCGGGCATTCTACAACACATTTTAATTTATTGATGTCTTTCAATGATTCCTTCATCCCTTTAACTTTGCCTTTCATCTCTCCATAGCCCCACTCTCAACGTGTATATGATTTGTTTTATACAGCCTCTCTTATCAGCATCGGGTGTTGAAGCACTTTACATCACACAAACATACAGGGACAATGAATCATACATGTGTAAATCAGTGCTTATAAAATGTTGACAAAGAGGACTACAAGGTGTAGGATTCAAATGTTATCCATACTGGTAGGAATGATTCAAGAGTGCTTGGTCTGGGGAAGCATGAACTCAGAGTTCAGAACGTAACACAATGGTTAGAGTTAACTTTACTAATAACAATTTATTCTACCCAAATAAAACCTTTTTGCAAATTTGAACATCAAAGACTGAGAAAAAAAACATAACTCTGTAGCCTGTACCATGCAGTTTGCATACAGCTCTTTGATGGCAATTCATAGCTCAATGTGCAGGATTATGACTGAACTGCATGGGAACAAAATAAGCGCTGTGACAAAAGCAGTATAGAGCTATGCACATAAAATACTGTTTTGTGATCTGCATAGCACACATTCTTTGTAGCTTGCATATGAACCATCTGCATCAAAACTGGCCCTAGGCTAAACCCCGATCTCTTTCCAGCAAGTACATTAATTACCAGAATTAACTTGGCACTATTATTGTTGTCTGAAACTGTTGGATACATAAGGAACTCTGCAGTGCTTTTAAAACTGCTGCACTGCTGCAAGACTGACCCCAGTAACAAAAGTGACTTCCCCACCCTTCCAGCCTCACAGGGAAATGCCCAAATGCCCAGTACGGCCAGTACGGCCTTGGCACTGGGACCAGTAGCACTGAAATAAATAGGTCCATGGTCTAGGATGAATTCAATTAAAACCAGCCAAGTATGCTACTTTCCCTTTTTAGAGGAAAAACTCAGTTTCAAACATATATGCTGCACATGCAAGACATTCTGTGCATTATGCCATACTCAAACTGTTAATTCATTTCCCACCAAAAGGAACGTTTAGAACCTTGACTTTGAAAAATCTCAAAGTGGACTGACCCTAATATTGTTGGCCAGTTTTTGATTTTTAAGGCACTTGGTTGTTTTGGTTACAGTTATTGTAAAATTGTTTTTGCATTTCTAGTATGTTTCTATCTGTCAACAGTTTAACATATTAATATACTTTCTTAATATTTGATCCAAACATAATTAATCTATTTCCTGACAAAGTTAATATCCCAAATATAGAATCACAAAGAAGAGAATTTATGTGAAAGAAAAAGGGCAGATTCAATAGAGGCCTATTCTATAAATTCAGAGTGTCAAGGTTTGGATGTGGCTGCCAGCAGGACAAAAAAATACTCTCAATATCATTTTGACACATACAGTAAAAAACGTAAAGACCCTCATTACAAGCCTTACAAGTTAGATGGAATGGGTGAAGTACTTAACGCATGTGGTAAAAACCATTGTTACATGGTTCCCACTAAAAAAGTTTGAGTATTAGGGTGAAAAAACTTCAAGAACATAGGACTGAGTCCGTTTACACCATCAGGAACTGTCGACCCAATTACTATGTAACTCACAATGCCTTACCTGAAACCTCAACCTTCCCAGGGTAACAGATCATTTCAGCAGCCTCGGACATGACACTCTGACTCCCAAGGAAGTCATGGAAACAGATCTTACGCTTTCATTGTTTTACTCATGCATCCCTAGGGTAAACACAAGAAAAATATGAATAAAGGTTTTCAAACATTTATTGAAATAATCATATTCTTGCACATTGAGAATGAGCTGCAATTATTTGGAATATGAAACAATGCATTGTAACAAGCATTACTAACAGTCCAACCATGGTAATCTTAGATCTATATCTTACTACCTATCACTACCTATACTCTGAGAGTGCAGGGATGTATCCTCTGCTTGATCTGGGTGGATAGCTAGTGACCCCCCTACCTGGAGAGCTGATCCAGGGATCCAGTCTAAAGTTAAGTGGCCAATCCTTCTCACTCTGCAAGATGGAAGATCAGCATAAGCAGAGCTGCATGTCGAACACAAGATTAGTTCCAGGTCTGTAGTGCCCGAAGTGCTCCTCTGACCCCCGTAGGGCAGTGAACAGTTTTTCTAATCAAACCCACACTATGTTAGAGGCACAGTTCTAATGCAATGATGTGTCTAGATGTCAGAAGCTGTCTCTAAACAGGCAATGCAAGCATTAGGATATCTTGTTCTATGCTCCTAGCCTTGAACAGAGTGTATAGATTTCATAGTGTGAAAGATTCTCTGAAAACAAGAAACATATATACGGGGTCATTATGACCCTGGCAGTCGGCGTTAATATGGAGGAAAGTACTGCCAACAGGCTGGCGGTACTTTCCTCCATATTATGACATTGGTGGTTTGGCTGAAGCCAACCGCCAATGTACCACACCGACTGCCATGGCGGTAACGTCCGCCGGGCTGGAGACTTCAATCTCCAGCCCGGCGGCCGTCACTTGCCCGCCTGCGAGATTATGACCCAGCCTACTGCCATGGTTTTGTGGCATCCTTACCGCCATGAAAACCATGGCACTATCACTGACAGGGAATACCTTCCCTGTCACTGATATGGGTTTTTATCACACCTCTCCCCAGGATTCCCTCAACCCCCCTTCCTCTCCAGACCTACCTTCATACACGCCCCTCCATTCACACATGCACAGGCGCATACACACACCCATTCCAACATTCAGCCACGCATCCATACATCTATTCACACACACATCCACACGTACTTACATACAGACACGCAGACACACATTCACACAACTCAACACACAGCCACACACCTCCAAACTGGCAAACACTTACAACAGGCATCACACACACACATACATGCATGCACAGACATACACACACACCCCCACACACACACAACACCCCCCACTCTCCTCCTCTCTCGGAGCAGCACTTACCTGGATTCAGGGGGTCCTCCAGCAGGAGACAGGATGAGGCGCTGCTGCCAGCAGCAGTGTCCACCAGCTGAACACCGCCGGGCTGTATTAATTCTCATAATACGTTCGGCAGCGGTCTACTGGCGTGGCGCTGCTGGTGGCAGCAGCCCCACCTTACCGCCATCCGCTGCCATGGCCACAGCCAGATTTCCGCCATCCTTCTGGTAGAAATCCGGTTGTAGTCATGATACGGCGGAGAGCTGGTAGCCGCTCTGATGGTCTTTTGGCAGCCGTCGCCGCAGCAGTAGGCGGTATATACTGCCAAGGTCCTAATAAGGGCCATAGTGTCTTCTCAGAATAATATTGTGCAAGCATAAAGTATGTAAAATGTTGCTTATGAAAGTGATGTTAGCCTAAACATGTGAAATTTAAAACAAAACTAGGATAGAGCACCAGAGTGGGCCCAAGAAGGCCACATGACACTATCACCCCAGAGAGTGGTGTGTTTAAAATGTGTGGTAAATGCCTCCTATTATGGCTTTTTAACTTGGCAAATAAGGAAAAACATGCAAAATTGATGTTTAACGCACTTGCTAGCACAGGTGTTTTAATAAAAATTATTAACAAGTGTTCATGTATTTTGAATAAAAGATTTGAGTAGCAATATAATATAGTAGAAAAATAATGCACACGTTTGAAAATGTGATTAGGAAGATTGGCCACCAATGTTCACAAAGTGTACTTACTAGTGAATTAATATTGTGAAATGTTGAATATATGTTTGACTAATGTAGTAATATGTCATATTAAGGGTAATGCACTAACCTTTCGTTTTATTAATTGTAGGCCTTAACTTAGCGAATGTCTTGGCCTAGTTGCCAGGCCTCATGTCAAAGCTGTATTTCATAATGTTTAATATATGGCTGTCCTAGAGAGTTAAACTGTAATTTCCATTTTGCGTTGTTTAAATGTCCTCATAGCTGAAGTCCTTTCTCATGAGAACCGACTGCTAGAAGATGCTGTTCTTGTTAATGTAACATTTTGTGTGTAATGTGCATGAGACTGACTTTCTCAGGAGAAGAACAATGGAGATACTAACTGGAGTGGAAGGTGCAACAATATTTTTACGTGACAAGCCGAATGATGAAGACATTGCAGGAAAACCAATCAACGACATGTAAAGAGAGTAATGGTAGAATTCATAGATTTTGAATTTTAGTTCTATTGTGTGTGAACATGTGATTAATTGACCAATAGGTATTTGGGAGGTAGTTTTATTAGTTTTTATTTAACAGAACTACACTGAGAAGAAAGCAGCATTTTCAGCCAAGCATTTTACATTTGCCATAGTTTTGTGTCTTGACAAGAGACGTGCTTAACTTAAATGCTTAAAGACTTTGGCCCATATTTATACTTTTCTAGTGCCGCATTGGCGCCACTTTTTGATGCAAAAATGGCACAGTTACAAAATACAATTGTAGTTTGTAATTTTGTGCCACTTTTGCATCAAAAAGCAGCGCAAATGGCGTGCTAAAAAGTATAAATATGGGCCTTTGCATTTTCTGAACTTTGATGCTGAATCCTGAATGCCTTGCTGATCGACTGATGTCCTGAGGATGAAGAATGACTGTGCTTGCTGAGCCACACTGAGGATGGGTATAATGAAGTAGACTGTTGACTATTATGCATATTTGTTTTTCCTTTCTAGGTACCAACAGCACTGTTTTGATAGAGCCATAGTTGGATGTTTTTTCCAAATTTGTGTCATTAAATTGTTTTGCATGAAGCCCAATAAGCTGATGCCAATCTGATGTTAGTTAAAGATCCTCACTAATTAAATTGTGCTAATGGAGAAATAATGCTTCATGAATTTGAATGTACGTAATTACTTTGACGCAGTTGACTTCGTTCTTAATTTCCACAGTACCCTTACAATGTGTTGTAGTTCAAGTTTTGATTAGATTACGTTTCTTCCACCGCTTTGGACAGCCAGTATTGTTTTTGTATGCGTTTCAGTTGATTTTAAGATTAATCTACATGACCTTAGCATTGTTAATATAGGGAAATAAATATTCTAACTTTTACTAAAAGGTGTGATTATTCATGACTGAAAGGTCATGGTGTGTGTAAATTAATGACTCTATCGATCATTACTGTTATTGATTGTTGTTGATTTATTGATATTGTGTTTTGGTTATTGATTATGTGCCAGAGCTATGGTAAGAACATCTTAATTGCGAGCAAAAGGTTCATCAACCTATTTGCGTCCCCTTGTAAGTTTACTTATTAAGGTCAGACGCGCTAACAGATGGTAGCAGACTGATGGACGTCCGGTACAGGGTAACAAGTGTTAACAGAGATGGTAAGAGAGGCTGATGGTTAGTCTCCTTAAGAGCTCATCATAGACATCGGGTATAGAGTAACAGGTGTTAACAGTGTTGGTAAAAGGGAGGTGAAGGTTCGTCTCCCTAAGAGTGTGGTATAGGTGTTCCCAGAGATGGTATCAGCTTCATGAGTTGGTCCTTTGAAAGTTTATTATTATTGAGATTTGGATTTTATTTTTGCATGATGCTAATTGGAGAGAAAATGTTCCCTAAAGCCCAGGAATGACTTTCCCAGAATCCTGGATCCTGCTAATGGTTGTTTCAGGATGTTCTCGGCGTTCTAGTGAAGGTGTGAATGAAGTAGGTTGCGCTTGTACAGCTTATGAAAATCGTAGGAGAATTGTGAGGTTTGTGAGGGTTTAGGGAGTTTGCATACTCCAAATGAAGTTGTAGAAGGAGTGTGCATACTCTGCAGTGTGAGAGTAGGAAGGTCATCAAACTTCATATGTGTGTGGTGCTTTGTTCTAAAAAATTGTCCATGTGGTAGTTGATGTATGGACCCTGTGTGGTCTAAGACTCCGGAGTATATTGCAAAGTGTATGACACACTTGGTTTTATGTTGTAATCTGTCTAGTTTAGTAGGTTGATCGGGCATGGTAAACAAGTCAGAGTGTGAGTCAAAGTGAGTGAAAGAAAATTTCGACTGAGGTTTGGCGAGTCCTTTGTGCACCAGGACAGACCCATTAATTAGTTGAAAGTAAAATTTGCAGGTCGAATTTTGCTTGCGAATGTAGGAGACCAAGAAAGAAGGAGTAGCTGTAAGTGCAGGAAGAGCCATCAGTGAAAAATCCATAAGGTTTCTGAAGTGAATGTGTTACCTTTCCTGTAGTAAACCAGAAGATTTGCTTTTTTGTTTTTTGTTTAGTGCTCACAATTTTTGCATTCATTTGTGTGAATCAGAGTTTGGGAGGACAATCCGCAAGACTTTGTCAGCCACAGTATGTGAGAGTGTGAAGGTCATTGGAGCTGTGCTGGGATAAGTCGGTTAGAGAGAAGGCTCGCGCATGGATTGGCAGCCGTCCGTGAGAGGCAATTGGTTGAGAAAGTAGGGGAAAGCAATCTTGAGATTAAAAGTCACTTCCTGATTTGATTTTGAAGAACAAAAAGGTTGAAAGCTGAAATTTTTCAAAGCATTAAAGAGTGCCTTAAGGGTAAATACATACCTTAGAACGAGTGTAGGCGAGGCTACACCACCAGAAGGTATACCAGCTTACAATGTAATGGAAGAGAAGGGTGTTGCGCCATGTGTTTGGCTAAAGCAATGGTGCAAATTGACAGAGAAGGATGGGAACTTAGCATTTCCTACAAATGGGACGTTCAATTTGAGGGGTTTGGAGCATTTAAGGATGGTGCTATATGAATCGAAGCCCCTTCCGAGACCAGCACAGTTTGAGGCATTAGCGATTTGGGAGTTAGTAGCCAGACAGCAACAGCAACAGCAATTCAAGAGGAGGATGAGAAAGGAAGAAAATACTTTAACAGAGGCTAGGTAGGGTAGTGCTCAGAGCGTGTGGAGGAAGGAGACTTTTTGTTTCCGACAATTACGCAGGACAATGAGAAGGAAGGAAGGAAAGATACTAGAAAGACTAACAGAAGCCCGTCCGAAAGTAGGGAGGCTAGAAATCCTTCAACAGTGGATGAGGAATCAGATGATGAGTTTTTTATGCAGTTATTGAGAAATCGCCCACCACCATACATAGCACATGAGAATGGTCCAAGTACCAGCGCTGATCCGACAGCCCGACATGGGTTAATGGGACAGTGAGTCCAATGCAGGTTAATGCTGGCTTGACACAGAATGCAATGCAGAATGGTCTTAATGTGCCTACCACTCCTGTAGTGCATAATCAGGTGCAACCCGCACAGGTTCAGAGAATTTATCCTGATGTGCCTATTATGGAAACGACTTCGAACTTAGTGGTGCCTATGGAACATATTTACCTGAGACCGATGTTGGTTCAGACTGAACCAACTCCACTTTTACTGCCCCAAGTGCAGCCACAGGTAATGCCAAGATTCACTCCAGTAACACGGACACAGTCAGACATGACTCCGCTAATGAATCAGAATATTAGAGATACTCTCTCACATAGTGTAAGTGCCAGACCAACCCCAGATGCTATATCACTAACTATTACCATAGAAATAGAGAAAACAAAGCATTTGAAAAGGAGTTACAGATTAGATTTTGAGGCTAAAGATTTTAAACACATGAGATCTGCCGGAATGAAAGCACACCTTCAGGAATTGCCTCAAAGTGCTCAGACCTGGAGAGCATTAGACAAATGGGAAGGCAGATGGGTAAAGAAGAGAGACAAAAGAAAAAGGGATTCTTTGAAGCTGACTGTAAATGTGCAGCAGGATAAAGATCCAGTGAAAACTTTACCAATGAGAGAGATTCAAGGGGGAATTTTGTTCATGTCCCTTGGAGCAGAAGGGACATCCTATAATTTACAAATGATTATCCAAAATTGAGAGAGAAGCCAGTAGAGTGGTATCGGCAGAGAGACAGGTTTGTGAAACTCATAAAATGTCTATGGGAGGATTTGAACACATTACTAGAGATAGTAGTTCCAGCTGATCCGTGGATTGAATGTAAGGGGAGTGTAGACTGGCCTACAAGCGAACCAAAGAGAGACAAGAATACAGGTGCACCGTCTCCTGAGGTAATGAACTATTACTATAAGGTGATTGAATTTTTGAGAACAAGACTTTCGCCCAAGAATATTGATCGGCAGAGGATTGACAAGACAGCTCAGGAAACAAAGGAGTCGATACATATGTATGATGAGAGATTGTCGCAGGCGTTCAACCATTACGGTGGTACAGAATCAATTGAGGCAAAAGATATGCTTCATTTTGTGTTCAGATTTGTGGAAGGATTGAGACCTGAAGTTAGCCAGATGAGTAAGAGTCATTTGATTTGCTGGCAAGCAAAGCCGATGGATGAGGTGTTGGAGTCTGTGAAATACTGTAGTGACGGGATTGAGTTGAAGCAGAAAAAGTTGAAAGAAAAGGCAATGGTGATGCAGATTAAAGCACCTCAAACAGGGGTGCAAGGGAATTTTCTGCAGCAGCTGCAGGTGAACATGATGCTTCAGCCGCAGACGAGAGGTAGAGGTTGTGGAGGAAATATGAATTGTGGTCCAGATTTAGGTACAATAGGGGTTCAGTATGATTTGCAAGGAATGAAGAAGTTATTGCCAGGTCACGTTTGCGGAGCTGTTGGACATTGGAAACGGGAGTGTCTGATGATGGTGCAGAAGGGTGTTGTTCAGCAGAGTAATTACATCAACTCATTCCAGAATGTGAGAGGACTGGGATTGAGAGGTCCTAATCCAAATTTTCTGAATAATGTGAATAAAATGCATGATTATAAGCCCATGCAGCCGGTGCAAATGCCACGTGTACAAATGTCACAGTTGCAGCCAATGCAACAGCAGGTTCCTATGGTACCTAGACAGAAAATCCAAATACCTCAAGCCCCAATGGAACAGCAACAGATGATGCTTTCTCAACAGTGGCTTAAGCAAAGTGGTAACACAGTGCACCAATTCCCGTTACACAGTGAGAATGGAATAAATGATGATTGGACGAGTTATAGTTCAGATGAGGAGCAGTGTCTGCTTGCAACCTCCTTAGAAGTAGATCAAAGAGGTCCCTATGTGAAGGGAAAGGTTATGGGTCACAGAGTTTCATTCTTGGTTGACACAGGGAATACACGCTTTACATTGAGAAGTGCAGAAGTTCCAAATTTGCCCCTTTCAGGTAGAACAGTTCAGGTTGTGGGAGTACCAAACCCGATTACAGATCCAGTTCAAGCTGAGATTGGCAACTTTCAGGGATTGCACAAATTCATAGTCTGCGATTCAAGTCCGGTATCTCTACTGAGAAGAGACTTGGGCCCATATTTATACTTTTTGATGCAAAACTGCGCCTGCACAATTTTGCGTCAAAAATATTACAGCCAGCTAACGCCATTACTGTGCGCCGTGCAGGCGTCAAATTTATACTTTGACACAGGGCGGCGCAAACCACAGGTGTAAGTCTTTATTTTGACACACACTGCAGCGCCACGTCGTAAAGGAAAACGACGTTAACGCGGCAGAAATGACTGTGGGCCGATTTACGACACCGCAAAGCAGATATGCAGCGTTTTTTGACGCAATAGCATCAAAAATCCCCGCAAACACAGCCATTTCAGCATAGGAGAACCAAAAGGTCTGACACATCACCCCAGCATGTCCAATGACATGTCCTTTAGCACTTGTGTAGGATCACAATGGAAGATGTCACTATAATGGACTCACAATCATGGACAATGTACATATAGCACTACAATACTTTTCAATAAATAGCACTTACACAACCACTTTGTCTCTGTGTAATGTGACACATCAACCGTGCAGTAGAGCACTGAATTTTGCTTCCTGTCAAATTACATAGCTTGTCAATACAACTGTCCTGAAATAATGTAGTCTGCTAACTATGCACAGTGGCCTGGATTCTACCATACTCTGCCCTTCCTGAGGGTAATATCTGATGAATAGAGAAACTATGCACCATAATGCTGTGCTGGACAGAATAATGCTTCCTCAAGGGATATCTAAGCCATAAAATAGTGCCTTCAAAATGTTGCCTCCATTCAAAACTAACACATTTAACATTGCCCACAAATCTAAGCAAACAGTCACCAAACTGCATGAATGGAGGTGTCTGAGTTTACATCCAAATAAGTAATCATGAAGAACAGTGTAACAAATGATCTATGTGAGTCATGAACACTATGCTACAAGAGTGCTTTCTACCATTCACCTTATAAGGCTTTCCTTGAACATCACACTGCAGTCAGACATAACACAGTGTCCCCAATACTAAATCTGGAAGCACTGTATGTGACATTGAAAACATACTTATTGAAAAATATATGTTGGAATCCATAGTCACTGTAATTGGTGGTTGCAATGAATGGTCTAATCTTTGCAAGGTAGTTTTGTGGTAGCTGCCAATGTTACAGCTTATTTGGGATTTGTTTGTAGCATAGGACACAAATTGTAATACAAAAGAAATCATGTACACCCATGCCAAGGCCCTGATCTACAAGCATGTCACACATACTGTAAAGGGTTTACTACATGTTTATTAAACTGTAAAAACAGAAGTGAAAACTCGGGGAAAAGCCTTACCTACCCTAATCTACCCTAACTACTCATTACCCACAACTGTCCCTAACTAACCTAAGCTAAAATTACTTATCACATTTAACGAAACATTCTAAACATCAACCCCCAACCCCTTATGAGACGGGACACATGGAGGACAACAGATACTAACCTAAACACATACTATCCTATACTAAACAAATATATATTTATTTGTAATTGTTTTTTATTTTTTCATATATATATATATATATATATATATATATATATATATATATATATATATATATATATATCTTTTTATTTTCAAACACACAAGAACCCCAACATTGACACCCACCCACCCACACACACAAAAAAGAAACAGTAGAAATAATCAGGACCCCCACCCACTAACACTAACTAAACTAACAGCCTATACTAACCTAACACTAAGCCCCCTAAACCCACTAAGTATAAGAATAATGAAAGAGGAGGGAGGGAAGGGAATCATGTCCATCAACATGTCTACAGGTTGGCCCTCCTGAGGGTCCGCTTGATTGACCGCACCCGCCGGTTTACATGTCGCACATCCCGCCGCAGGTGACTCATTTTTCGCAGGACACAGTCCAATTTACGCTGCATCTCAACAAAAGCAGCAGGGTCAATAGCTGCAGTTGGGGTGTTCTGGGTGCCAGCTGAGGAAGTGTGGGGCCGTGTAGTGTCCATGGCTGTGGGCTGCCCTGCAGGTGGTGCTGTGGCAGGGCCTGGAGCACTTGCTGAGGTGGTTGCTGCAACGCACCCAGCTGTTGGTGGTGCCACCTGGGTGGTAGTGGTGTTGGTGCTGGTGGTGGCTGTGGTGAGCAAAGAAGGGCCGCCCTGTGGGAATGCCCTCCAGGCTCAGGAGGCCCGTTCATGCCGGTATCTGCGGGCCATTCTTCGGTACCCAGACTCTACCTGAAGTATATGCTGATACCTCATTGCCGCAGCTGTGAAGACAAATAGAAAAACTAACATTAGGAACTGCTTGTGTGAAATGGCACAAGAAGTAAATCAGACAATACATCTACTGTACTTGTAACAGCTCATATCATCATACAGATCATTGATTGTCCCTGAGGAAGTACATGGTAGGCCAGCCTACAAAGCTTCTATGACACATAGCACATCCAAACCCTACAAGATGGGTAACAACTGGCATGTTTTAGCATCAGAGATCTTCCAGTTGTCAGCTAACAATCATGCAGCACATCCTCCGCCAATGCCAGGGCTACAAATGTAATTGTACGGGATGGAAATCTAGGGCCACATGAACTGCAAGTTGTAAATGGACTTGCTAGTATAGTACTTGTGTGGGAAAAATGGTTGTGTATACTAGGTTCAGACAAAAGATCCACTGATTTTCATGTCTGTGTACCAAATTTGTATCATCAGTCCTACGTACAGTATTCACAAACCCATGCTTGTGTTTGAGGGTGGGGGGGTGGACTAACAACTAACAATTGCAAACAACATGGATACCCCGGAAGCTTAGGAAAGCTGGACATGTGTTTGGCTCTACACACACACCACAGGTAAGGTGTATCTCCAAATAGGAGAGAGCAAACCCTTGACCAATCCCAGTGCCACACATGTCTGGAAATGCAGACCTTTGTCCGCATCATATACTTCCAGTAAGCCATGACTTACAACAAACACAGAGATGCAAGAACACCCCTGACCATGAGTTGCATGCACACCTAGGCCATTGCACTCTAGTGCCACATACTCATAGCACTACACTTGGAGCTACGTGCTGCTAGGAAGTTCAACCTACAGTTTAAAAAGTACATTAGTGAATAGGGAAGCAGAAGTCTGTGGGTAAGCATTTAGCAGCCCCATTCTGGGAGAATGTGGGTCTGACAGGCTGACTAAATCACAGATTAGGTCCAGTGCGACTTTTGCTGATACAAGTGTTATCCACATGACTCATCCCCATTCACATTGCAGGACCTACAGGACTGACCCAGACTCCCTAAATAAGACATGAGGATAAGGATTGGCTAACTCAAAGATGGTAATAAAATGAAAACCCACTCATGGAACAAAACAGATGATTGGCCAGCGCATCACACCTTGCTATGTGTTCAACACACAGGAGTCCATCACACATCACCAGCAAACACAACACATAACAGACATATCAACACTTAATGGAGTTGTCTGGGTCCTCAAATGTAGCCACCTCGCCAACAGTGTAGGGTGCGGGTCCACCTGTAAGGCATGGAAGGGAGAAATGTGCTGAAATTCTGTGCACTGTCCAACAATTCCAAAGACAAATACAATGTGTAAGATTACATAAGCAAGTAAAGCCACTCAGACATGATGATACTGCATCCTATATAGCACGGCTAACATGTACATACCATGGGTCTCCTATGAGTTTTACACACATATCTGTACACATGCAGTGGCCCTAACTATCATGTGGTGGCAAACATGCTCCTTCATTAGTGATCAGACATAATAATGGAGTGTATTCGTCTCATCATGTGTATCCAAGAGAGATATCCAAAGCCACTTTCCTTGAAGAGAGCATTACCAGCCAAACAGCCATTGTGCCCATGACAAATTTATGACACACATAAATGTACAAATCTACAATGTACAGAGGGGCAAGGACAGTTGTAAGCCCTCATGCTGTTACAGTTTCTTCATTTGATGTGGCCCAGCTATGATGAGTTGCACCAACCATAAAGATGTGAACCCATGTGCATACATTTACCCAGCCATCCGTAAACGAAAGGTGGAACAACAAACACCAAATACCAGTCTAAGATGTTAGCTGAGGGCAGCTTCAACTTGTCCCCTATGTCTCCAAATCCAGATCTGACATGTATACGAAATGACGAAGGGCCACAATAATGCCTAAGTTTTTTAGAATTTCCGTGATCGCTTTCCTTACACACTCACCAGACACACATGAGACATATGTTTGGGCCACATTGCTATCATCAATTGACGTGCACTCATTTTCAGCCTCGTGTAGTGTTTCAAAAGTCAGTCTAGCTGTTGCATCAACAAATGTTGGTAATGATTTGGAAAATCTATACCTCACAGGCAAATGTGACCTATATCTATGCATAATTTGGCTCCTGATTTGTGTTGCTGTTTGACACAAAGGCGGCACCAACTTACATTAAGCAAAAGTATTCAGTAAGTTTGCAGAGCACTTGCTTCCTAACAGCTAGCAAATGTGGCCCTTAATATAGTACATAAATGAGCCTGTATATTTCCAAAGCATTCCACACACTCAACAACATTGCCTGCAGATATTGTACAAATCAGCTGATGTCACTACAGAGCATTTAATCGTGCACATGTACATGATTTGTACTCACCAACAGGGCCACCAATCACAATGCCCAGGTGGTCCAGCAGATCTTGCTCCCTGGAGATGAGGTCAGCCCAGTGGTGCTTCAGCTGGTGGTCATTCCTTGGTGTCCGATAGATGCATTGCAGGTGATGCAATACCTTTCCCCACCAGAGCCTCCGTGCCTCAGTGTGTTACCCCTGTATCACCCACCTACCTGCCTCAATCATAAGGGGGAGGAAATGGCACACCAGCCATATGAAACCCCCAAGCTCCTCCTCACCCCTCTTGTCAAGATGAGGCCTACCCAACATCTTAGCAGAAAAAAGGGAAATAGGGGACAAAGGGGAACAAAGGAGAATAGGGGGAAAGTAGAATATGAAAAACTTAAATTAAACAACTAAAACAGCCCAACTATACCTAAACTATCACTACCCACAACAGACTCCCAAAAACAACAAAGACAATACAATACAAGACAATTATACACAATAAACACTCAGACAGGATACAACAACAATACATTCTTGTTACCAATGCAGTAGCACATCCAGTGCCTCATGAATGAGGCATTTATTTCCCTTATTGACTGATGGTGTCTTCGTGCCAGATGTATCATCACGGCCCTTTGCGATTCAGAAATAGCGATTTTTATGAAATCGCTATTTCTGACTCGCAAAGTGCTATGTATCACAGATGCGATTCGGTAATAGCGATTTCTTAAAAATCGCAAATGCTATTACCGAATCGCAAATTGCGATACCGGCCCCATTCGAATTTTTTGCATTTTCAAAATTGCGATTTCTGAACCAGAGGGTGCAAAACCTCAGGGTGCTGGGGGCCTAAGGCCCCCTTTGCTGCACCTCAAAATATTTTTGGGGGACATGTAAGGTGCCAAAAGGGCATGTGTGCTTTACATTGAAAATTTACATTTAAATGCATTTTTAAATTTTGCACCTGGTTACCACCTGGTTTCAGTTAATGGTATTTTGCATGTGCAAAATGCCATTCTGCGAAAAATCACAATTTGCGATTTTTTGCTGCATCTCCTTGCGATTTGGATCTTGCGAATCGCAAATTGCGACTCGCAAAACCAGGTCGCGATGCAAAAAATCGCTATTTTTGTGATTTCTTATTTTTGGTCTGCGAATGCCCTTCATGCATCGCAGACCACTTTTTGCACTCACAAACGTCCAAAGTTTCATACATATGGCCCTTAGTTGTGTGTCATATGCTGCGATGAACCATGTTGCCAACATGTATGTGTGAAATTGGTGTGGTCCTCTGCTATTGCCCTTCAAAGGTGAAACGTACAGGATATATGTCATTTACAGTGTGTGTGTATGTGACTGTTGTATAATACGCATCACAATTGATTTGGAATTTTCTGTGTCCTGATCGGTATGTCAGCAATGCTCCATGAGGCTATACTCTTATTCTGATAGTTAGAGAGAAAGGTGAGCAAAAATGATTACTCAGACCATGATATGGTGATTATTATCGGTGTTTATTTACATATGTTGATACAGTGGTGATGGTGATTTGTTTCAAAAGAAATTGTTCCCAATATGTTGGCACATACTCAATCCAGCAGCTGTGTTTTATTGTTCCCCCTCATGTTGCAGGCCAGCATCCTCCTCGTCCTCCTCTTCAGGCATTTGTGGCTCTGGTTCTAATAGGGGAATGTTCCTTCATAAACAAATGTTGTGCAGGATGGCACATGTTAAAATGTTCTTACAGACCATTTCTGGTGAATATAGGAGGCTGCCACCAGTGATGTCAAGGCACCTGAATCTCGACTTGAGGACGCAAAAGGTCCTCTCGACAATGGTGCGTGTCCTCCTATGTGCCTCATTGTAGGCACGCTCTGCTGCAGTGCTTGGGTTGCCAAATGGTGTCATAATCCATGGCTGGATCCCATACCCCTGATCAGCTGAAAGAGAAAATTATTGGGATCATGTTGACGTAGCTTGCCCCATTCATATCACCTTGCATGGCAGTAGTTGTCTTGTGTTGTCTGTGGCTCTTTTGTGTTATTGTGTTGATTCCTAGGCTTCTAGGATTCACCATCTGCATTGGGTTGTTTCCTTGGCTGAATGAGTGTTTGCCTGCTGACCGGTTGTCAGCAGTATGTTTTGGGACTTGCAGTACAGTGTGCACTCCCTAGCATTGTGACTTGTGATACAGGTGTCCCTGTGTCTTCACTGGGGTGAGATGATAGTTCCATACACAGATTAAATTTGACAGTGGTGGTAACACGTTAGCATCTATGTACCCTGGACAACCCATACCTTGAGACATATGCAATGGATTAATTTTAACATCAGTGAGATGCTTACATTTTGCAAGGTGACAATTAGCCAAACCTCTCCATACGTTGTGATCATTGACGTATTGACATTAGACTGTACACTAATTTCAGATGTGTGACACATTCACTGCAGACCTATCAAACATGGCTAGCGGTGTCACAACCTCAGTGTGTTCCTGTCCACATGTTGCTGTCGTGGTGTATGTGTTGTGTGTCCTTGAGGGTTGCTGTGCAGTGTGTATATAAGTAGGTTTCTGTACTTACCAACAAGTATTCCATTGCCATATCTTCCATCCTGGAAGTGTTGATTAATGGTACAGTGACAGAAGATGAATGAGTCATGGACACTCCCAGGATACTTTGCCACGATATTGGTGATCAATCCTTGGTGATCCACAATGGCCTGCACATTGATGGAGTGTGTGTGCTTTCTGTTGCGGTATAGGTGTTCAGTTGCAGCAGGTGGCACAAGGCGTACATGTGTGCAATCAATGGCACCAAGGACGTGTGGGAATCCATTAATGAGGTAAAACCCCTGTTTGGTCTTCTGCTGCTTCTGCTGTGTGCTTGGGAAGCAGATGTGGCGTGGTGTGAGTCCGATGATGGCATCCAGTACTTTGGGCAAGAAGGTGGAGAATGATGGCTGTGAAATCCCAGCAACCAGGAGGCCAGTGGTTTGAAAGGAGCCACTTGCCAACATGTGTAGTACAGCTAGCAGCTTGGTTTCTGTTTGGATGGTGCGGGGTGTCAGCAAGGTGGGTGCCAACTGTGGCTCAATGTTGCACAGCAGCTGCTGAATGGCTTGCCAGTTCAACCTGTACCTCTGGATGATGGCATGTTCCCTGAGGCCATGAAGGGTTGTCCTGGTGCGGAATATCCTCTCCTGCCTTCTGCGTTGCCTTTGGGGTCCCTGCTGGTGTTTTGGTAGCTGCTGTTGTTGTTGCTGTGCTTTGTGTCTGCATGCACGCTGGATGAGAAGCACTTCCATGTCACCCTTTTGCTTCTCTGCTGTTGCTTCTGTGTGTTCTGACTAAATACAGGTGTGTTTGCCCCATTTTACACCTGCCCTGACCCAGGCATTAATTTTTGATGCAAATCAGGTTGTGCTTCATTTTCCGACTCCACCTCCCAGCCGTGCAGGATTTTTGACCGGAAGCATAAATACGACGCACGGACGTTTAAGTAATTTTTTGGACGGGAACGCCTAACTTGTATATGATTAACGCAAGGCGGTTTCCCGCATCCAGAAAATGACGCACACGGTGGGATTTTGACATCCACGGACTCGGGCATCAAATTTTAAATATGGGGCAAGGTTTGCGCCGAATGTGCGTCAAAACTTTTGACGCACATTTGCCACAGGCAGAGTATAAATATGCCCTTGCTGTGTAAAACAAAGTGTTCAATTACCTTTTCAAAAGAGGGGATTGAGATTCAGACAAATAGTGATGATGAAGATGACCAAGCCCAGAGACAGAGTGTGAAACCACAAATGAGGAGTACCCTCTGATTTAATTTTTCGTCATGTTCACTGTGAAAGAGCTTCTTTCTGATTTGCAGTGAACGGTTAAAGAGAAAGTGTGGGATCTGACAGGAAAAGAAGTAGGTTTGATAAAGGGAGTTGAGCCACTAAAGGTTACTGTGAAGCCGAATGCAGTTTTTCCTCAACTTCTGCAGTACCACATGCCGTAAGATGTCCTTATGAAAGCTGCCCAGATAATTGCTGACTTTGTAAAGCAAGGGGTTCTGAAGGAAGTATTAAGCAGTCCATGTAATTCACCGATAATGGGTTTGCAGAAGCCCTTTGGGAAAGTTCAAATTGTCCAGGATTTTAGAAAAATAAATTAGATTGTGGTCAAATGTTGCCCCGTGGTGCCAAATCTAACTGTGATAATGTTTCAGATTCCTTGTGATGCTGAGTGCTTCACTGTCATTGATTTGTCACAAGCCTTCTTTTCTGTGCCCCTTCATGAGGATAGTCAATTTCTATATTGTTTCAAATTTCTGGATTGAGTATATTGCTGGTGAAGAATTCCTCATGAGTTTTCAGAGTCACTTTCCATATTCAATCAGATTTAAAAAAATTATTTAGAGGCGTTGGAATTGCCTTTCCAATCGACCTTTGTGAAGTACATTGACTTGCTGATTGCGTCCAAAACAAGGGACGAGTGCAAATATGATATGATTGGCCTGTTGAACCATTTGGAAAAGAATGGTTACAAAGTGTCTCCGTTTAAAATGAAGTACTGTCAAAAAGTAGTGAAATATTTGGGTCACCAGATTAAGAAAGGTTCGAGAAAGATAACCAGAGAAAGGACTACAACCATACTGCAGATAAATCCCCCGACTACACAAAGAGATATTGGGATGGTAGGTTATTGTCGCCAAGGGATTACACATTTTTCAGTCATTTGGAGACCTTTGCAGAAGCTGACTCATAAGGAAGTCACTGATCCTATAGTGTTAGACCAGGCTAGAATGAAAGTGTTCACTGAATTGAGAGAGAGTCTGTGCAAGGCTCCAGCGTTGGGTATGCCAGAGTACACAAAACCTTTCACATTGTTTTGTCATGAGCGTGACTCATCGTGATGCATGTTCTTTGTCAGTTTTGACATAGGTCCATGGAGGTGTAATCTGCCCAGTAGCATATTTTTCAGCTACTTTGGACCCAATTGCAGCAGCCTTACCAATCAATCAATCAATCAATCATGGTATTTATAAAGCGCGCTATGTACCCGTCAGGGTTTCGAGGCGCTGAGGGGGGGGGGGGGAGCGCTGCTGGATTAGCGGTCGAAGAGCCAGGTCTTGAGGAGCCTTCTGAATGTGAGGAGGTCCTGGGTCTGGCGAAGAGATGTGGGGAGAGAGTTCCAGGTCTTGGCGGCGAGGAAGGAGAAGGATCTGCCGCCGGATGTCTTGCGCTGGATTCGGGGTACGATGGCGAGGGCGAGGTTGGCGGATCGGAGTTGACGTGTTGGAGTGTAGAAGTTGAGTCTGGTGTTGAGGTAGGAGGGTCCGGTGTTGTGAAGTGCCTTGTGAGCGTGGGTCAGGAGTTTGAAGGTTATCCTCTTGTCTACCGGGAGCCAGTGGAGTTCCTTTAGGTGAGGGGAGATGTGGCTTCGGCGAGGTATGTTGAGGATCAGTCGGGCGGAGGCATTTTGGATACGTTGGAGGCGTTTGATGTCTTTGGTTGGTATGCCTGTGTAGAGTGCGTTGCCGTAGTCAAGTCTGCTGCTGACGAGGGCCTGGGTCACCGTCTTTCTGGTTTCTGTTGGAATCCACTTGAAGATTCTGCGGAGCATTCGAAGGGTGTTGAAACAGGAGGAGGAGAAGGCGCTGACCTGTTTGGACATGGTGAGGGCGGAGTCCAGGATGAAGCCGAGGTTTCTTGCGTGCAGGTGCAGCAGTTGGTCAAAATCCCCTGACTGTAATGGTCCCTCATTCTATTGAGAGTCTACTCACAAGGACGAAAACCCAATATTTGACTGGTGCGAGGTTGACCAGATATGAAATGAGTATTCTAGGAAAAGATGTACAGTGCTGAACCCGGCAACCTTACTTCCAAATGAAAATGTTGAAATTGAGAAGATGGAAGATGTTGAGCATGACTGTCTTGAAGTGACTGACTTGTGCACAAAACTGAAACCTGACATTAGAGACACCTGAGTGGAGGAAAATTACCAAATTATCTTTGTTGATGGTTCTTGTCTGAGAGACAATACAGGGCCGCTGATAGCAGGTTATGCTCTGTGCACAATTACTGGTATTTTGGAAGCTTCTTGGCTTCGAGGAGTGTATTCTGCCCAAGTAGAGGAACTGGTAGCTCTTACTAGAGCATGCCATGTTTCTGCTCAACTGAAAGTTACAATCTGTACGGATAGCCAGTATGCATTTGGAATAGTTCATGATTTTGGCCAGTTGTGGTCACAGAGAGGTTTCATGACCTCTTCTGGTTCACCAGTGAGAAATGGTGAGAGAATTAAAGAATTGTAACATGCTATTCAGATGCCTGAAAAGATTGCCGTGGTGAAATGCAGTGCACATGTGAAGTCACAGGACTTTGTGTCATTGGGAAATGGATATGCGGATCAAGTCACAAGGTTTTGCGCATTGAACTGTATATCATTCAAAGACAAGTGGGAACTGTTATCTGAAGAAGATTTAACCTGTACAAACTATGCATTGAAAGTAATTGACACCATGAAGGAATTCAAAGTGTTACAAAATAATGCTGACAGGGAGGAAAAATGTTCATGGCGCAAAATGAAATGTGTGCAAAGACAAGATGATTTGTGGGTTTCAGAAGAGGGTCAATTAATTTGGCCAAATAGTCTGTTGTCTCAAATGGCGAGGTATTATCATGGCCTAGCACATATCGGGAGGGAAGCAATGATTCGATTGTTCAAACATGACTGGTTTAACCCAAAGTTTAGACAAGTTGCTGAAGCAGTTTGCCATCGTTGTGTCATTTGCCAACAACTAAATGTAGGGAAAGGGACAGTGGTTAATTTGAGCCACGTTGGAAGAGCGGGAGGTCCATTCAGCAGAATGCAGATGGATTTTATTGAAATGCCTGTGTGTGGAGATTTGAGATATGTGTTGGTGATTGTTTGCATTTTTAGTCACTGAATTGAAGCTTACCCCACATGGAGAAATAGTCTCACAGTAGCGAAACTACTGCTTAGAGAACTGATACTGCATTTTGGGTTTCCGATCTCTTTAGAATCAGATAGGTGAAGTCATCAACAATTAAGTCATTAAATTAATGTGTGCAGCATTGAACATTCAGCAGATGTTGCATTGTAGTTACCACCCTGAAGCATCAGGACTAGTGGAACAGATGAATGGTACATTGAAGTTAAGAATTGCAAAGATGTGTGTGTCCACGAATTTTAAATGGCCTGATACATTGCCTTTAGTGTTAATGTCAATGAGAAACACACCCGACTTACAGGAATGATTATGCTTATAGTGCAAATAAAGCACAGGGGAAATTAGCTTTAGATGCACAACACGTAGGGAAACTTTGTATATACAGGCCTAAATCATGCACTGATACTTTATTTGTGGGAAAGAGTGAATGTAAGCATGTGTTTTTTTCAGAGTAAATGGATGTTTATGTTGAATGGACAGGACCCGGCGATTCCTGTGATTTATTATACCTATTGTCTTAATGCTTATTGTAGTCTGCCAAGAGGATGGTATGGGACATGCTATTTGGGGATAGTTTTCCCAAAGATTTATCAAATGGATGATTTGAAGAAGTTTCCGAAAGTAACTGAATTACATCATAAGAGACGGAGGAGGGAGTACTCTTCTGGTATAGATGGAGATATATTTGGAGCAATGATTCCTTCAGTGGGAGTCATTCTGAATTCGATAAAGATTTGAAAGTAGTCTATTATTGTGGATAACATATTGACAAATGTTTTACAAGCCATATTCCTGATAGGTACTGAGTTAGCTGCTGATAGAGCTATGGCTCTTCAAAATCGTCTTGCTTTAGACTTTCTTTTAGCGAAGGATGGTGGAGTCTGAAGAATGATCAATTCTAGGCATTGTTGTTCATACATTCCTGATAATAGTAAAGAAATTACTAATCTGACTAATGAAAGTGCTGATTTGAAAGAATTGAAAGAATCAGGTGTTTGTGAAAAGGATGGCAAAGGTTTTGCTTCAGTGGGAAATTGGCTTTGCACCATTTGGAATGGGATTCTATTGAAAAAATTGCAGGGAATATTAGTTATTGTGATTTGTCTAATTGGAATATGGGGATTGTGTAAATTATGCACAAGAAAAGGTCAAAGAATAATCAGAGGAGGGAAGAAAAGAAAAGGGAAAAATTCTATAGGGAAGAAAATTCAAAAGGGAAACAGTAGTGTGAAGGGATTGAATTGACAGAATTGTAGCTGACGCAAAAGTTTGTGGGTGGTACTTAGAGTGATAACACATTTAGGCCCTCATTACGACCCTGGCGGTCGTTGATAAAGTGGCGGTAATACCACCAACAGGCTGGCGGTAACTACTGCCAAATTATGACCATAGCGGAAATATCTCCGAAAGACAGCCAACCACACCGACCACCAAGGCGGAAACAACAGGCACCACGGCGGTAGCTGCCTACAGCCAGGCAGAAGTCAAAGTTCCACTCACCATACTCCAATAACACAATCCGCCACCTTTTCCGGGGCAGTACCAACAACATCAAAAGCCTGGCGGAAACTAAGCTCAGAAGTGAAAGGACTCACCTTTGAAGACAAAGGGAAGAACCACGCCGCCATGGAACCCGAACTGCATGTTTTTCGGATGAAATTCTACGTTCTGCTCCACCATGAACACAAATGCCGGTGAAGACGACAACGGTGAGTACAGCCACCTAGCACACAAGGGAGGGGGGAAGAAAACGAGAGTGACACACACATGTACCATACAAACCCCACACACACACACCATACACACAACCAGCTGCACATGAAAACAAGTTGACCCCCCTAAATTGGCTGAATAATGCAAGGACAAAAATAATTTACCAAAGTGAATGTAATAAGATCAACACAGTATTAATAATAATTTAGGCAATGTAACAGATATATACAAATGTACAGAGCAAGGGACACAGCCCAGTCCTCATTTTGCGTGGGCCACATGGCCACAGGCCAAAGTCCAAGGCCCCACTTGTCACCTGCATCAACACGGAGAGAACACTGCAGGGGCATTAGTTGATAAATAGGCAGGTACCTCAGGGGGAGGGGGACACCTCGCTCACAAGCTGAAACAAGACCACTGGTTCTGGATGGGGCAACATACCCTGTGATTGGTCCTGGGGAGTGCAAGGCCACAGTCTCTCAAGTGGGTGTCTTGCCCGCTGGTTTTGGAGGGGGCAACATGCCCTGTGCTTGGTCCTGGGGAGTGCAAGGCCACAGTCTCTGGAGTGGGTGTCTTGCCCACTGGTTCTGGAGGGGGCAACATACCCTGTCCCTGGTCCTGGGGAGTGCAAGGCCAGAATCTCTGGAGTGGGTGTCTTACCCACTGGTTCTGGAGGGGGCAACATGCCCTGTGCATGGTCCTCGGGAGTGCCAGGCCACAGTCTCTGGAGTGGGTGTCATGCACACTGGTTCAGGAGTGGACAGGCTGCACAGCATCCCATGGATGCAGGATTACGTGTCGTCCGCTGGCGGTGATGGCTGCACTGTGTTGGTGGTGGTGGAAGGCTCTGGTACACCCCCTGCACCCTCGGATGGATGCACTATGGTGGTGCTGCTGGTGGTGGGAGGCTCCAGCACATCCCCTGCACTCTTGGATGGATGCACTGTGGTGGTGCTGCTGGTGGTGGGAGGCTCCTGCACATCCCCTTCATCCTCAGATGGATGCACACCATGTTTGGTGGAGGGGGCTCTGTCACATCTGCTGGCACAGGCTCCTTGACCCTCCTGCCTGCAAGTGCAGGCTCCTTGGCCTTTTGCCTGCGGGTGCAGGCTCCTTGCCCTTCCTGCCTGCTGGTTCAGGCTCCTTGGCCTTCCTGCCTGCTGGTGCAGGCTCCTTGCCCTTTCTGGTGGCAGGTGCAGGATCCTTGCCCTTTTTGCCTGCTGGTGTAGGCTCCTTCCTCTTTAGGCTGGCTGGTGCAGGGACTTCCCCTTTAGGCTGGCTGGTGCAGGCTCCTTCCCCTTCAGTAAATGTGGCCAGGATTCCTTTCCACCACGAGTGGTTGTGGATAAAACTGGGCCCATGGACTGTGTGGCTGAGGTGCTTGACTGGGTTCATGATACCCTGGCCATACGTGCAGTACGGTGGTAGGGGTAGGAAAGAGGTCAATGGTAGACAGGAACAGTTTTTTAGGGACATTGGGGCAGGAAGAGGGAGAAGACATGGGAGTGGAGGATAAGGGAGAATATGTTGGAGGTCTCTGTCTGCTGGATTTGGGTGCAGGTGCATAGGCTGTATGCTGTTGTGAGGTGGGTGTCTGAGTGCTTGCATTTGTGTACTTTAGGAGGGGGAACGCACACAGTGGGAGAGGACACAGGGGACATGTGCATGGATGTTGTGAAGGTGTGTGTTCTGCTTGGTGAGGTGATGATGCTGGTAGTAGATGATGATGTAGTGCATGCAGGTGTGAGTGTTGATGTAACTAGGTGAGAGGTGGAGGAGGAGGAGGAGGAATAGGGGGAGACAGTGGAAATAGTGCATGTTGTTGTGTCTGCAACTGGATGGTGTTTGTGTGAGTGCCTATGGGATGAAGTGTGGTGCTTGTGTTTGCCTGTGATACTCTTGGGTGTTGTCTTGTGTGCATGCTTGTCTGTATGTGTGCCTGGGAAGGGTTGGGGTTGAGGAGAATGGGACTGGGAAGTGGAAGTTGGATGGGGGACAGTAGAAACAGGGACAAGGCTGCCATCAGAGAGGAGGCCAGAGCCTGGATTGATCTCTGTTGGTCGTCCAACCCAGTGTGAATGCCCTCCAGGAATGGATTAGATTGTTGCATCCGGGCTGCCAGTCCCTGGATGGCATTCACAATGGTTGACTTCCCTACAGAGATGGATCTCAGGAGGTCAATAGCTTCCTCACTCAGGGCAGCAGGGCTTACTGGGGCAGGGCCTGAGGTGACGGGGCGAAGGAGATGCCCACCCTATTGGGTGAGCGGGCATGGGCAACTCGATCAGGGGCTGCTGGGAGGGCCGTGTTGGTACGGTGAAGGCGGCTGTACCTGTAGCTGGGGTGTTCACAGATGTGTCCGCTACCACCAGGGAGCTTCCATCAGAGGAGTTATCTGTGTCTGAAGTGTCCCCTTCAGTCTCACCGTGGTGCTCCCCTTGCCCGCCGTCCCACTGATGCCCTCAACCTCGGTGGACTCTGCCTCCTGGGTCCTGTGGGATGCAGCTCCCTCCGTCATCGGTGCCTTTGCTCCTCCACCAGATGATGCAATTGCACATACGGACAGGATGACAAAACAAGAAAGGGCGGGGAGAGACAAAGGATACACTGGGTTAATGGCTGCACGGACACCACCGTTTGCGTACACAGCAACCTCACACACGCGGAGAAGGCCTACGCACTATGCATTGCACCACCACTGATATTGCTAGCCACCAAGGCATACGGAGGGGCACATACTGCCAAGTGCAGCACACCTGGGACCCACACAGCCCTGGCCAGTAGTGGATGCCTACAAGCTAGGTAGCAGGATTATCCCTTCAAAACCCTAGCCACCAGGGGACCTACACTGCACTGTCAGGCCTGGCCTAGGAGCACCCACTGGCACACATCAACCACCCGGATACCACCCTACCATGTGCAAGTTGTAATGATGGGCACTGTACTCACCCCCTTGTGGCTGCTGTGATGCCCTCAAGCGCCCATCAAGCTCTGGATAGGCCACCACCAGTATGTGGGCCATCAGGGGGGTCAGGGTTCAACAGGCACTTCTTCCTCATTGGGAGGCCATCCCCAGCTGGGCCTCCCCCATTTCTGTGCCCAGCATCTCAGGTCCACCCACCGTTTATGACAGTAGGTGCCCCATCTGCCATAAACCCCCGGGTCCGCACGTCTTTGGTGATGGCATGCCATATACCCTTCTTTTGATGGGAGCTGACCTGCAGAGGCAATATACACAGGGAAATACCATTAGACAGCAAGTCCAGCCTGTTACACACATAGCCCACCATACCCGTTTCCATCACCATTGACACACACATAGCCCAGCACCCAACCTGTACACTGCCAAGAGGACATCCACCCACCCCCCTTACACGAGGCCTTCACCCACACCACTCCATGCATTCATGCCACATGCATCGTGCCCACAGTGTTCTCACCTGTTGGTCTGGAGGCCCATACAGCAGTTCGTACTGGGGTAGGACCCCATCAACCAGTCTCTCCAACTCCTCTGAAGTGAAGGCTGGGGCCCTATCCCCAATCACACGGGCCATTGTAAGATCCAGACACATATCACACTAGCCCGCGACGGAGCACAACGTCAGAGGAATTACCTCACTTCCACCTTTCCCTTCACACAGGACAAGCGGACGCCATTTCAGGGGGGATGGGGGGCCTCTGGAATAATGCTGTGTCACAAGAGGTATTGGCACATACTGTACAAATCACACTGACCCATTACATGTTTACAGAATGCAAACTACTGTAGTAGGTCCATTGTTCAGGCTCTGACCGGCTCCTCACTCTTGTGTCCCTTAGATTCCTATTGCTGCGGATGAATAGGAGATGGAGATATAGCCCTGCGTACAGACCCCTGGTGGACTTGGCAACACTGGAGGACAGGTACATTATCCTCACCTATAGACTTGACAGGGCCACAATCACAGAGCTGTGTGCCCAGTTGGAGCCTGACCTGATATCTGCAATCCGTCAGCCCACTGGGATCCCCTCTCTTGTGCAAGTGCTATCAGTACTCCATTACCTGGCAACTGGTTCTTTCCAACTGAAAGTGGGCTTGGATGCAGGAACGTCACAGCCAATGTTCTCAAACGTGCTGACGAGAGTGTTGTCTGCCCTGATAAAACATATGTGCAGCTACAGTGTTTTCCCCCAGGTTGTGGATTTGGCCACAGTGAAGGCTGAGTTTTATGCAATGGGACATATCCCCAACATAATTGGGGCGATTGATGGAACACATACTGCATTTGTCTCCCCCCTGGCAGAATGAACAGGTGTTTAGGAATCATAAGAGTTTTCACTCCATGAATGTTCAGATGGTGTGCTTGGCGGACCAGTACATCTCCCAAGTCAATGCAAAGTATCCTGGGTCAGTGCATGATGCCTTTGACCTGAGGGATAGCAGCATCCCAAATGTTATAAATGTGATGGCCCAACTACAGAGGCACAGAGTGTGGCTAATAGGTGAGCCGTGGTTCCCACCCAGTATATGTTGGTGTATGGGTATGGTGTGGGCCATATAGAATAGTGTGTGGCTAAATGTTGTCCCTCAATATTTGCAGGTGACTCTGGTTACCCAAACCTATCATGGCTGCTGACCCCTGTGAGGAATGCCAGGACAATGGCAGAAGAATGTTATAATGAGGCACTTGGAGGAACCAGAAGGATCATTGAAAGGACCTTTGGCCTCCTGAAGGCCAGGTTCTGGTGCCTCCATCTAACAGGTCGATCCCTGTGCTACTCACCCAAGAAGGTCTGCCAGATAGTAGTGGCATGCTGCATGTTGCATAACCTGGCCCTCAGACGCCATGTCCCTTTTCTGCAGGAGTAGGAGACTGGAGATGCCCATGTGCCAGCAGTAGTGAGGATGAGGAGGCAGAGGATGAGGATAAGGACAACAGAACATCTGTGATCCATCAATACTTCCAATGACACACAGGTAGGGCAGTGTAACTTTACATTTCAATGACTTTGGTTGTAATCTGTGTGGCAATGGCATGCTGATATTTCCCACTTCAATGCCCACTTACTGTTTCCTCTGGCAATTAATTTTGCAGATGTTGGTGACCTGACATATACTCCTGGTGTGATCACTACAGACAGCTGCAGGTCATTAATCTATGCCAATTCTATGTACAGTTCTTTTGCAATGGCTGTACCTGTTTCAATCAATACATATTTTAAATATGACATACTTGAAATAGATTTTGATCCAAGGGTAGTTATTTAAGTGCTAACATATAGGGGGAAAGTGCAATGAGATAGGGAGTTATGGAGGAAAGTCTAAGGTATTGTTCCAGTCTGTTTGTAGCACAGGAGCAGTGTCCATGGGGACATAGGAAGGGGAGCAATGGCAGTTCAAGGTGGACAGGGTGAGTGGGACACAAGGGTGACAATCAGGAGAGTCTCATTTCCTGGCTGGTGTCTTGGCAAGTGTCTCTGGCTTCTGTCTGGATCGCAGGAAATGTTTGCAGGGTGGCTCACCTTCTGCAGGGGGCAGGAGGCCGGTGGCCTGTGAGTCCTGTGGCAGGGCCTCCTCGCCACTAGCGGCAGCAGAGGTGGAAGGCTGTTCAGATGTCTGGCTAGTGGCAGGGGCCCGCTGGTGTGAGACTGCCTCCTTCACAATGTTGGCAATGTCTGCCAGAACCCCTGCTATGGAGATCAGGCTGTTGTTGATGGCCTGCCAGTCCTCCCTAATCCCCTGGTACTGTCCCTCCTGCAGCTGTCTGTTCTGCACATTGTCCAGGATCTGGCCCATTGTGTCCTGGGAATGTCATTAGGCTCCCAGGATCTTGGAGAGTTGGTACAGTGGGCCTGTCCTCCCCCTGGTGCACAACAGTAATCCCAGTGTCTCTGTTGGCCTGTGCCTTTGTACCCTGAACCGTGTGCCCACTGCCACTGATCCCAGGTCCCTGATCGTCTTGGGGGCAAGGTGTGGCCTGTAGTCTCCGTAGGGTTGGACACACTGCTGATTAACGTGTCCTGGGGACAGAGGTGTGGGTACGATGGGTGGGTGCTGTGGTGGTGTTTCCTGATTGGGGAGGCTCTGTGATGGTGTGTGGCTGGGCCTGGGTAACCGTCTGTCCAGTGGTACCTGATGGGCCAGGTAGGTCATCCTGAAGACCAGAGTTGCTGTCATCACTGTGGGCCTCTTCAGTTGGGGGACTGGATACCTCCTCTCCAGTGACATTGGCTGGGGTACCTGTGGGGATGTAAATGATGTGTTATGGTTTATGTGTCTGACATATTGTACATCTGTGGTTTCCCCTCTATGGTTGGATTTGCCCTGCCAGCTTTCACTTGTGTATGTTAGTGTATGGTGGGATTGTTAGTTCTCTCTGCTATGTGATGAGTGTCAATTCAGGGCTGTGAGGGGTGTCCATGCATTGATACAGCATGCAGGGCTTGGCATTGGGATGAGTGAGATGTGATGGTGGGCTGTGTGGGATGTAGTGGAGTGATGGGGGTGAGGGTTATGGTATGTGATGGCATGCAGAAAGGGGGTGAAAATAGTTGAGAGTTGACTTACCAGAGTCCAGTCCTCCTCCGACTTAGGATGCACTCCAAACTTGTTCCTCCCATGCTGTGAGTTGTGGGGGAGGAGGTCGGGGTCCACTGCCAGTCCTCTGTACAGCAAGCTGGTGTCTTGCTGCTATGGAACGTGCCTTCCCCCGTAGGTCGTTCCACCTCTTCCTGATGTCATCACTAGTTCTTGGGTGCTGTCCCACGGCGTTGACCCTATCCACAATTCTCCATCATACCTCCATCTTCCTAGCTATGGATAGCTGCTGCACATGTGCTCCAAATAGCTGTGTCTCTACCCTGACAATTTTCTCCACCATGACCCTTAGCTTCTCTTCTGTGAAACGGGGGTGTCTTTGTGGTGCTATGGGTGTTCTGAGAGGTGTGTTGGTGAGGGTGTGTTGGGTAATGTGTTGGGGTGTGTTATGTGGAGTGCATGAGCGGTGTATAGGTCTGAGTAGTGTGTGGCTCTAGTTGTGTCAGTGGTCTTGGTGTCTCTCTGGTCGCAATGGTTTGTAGTCGTAAAGGGTTGTGGGTACTGTGGGTGAGTGTTTTACAGTGGTGTGGGTGTGTGGGTGTGGTGTGTGTATGGGTGTGAGGTGTGTGTTATTTGAATTGTCCTATGTGGTGTTGTTTTGTATGTGGGTGTCCATTGTGAGCGTAGCGGTATGTACCGCCAATGGTTTACCGACGTTGAATGTCCGTCTTGGTGATTCGTGAGTCATAATGTGGTGGGCATTGTTCTGTTGCTGTAATGGTGTGGGTTTTGATACCGCCACTTTATCACTGACCTTTTGGCTGGCGGATTTGTGTGTGTGGCTGTATTCTGTCGGATTGGTGTGTGTGTGTCATAATATGGTGAACAGATTTCTGCCACCGAGGTGGTAAGATGGCGGCTGTCAGCGTGGCAGTAAGTGGGATTTACCACCAATGTCATAATGAGGGCTTTAGTTATCAGTGGACGGATTGCTACTGCAGGTGTTTTAATAAAAATTATTAACAAGTGTTCATGTATTTTGAATAAAGGATTTGCATTGAAATATCATATAGTAGAAAAATAATGCACACATTTGAAAATGTGATTAGGAAGATTGGCCGCCAATGTTCACAAAGTGTACTTACCAGTGAATTAATATTGTGAAATGTTGAATATGTGTTTGACTAATTTAGTAATATGTCATATTAAGGGTTAAGCTTTAGTTTTATTAATTGTAGGCCTTAACTTAGCGAATGTCTTGGCCTAGTTGCCAGGCATCATGTCAAAGCTGTATTTCTTAACATTTAATAAATGGCTGTCCTAGAGAGTTAAACTCTAATTTCCATTTTGCATTGTTTAAATGTGCTCATGGATGAAGTCCTTTCTCATGAGAACCGACTGCTAGAAGATGCTGTTCTTGTTAATGTAACATTTTGTGTGTAATGTGCGTGAAACTGACTTTCTCAGGAGAAGAACAAGGAAGATGCTGACTGGAATGGAAGCTGCAACAATATTGTTACCTGATAAGTCGGATGATGAAGACATTGCAGGACAACCAATCAACGACATGTGAACGAAGTAATGGTAGAATTTATAGATTTGGAGTTTTAGTTTAATTGGACAAAGTGCGAACATGCTATTAATTGACCAAAAGAATTTGTGAAGTAGTTTTACTAGTTTTGATTTAACAGAACTTCACTGAGAAGAAAGCAGCATTTTCAGCCTAGCATTCTACATTTGACGTAGTTTTTTCTTGCTCATTTTGCATCTTGACAAGAGACATGCTTAACTTTAATGCTTAAAGACTTTGGTGGTCATTACAACCCTGGCGGTCGGTGTTAAAGTGGAGGTAAGAGCACCAACAGGCTGGCGGTAAAAAATGTGCAATTACGACCGTGGTGGAAACCGCCAACAAAGACAGCCACTTTAACACTCCGACCACCACGGCGGTACAAACAAACAGCGCGGCGGTCACCGCCAACAGACAGGCGGAGGACAAAGTACCGCCCACAGTATCACAACCTACCAATCCGCAACCTTTTCCGGGGCGGATTCACCACGGATAAAAACACAGCGGAAACAGGATTCCGAAGGGAAAACGCTCACCTCTACACACCCCACGAGGAACTAGGACACCATGGAGCCGGAACTCCAAATTCTCCCTGCGATAGTCTTTCTGCTCCTCTACCAGGAGCACGAACGCCCTGCGGCCAAGACCACAGTGAGTACTGCACCTACGACACAGGGGAGGGGGGAGGGAAAAAACAGGGACACACACATGCAATACCCCAACCCCCACCCTCACCCACTACAACACACACACTAATACATATTTATACATGATAGTTACACCCCCCAAAACCCCCGGAAGAATGCAAAGACAAAAGGAAATAAGTGTAACCATAGAAATATATTAAAAGCAAGTATGCAAAAAAACAATATACACCATTAACAAAAGTATTGTAGTCCAGGTAGTGCTCCAATTAAGTCCATGGAACACTGGGCCCACACGGTATGGGCGAGGCCCACACAAGATCCCCGACCATGACGGAGAGAACACTGCAGGGGCATCAGAGAGCAAGAAAACAATCACCTCAGGGGGAGGAAAAGGGGGGCACCTCAGCCGGTTGAGTGCACGATGCCAAATCCACGAGAGGGCCACATGCCCACTGTTCAATCCTGGGGAGTGCAAAGCCACAGTCTCTCAAGTCTCTACAGTGGGTGGGTTGCCCACTGCCATATCCTGGGGAGTGTAAAGCCACAGTCTCTCAAGTCTCTACAGTGGGTGGGTTGCCCACTGTCATATCCTGGGGAGTGCAAGGCCACAGTCTCTCAAGTCTCTACAGTGGGTGGGTTGCCCACTGCCATATCCTGGTGAGTGCAAAGCCACAGTCTCTCAAGTCTCTACAGTGGGTGGGTTGCCCACTGTTAAATCCTGGGGAGTGCAAAGCCACAGTCTCTCAAGTCTCTACAGTGGGTGGTTTGCCCACTGTTCAATCCTGGGGAGTGCAATGCCACAGTCTCTCAAGTGGATAACAGTCTCCACTGGTCCTGGAGTGGGCTTTGTGCCCAGAGTGCTTCATCCTGCCAAGGACAGAGGTAGTGGATGTATCTCTCCACTGGTTCTGGAGGGGGCTTTGTGCCCATAGTGCTTCATCCTGCCAAGGACAGAGGTAGTGGATGTATCTCTCCACTGGTTCTGGAGGGGGCTTTGTGCCCAGAGTGCTTCATCCTGCTAAGGACAGAGGTAGTGGATGGATCTCTCCACTGGTTCTGGAGGGGGCTTTGTGCCCAGAGTGCTTCATTCTGCCCGTGACGGACTCAGTAGCATCTGTGCCCTTAGCGCTCATGGTCCAGCGGTGCTTGGAGTGGCGGTGCCCTGTTCAGCGGTGCTTAGACCGGCGGTGTCCTGTTCAGCGGTGCTTGAGACAGCAGTGCCCTGTTCTGCGGTGCTTGAGACGGCGGTGCCCTGATGGCTGTTGCCTCCTGGGCAGAGGGGATGATGGCTGTGGCCTCCTGGGCAGCGGGGATGATGGCAGTCTCCTCCGCCGTGCTGCTCTTCCCAGACTTTCCTGCTTTCTTGTGGCCCTTCCCCACCTTGGAAGGTGTCGCAGCTGACTCCACACTCCCACCGGGACCCCTGGGAGCGGCTTAGGTGGCTGGAGCCTCCCCCCTCTCCCGCCAGGCACTGGCCAACTTCTGATGCTTCACAGGTGGGGGATGGTCTATACTGTGACTCCGTGCCACATTGGCTGCCCTGGTGGCCGGTTCACTCCAGATTCCGGTGACTACAGGCACCACTGGTCCCGGAGATGTTGTGGCTGAGGTGCTAGTTCGGGACCTAGGAGACGGACGGGGTCGGGGAGGTGTGGGAAAGAGGTCAAGGTTGGACAGGAAAAGTTTTTGGGAGACACTGGGACGGGTAGCTGGGGGGGTTTGGGAGTGGAGGAATAGGTTGTGGTTGTTCAGCGGTGCTTGAGGCGGCGGTGCCCTGTTCAGCGGTGCTTGGAGCGGTGGTGCCCTGTTCAGCGGTGCTTGGAGCGGTGGTGCCCAGTTCAGCGGTGCTTGGAGCGGCGGGCTCCTTTGCAGTGACTCAGCTGCTGGCGGTCCTCCGTCCCAGCGGGGCTTGTGCTGGCGGTCCTCTCTGTCCCAGATGGGCTTGTGCTGGCGGTCCTCTCTAGTCCAGCGGGGCTTGTGCTGGTGGTCCTCTCTGTCCCAGCGGGCTTGTGCTGGCGGTCCTCTCTAACCCAGCGGGGCTTGTGCTGGCGGTCCTCTCTGGCACAGCAGGGATGATGGCGGTGGCCTCCTGGGCAGCGGGGATGATGGCTATGGCCTCCTGGGCAGTGGGGATAACAGCTGTGGCCTCCTGGGCAGCAGGGATGATGGCGGTCTCCTTCGCCGTGCTGCTCTTCCCAGACTTTCCTGGTTTCTTGTGGCCCTTCCCCACCTTCGAAGGTGTCGCAGCTGACTCCACACTCCCACCGGGACCCCTGGGAGCGGCTTAGGTGGCTGGAGTCTTCCCCCTCTCCCGCCGGGCACTGCCCAACTTTTGATGCTTCACAGGTGGGGAACTGTCTGTGCTGTGGCTCCGTGCCACACTGGCTGCCCTGGTGGCCGGTGCACTCCAGATTCCGGTGACTACAGGCACCACTGGTCTCGGAGATGTTGTGGCTGAGGTGCTAGTTCGGGACCTAGGAGACGGACGGGGTGGGGGAGGTGTGGGAAAGAGGTCAAGGTTGAACAGGAAAAGTTTTTGGGAGACACTGGGACAGGTAGCTGGAGGGGGTTTGGGAGCAGAGGAAGAGGTTGTGGTTGTAGGAGGTGTTCGTTTGCTGACTTTGGGTGAAGGTGCATGCACTGAAGGCTGTCGTGAGGTGGATGGCTGTTGGGTGGGTGTGTGCCTGCGTTTGTGTATCTTGGGATGTGGCGTCACAGACACACTAGGAGAGGACACAGGGGACGTGTGAATGGTAGTGGGGGTGGTGACTGCACATGAGCGGGGTGTGGTGGTGGGTGTGCTGGTGATGGCAGTAGTGGCTGTAGATGTAGTGCATGCAGGTGTGAGTGGAGACGAGACTGGGAGGGAGGAGGGAGACGAGGAGGAGGGGGACACAGTGGAGGCAGTGGATGTTGGTTTGTCTGCATGTGTGTGATGCTTGCATGAGTGCCTGTGGGATGTGTGGTGCTTATGTTTGCCAGAGCTTCCATTGTGTGTTGACATGTGTGCATTCTGGTCTGAAGGTGTGCTTGGGATAGGCTGGGGTACAGGGGATTGGGTCTGGGTGGAGGAAATTGGAGGGGGGAGGCTAGAGACGGGGACAATGGCTGTCATCAGTGCTGAGGTCAGAGTCTGAAAAGCTTGCTGAAGGGCCGCCTGACCAGAATGAATTCCCTCCAGGAATGCATTAGTTTGTTGCAACTGCCTTTCTGGATGGCATTCAAAATGGTAGACTGCCCAACAGTGAGGGACCTGAGGAAGTCAATGGCCTCCTCACTGAGGGCAGCAGGGGTGACTGGGGCAGGGCCTGAGGTGCCTGGGGCGAAGGAGATGCCCACCCTCCTGGGTGAGCGGGCACAGGTTAAAGGCTGAGGGGCTGCTGGGAGGGCAGTGCTGGTAGGGGGGGGTGGCGGCTGTACCTGTAGATGCGGTGGGCACAGATGTTGCCGCCACCACAAGGGAGCTCCCATCAGAGGACGAGTCCATGTCGCTGGTGTCAGCTCCTGTCCCTGCCGTGGAGCTCCCCTCGCCGTCCCACTGGTAAACTCTGAGTTCGTAGTTTCGCCATCCAGGGCCATGTGGGATGCAGCTCCCTCTTGCTCCGGTGCCACTGCTCCTCCGCCTGATGATGCTAATGCACACAAGAACAGGGAGACCACAAAAAGGGGGGGACAACAGAAGAATGACATGTTGAGTGCATGCATTACCGCTACCGTTGGTGGACACAACAGACACAGAAGCCCCCTGCACTACACGCTCTCTTGGGCTCCACTGTTCAATTCCTGGGAAATGGCCGACTAGGCTATGGACGACATCTGCACACATGGATGACACAGGAGTATGACTAGGTGTACTTGACACTCTACAGAGGTGGGGTGCCACATGGCCTGCCTTACGGAGGGACCTTGCCTACTAAAATCGCCCTGGCCTAGGGAAACCCACAGCCCACCTCCCCCGCCCAGACCCCTCCACTGCGCGCACAATCAGCAGGATGAGGGTGTACTCACTCCCTTGTGGCTGCTGTGATGCCCTCAAGTGCCCATCCAACTCCAGGTACACCACCGCCAGTATCCTGAACATCAGGGGGGTCATGGTGCTACGGGCACCCATCCAATGTTGGGAGGCCATCCCCAGCCGAGCCTCCTCCGTCTTCTTGCTCCAGCGGCGAATGTCCTCCCATCTTTTACGGCAGTGGGTGCTCCGTCTGTGGTAGACCCCCAGGGTCCGGATGTCCTTGGCGATGGCACGCCAAATATCTTTTTTCTGGTGGGCGCTGACCTACATGATTTGTACAGGGGGAAGAGAAACTTATTACCAACTGCACCGTCACATTCATTGGCCCCCATCCCTACCCTTGGCATGTGGCACATGCACTCACTGTCGTTTCATGCACGCCGCACTCTCCCCCCTTCCTTCTTACATCCACCCCTCTCCACACAGGCATAGCCCATACAGCATGCTCCCAGTGTACTTACCTGTTTGCTTGGAGGACCGTAGAGTAGCGTGTACTGGGGAGGACCCCATCCACGAGTTTCTCCAACTCCTCCGATGTGAAGGAAGGGGCCCTTTCCCCAGACACTCGAGCCATTGTCTCTTCCAGACCGAGATCACAGCAGCACTACAGTGTAGGTCCTCTCCTGTCGAAGATCAGGTATCGAGTGATTCAACAGATAGAAAATGGCGGTCACGTCCGCGGCGGTGCGTACCGTCACCGCCGGCGTACATCGTCATTGGCTCCTGGGACCCATAGGGTCCAATGTTAACCAATGCAACATTGCCCCGGGGTCTTCGACCGCCTACCGCGACGGTGTACAACGCCAGCACAGTTACCTCACATCCTATTGTCCCACTTTACAGGTCAGACAGCCTCCATTTCAGGGGCCCACATAGCTTAATTTTTAACTGCGTCACACATACCTAGGCCTAGACTCAACACACATTCAGGACACTTTTTGGATTAGGAAGTGTGTTCTGTGTATGCTGTGGGTACGTACCTCTGAGTTGTTTGACTCTGTGCTCGCTGTTGTCCTTCATAGGCACCGTCCGCTGGGACATGTGAGGAGATGGCGGCATCCTCCGGTGTACTGACCGTTGGTGGACCTGTCGACAATGGAGGAAAGACATGTGGTCATCACCTACAGGCTTGACCGTGCCACAATCCAGGAACTGTGTACCCAGCTGGACCAAGACCTGATGTCAGCTATCCCCCATCCCACAGGAATCCCCCATCCCACAGGAATCCCCCCTCAAGTGCAAGTGCTGTCAGTGCTCCATTTCCTTGCAAGTGGGTCATTTCAAACAACAGTGGCCATAGCATCAGGGATGTCCCAGCCTATGTTTTCCAACGTGTTGTCCAGAGTGTTGGCTGCCCTGCTGAAACACATGCGCAGCTACATCGTTTTCCCTCAGGTGGAGGATTTGCCTACAGTGAAAGGTGATTTCTATGCCCTGGGACATATCCCCAAAATCATAGGTGCCATTGATGGGACCCATGTGGCTTTGGTCCCCCCCCCACAGGAGTGAACAGGTGTACAGAAACCGGAAGAGTTATCATTTGATGAATGTACAGATGGCATGTTTGGCCAACCAGTACATCTCCCATGTGAATTGCAAGTTCCCTGGCTCAGTGCATGACGCCTACTTCCTGCGGAATAGCAGCATCCCTTATGTGATGGGTCAACTCCAGAGGCACCATGTGTGGCTATTAGGTGAGCACCTGGAAGGAAGACATTGGGAATGGTTGTCTGGGTCTGGGGATATCCCTACAGGTTAGTGTGTGTCTAACAGTTGTCCCTCGCCATTTGCAGGTGACTCTGGTTACCCCAACCTGTCACGACTACTGACCCCAGTGAGGAATCCCAGGACAAGGGCAGAGGAACGCTACAATGAGGCACATGGGTGAACTAAGAGGGTGATCGAACGGACCTAGGCCTCCTGAAGGCCAGGTTCCGGTGCCTCCACATGACAGGTGGATCCCTATTCTACTCACCAAAGAAGGTGTGCCAGATCATCGTGGCCTGCTGTATGCTTCACAACTTGGCTTTGCGACGACAGGTGCCTTTTCTGCAGGAGGATGGTCCAGATGGCGGTGTTGTTGCAGCTGTGGAGCCTGTGGACAGTGAAGATGAGGAAGCAGAAGAAGAAGACATGGACAACAGGGACTCAGTGATCCAGCAATATTTCCAGTGAAACACAGGTAAGAATACAAACCTGCCTACTACATGTACTTAAACACTACTACCTCTCTACTGTCTGTCGTTTTCACCCAGTGTATGGTCACTGAGTTGTCACTTTCCCTTACGATTTCACAGATGTGGGTCCCAATGTGTGACATCTGCTTTGATTACTCATGGACTAGAGCAGTGTGACATAGGTATGTTGACATTACAAATGAAAGAGCTTTTTGCCACAGTAATTGCTAATACAGGATTCCGAAATCACAGACTGACTCCAGTTTGTTTTGTGCTTTAAGGGTGTTTATTTTAGTGCTCAATATTGGAGGGGGGAGCAAAATGGTGAGGGGTGATGGCGGAGGAATGTCCATGGAAGAATCCAATCTATTAGTCTCACAGGTGCATTGCCCAAATGGGCATAGGAAGTGGAGCTGGGGCAGTTTAAGGATGGACAGGGTGACAAAGTGGGACAGTAGGATGACGATCAGGGTGGTCTCATTTTTTGGCGGGGGTCTTGGCATCGTTCTCTGTCTCTGTCCTGGATCTCAGGGACCGTTTGTGAGGTGGTTCTCCATCTGCAGGGGGTGGGGTGCTGGTGTGGTGGTCCTGTGGCAGTGCTTCCTGTCCACTACCGCCAGCGGAGGTGGTGGGCAGTTCATCATCCAGGCTAGAGTCAGGGGCCCCTTGTAGTGCCACAGTGTCCCTCCTGGTGTTGAGTACTTCCTTCAGCACCCCTACGATGGTGCCCAGGGTGGAATTGATAGCTCTGAGTTCCTCCCTGAAGCCCAAACACTGTTTCTCCTGCAGGCGCTGGGTCTCCTGAAACTTGGCCAGTACCGTTGCCATCGTCTCCCATGATGTTGGAGAGGGCCTCGTGGAGAGTGGGTTCCCTTGGCCTGTCCGCCCCCTGTCGCACAGCAGCCTTCCCAGTTCCCCTGTGTCCCTGGGCCTCCGTCCCTTGGACCGTGTGCCCACTACCACTGCCCCCAGGTCCCTGTTGTTGTTGGGGTGGTGGGTTAGCCTGGGTTCCCTGTAGTGGTGGACACACTGCTGATTGACGTGTTCTGGAGATGGAGGTATGGGCCTGCTGGGTGGGTGCTGTGCTGGTGTTTCCAGAGGGGGGAAGCTCTGTGGTGGCCTGTGACTGGGTGAGGGGAACTGACTGTCCCGAGGTCCCCGATGGGCCAGGCTGGTCATCTGGATCCAGTTGGACAGAGGTGCTGTCATCACTCTGGGCCTCTTCTGTTGGTGGTGTGGACATGTGTGGACCCTCCGATCTGGTGACGTTGGGTAGGGGTCCTGCAGGGGTATAAAAGGATGTTTATTACATCTGTGTGTGGCATGGTGTGCAATGGGTGGGTGACCGTGTACCCCAGTGCTTGCATTCCTGTGTGGAACCTTGTGTGATGATGGTTTAGGGGGATGTATGGGTATGTGCAGTGGGCATACTTTAATGATGGGTGTCCATGCTTTGTTGTTGCATGCAGGGCTTGGTGTTAGGATGTGTGGTTTGTGATGTTGGGACATTTGTGAGGAGTTGGAGTGATGGGGTTGAGGGTGAGGGTGGGGGTATGTGCTGGCATGCAGGTAGGGTGGGGGATGTAATAGTTAAGAGTTGACTTACCAGAGTCCATTCCTCCACCTACTCCTGTGAGGCCCTCAGGATGCAGAATCGCCAAGACCTGCTCCTCCCATGTTGTTAGTTGTGGGGGAGGAGGTGGGGGTCCGTCGCCAGTCCGCTGAACCGCAAGGTGGTGTCTTGAGACCACGGAACGCATCTTCCCCCATAGGTCGTTCTACCTCTTCCTGATGTCCTCCCGATTTCTTGGGTGCTGTCCCACCGTGTTGACCCTGTCCACTATTCTTCACCATAGCTCCATCTTCTGTGCAATTGAGGTGTGCTGAACCTGTGATCCGTATAGCTGTGGCTCTACCCTGACGATTTCCTCCACCATGACCCTGAGCTCCTCCTCCGAGAACCTGGGGTGTCTTTGCCGTGCCATGGGGTGGTGTAGGTGATGTGTGGGGTGGTGAGTGTGATGATAAGTGTGCTGATATGTAGTGGTGTGTAGTGTGAGGTGCGTAGAAGTTATGTGGGTGATGGTGTTGTGTGCCTGTGGATGCTAGTATTGTTGATGGTGGTGTCTCTCCCTGGCCTTCTCTCAGTAATTGTTGTCGTAGTGGTTTGTGGGTGATGTGGGTGTGTGTTTTATATTGTATTGGGTATGTGGGAGTGGTGTGTGTATGTGTATCAGGTGTGTGTATTTAGATTTGTCCAATGTGGCTGTGTTTTGTAAGAGTGTGTGTATTTTGAGCGCGGCGGTGTGTACAGACCGCCACGTGGATTAGTGGGTTGTGATAGTGTGGTCATATTTCTGTTGGCGTGATGGTGGAGGTTTTGTTTTCGCCAGTTTATCACTGACCTTTGGTGTGGCGGACTTGTGTGGGTGTCTGAATTTTGGCAGAATTTTGCTGCCGCGGCGGTGTATTAGCGGTCTTCTGCACAGTGGTAAGCGACTTTTACCGCCAATGTTGTAATGACCGCCTTTGTGTTTTCTTTGATGCTGAATCCTGAATGCCTTGCTGATCGACTGATGTCCTGAGGACGAAGACTGACTATGCTTGCTGATCCACACTTAGCATAGGTATAATGAAGTAGACTGTTGACTATTATGCATATTGGTTTTTCCTTCCTTGGTACCAACTGCACTATTTTGATAGAGCCATAGTTAGATGTCTTCCAAATGTGTGTTACTAAATTGTTTTGCATGAAGCCCAACATACTAATCTGATGTTAGTTAAAGATCCTTGCTAATGAAATTGCACTAATGGAGAAATGATGCTTGATGAATTTCTCTGCTGAATTAGAATGTACGTAATTACTTTGATGCAGTTGACTTTGTTATTACTTTGCACTTTAACCCTAGAATGTGTTGTAGTTCAAGTCAAGTTTTAATTAGATTATGCTTCTTCCGCTGCTTTGGACAGCCAGTGTTGTTTTTGTATGTGTTTCATTTGATTTTGAGATTAATCTACATGACCTTAGCTTTGTTAATATAGGGAAATAAATATTCTAACGTTTACTAAAAGGTGTGATTATTCATGACTGAAAGGTCATGGTGTGTGGAAATTACTGACTACATTGATTATAACTGTTATTGATTGTTGTTGATTTATTGATATTGTGTTTTGGTTATTGATATGTGTCGGAGCTATGGTAAGAACATCTTAATTGCAAGTTAAAGGGTTCATCAAACTATTCGCGCCTCCTTGTAAGTTTATTTATGAAGGTCAGACACGCTAACACACTTACTTCCACAAGTTTACCTTTTTCATGGGGCTTTTTCCCCAATTGATTTAGACAGGTTTACCTTGCTGGAATTTATCTGAGGAAAACTACATGGTGTGATAATTATCACACAATTCTTAACTCCAAACACAGTGCATACATGTTTGCACATAGATCAGAATGTATCCCTGCGCTTGTAATCAGGGCCATAAAGATGCCCACTTCACCACCATTGTGGATGCAGTGTGGGGACAACATCCATTTGGACATATTGTGTGAGAGTCTGAAATTCTCCTCAGTTTCAAAGATCCTGAAATTTCACAAGATTTCATAAAATCCAGTGAAAGCACATTAAAACTGCAAAGTTTGACAACCATTTTGGGTGTCTGCACACACATACCATGGCAGGATTCCAAGGTCTTTGCAGGGATATCAGGATCTCAGCAGGAAGGCCTGTGTCCTCAGAGCTGTCTCCCATATAATGTAAAGCCAGTGCTTGCAGTCACAGTACCACATCCTCAACAATTGTAGTTTCAGCCATAGATATTCTTCTCATCAGAGAATTCTAAGAACGGCAGCCAAGCTCAGAAGAATCAAAAGTCAACTATTCACTGCATTTATCACAATTTTGAATCAGGTGAGCATGCATTACATAGCATCACACTGAAAAGTAAGACTAATGATTGAGGCAAAGACTAACCAAGGATTCATATCAATACATGACTTTAAAAGAGGAGTGCAAGTGACGATAAAGAAAGACAAATGATTAAAAGCATTTCACACCAGTTTATAACAAAAACAGCAGCTATTTGACATTAACATTTTACAGTACTCCGCATCTAGGGATTTATGAAGAAACAAAGAACAGTCAGTAAAAAGTTAAAAACAAAATGCTGAGGTTCATATCTGTGGATGTAGTAATGCAAACCAACAAAATATATCAAAACAGACGCAGTCTCAGTTGGCCGCTAAAGTGTGTTGATGACAAGCACCAGTGCAGAACATAGGTGAGCAGATATGACGACTGCTCTCTTCCTGCACTTTTTATTTCCCTCACATTTTCCATGTATGTTCACTGGGGCCAGAACTATTACTTGGGGTGGCAGCATTATATTTAAAGAGCCATAGTTGGGTTACCATTGCCCCTGAAAGACTCAAGGTTATTGTTTGGGAAGACTACATCTTGGCACTCTCAGTAGTATCACTTAACAATGTCCACCTTAATAATCCTCAGCTTCTGAACTTTAGAAAGATACAATATTAAATTTAAACTTTGACTTGCAAGTTATGTACATCTCTGTACCTGGGACAATAATACATTGAATTATAATAATGGGACTGCAATGCATGGCCTGTTCATTACAAGTCTATCAGGCATTGATCCCACTGACTTATTTTACTGGGGTTTAACATCTGTACCCTGAAACGTTCTTACAGCAGAAGTATTAACACCTTGAGTAACTTTACTGAGATTGAAAGAAGCGACCATAAGGATACGCACTAGTATACAAAAATGGTGAAGTGCACTCTTGAGCTGTCTTACTAGGATAGGATCCCTGCAATTGCACAAACAAAAAAGCCTTAACAGCAGGATCCTCATCTTGCTTGGTAATTTTAATGGGACATCAATCTTTGAGGAGTGGATTACACACAGATTTTTGAATCCAAGACCCACATATTATACACGGCAAAAAGGCAAAATGAAGAATACATTGATATGTGTATTACATTGTACCAGCCTACCTGTCACTTGTAATGGAATAACAGAATAGGTCTTGTCAGGCCAGTGATCTGACAGTCTGTTGAGGGTTGTCAGGCACATGTCTGGGGTCACTTGATCTGCCTCAGATGGACAATTAGATAATCAAGCAAATTCATCTCATGTGTGACTGATTCCAATGAAGAACTATTGGTCTAGAAGAAGAATCTATGATGTACAAATAACACACATGTATTTACTGCATGAAAAATAGTTCATGGAAAAGTATGACTGCAGCTGTAGGCGGTGTTGGTTATGCCCTGAAATTGTATTCATTTCATTCTCCAGACTCTAAAATTGCACATCCTCTCAATTACTCCCTCCATCGTGTGGTTCTGTCATTACAGCCTTGCCTCCCTTTTGTTACTGAACATTCAGGGTGAGAGAACATTTTTGTGTCTTGGGAATACATGAAACAGAGAGAATTTAAACTGTCTGTCTGCTTGGTGAAGCCCCACAAATTACCCAAACGTTGGCCCACTCATAGAGACCAAAAGTCTTCCCAGTGTCAGGGAGACTAGTAGCTGAGAGACCCACAAATTAATTATACATATTACTAGTAGATCTAACTTCCATGATTTTGTAAAGCTCTGAGGTCACATCTCTGGTCCAATAAGGTGGGGTCAAACAAATCAAAAATAATCTTTATTCAGATTAAAAAATCAACAATACAAGACGAACAATAACATATATAAAAATGTAGTTAATTGAGTGTTAACACAAAAAAGGATCATATTTTTTAACAGAACGTTGTCACAAATGTCCTACAGTAAAACAGACATCCTGATACAATCACATTTGTAGAAACAACAAAGCCACTCTGTGCCTTGAAGAGCCCCGATGCTTTAACAGAGGAGCAAGATATTGTTGATGGATTGGGTTAAACATTTACAAAAAAAGATCAAATGCATTAAGGATTGTGGAAAAACACAAATCGCACTGACAATAACTTTCCAAATCAGTACTAAGCCCCATCCAAATTCGACACAATGGGGGTCATTCTGACCCTGGCGATCATTGACCGCCAGGGTCAACGACCGCGGAAGCATTCTGACAGCGGCGGTATGGCCGCGGTCATAAACGGAAAACCGGCGGTCTCCCGCCAGTTTTCCGCTGCCCTGAGGAATCCTCCATGGCGGCGCAGCTTGCTGCGCCGCCATGGGGATTCCGACCCCCTCACCGCCATCCTGTTCCTGGCGGTCAAGGATGGCGGTGAGGGGTGTCGTGGGGCCCCCGTAAGAGGGCCCCTAAAAGATTTTCAGTGTCTGCCATGCAGACACTGACAATCGCGACGGGTGCTACTGCACCCGTCGCACCCTTCCCACTCCGCCGGCTCCATTCGGAGCCGGCTTCCTCGTGGGAAGGGGTTTCCCGCTGGGCTGGCGGGCGGCCTTCTGGCAGTCGCCCGCCAGCCCAGCGGGAAACACAGAATAACCGCGGCGGTCTTCTGACCGCGTAGCGGTATTCTGTTGGGGGAACTTTGGCGGGCGCCCTCCGCCGCCCGCCAAAGTTAGAATCACCCTCAATATCTCTCCTAGGAATCTGTTATAAAGACCAACTAAGACTCCATGGAAAGACAATTCCTTAATAAGATGTGGTATCTAACAGTTGGCTTTTGGAGCTCCATTTTTCTTCTGCGTACACTTGCTCTCAGGTAAATATTTTTTTCACTTTTGTTTTAACCTGTTTTTTGTAGGATCAATATACAAACTTTTTCTACCAGTTTTGGCACAATTATTCTTTACCACATTAAGCCACAGAAGGTCATAGGAGGATGTTTGGATGTTCAAGCTTCTAGGGGGAAAGAACATAGCTCGAAATGCAAGTATTGTATAGTAGAAATATGCTATTGAACGAAAACATTGCAATACTAGACTTGTGGGAGTTGGGGGTTCTCAGCAGTATTGTTACCAAATATTGATCACAGAAAAGATGTTTATGACAATAAATGGATCAGCCTCCCAACTAAAGTGATAGATACAATGATGCCAAGTCACTAAAGTGCCAGGGCAATCTAGAAGTCAAATCCTGCACCCTGTGAACCCTAATGACCCCTAATGACATCACACATTGGAACCCTTATCAAATATTTGGAGCCTCGACAACCTTCTGTGGGGCTTTTCAGAACCCGGTATTATGTATTGATTGTGAGAACTTCTGATGTCTGAAACCCGGGCAATGTCAGGGGAACCATATTGCAAAGAAGGAGCAGTACCCCCTTTCTTAGAGTAAATATATCTTTTGTGACGTAGCACATGAATGGCACATGTTTAAGTCTGGCCTAAAGAAAGCTTTACTCGTTTGTTAAGCTTTGCAATCCACAAAACAAGACATGCACCTACATAGTAAAATAACATAACGGCGTCCACAGTACAGCATGCAATACACTACAGTGCACATAGTGAGGGAATGCTTCAGCCCCTTTCAGCCACTGTTTTTATTAGTAGTGTCAGTCACATTTTAGATCAGCCAACACCATAGCAATTCAATGTTTTACTTGTCAGGCAGCCCTTGTGATGCCATTGTACTTGCTTGCTGTCAGTTTACACATAGGGAAGATAAAGGCAAAAGAGTGTACCTTAGTGAAGCCTGAGCAGTAGAAGCAGCACTCTAATTCCTGGCAGTAGTTGTTTTCTCACTGAGTCCGTTGCATTGTGTTCACTTGCCATTTCATGGCACCTTTCTGGGCTTGTAACGTTCTACAAACATTCTATTGCCATATCCGGAATCCCTTTTTCATAATGCACCAATTTCACCCCTAAACACACATATACACTTAGCATGGATTCAGTGGCAGCAGATTGAGTGCAGGACTTTGGCAAAACCTGCCACAGACCACCGTCTGGGTCTCGTCCCTACCACAGATTGTATGCCCAGACTGACACTCCCATACAAAGACTAGCTGCAGCATGGTTTGCATCTCTATGGTCCCTTTTCCAGTGTATCCCTGTTAGCAGGAGTAGCACTAGGGTGACTTCGGAGTCTGAATCAGCTGAAATATAGAACCCTGCAGTAAAAGATGATTATCCAAATATGGGAGTTGGATTGATGACATCCAAGGAGATATACTCTTTCCTTGTCCACTGTTTTTGTATTGACTGGTGTTTTACTTATGGACACTCGCACTTGTAGATATTGGGGGTCATTCCAACCCTGGCGGTAAAAGCCACTTACCGCTGTCAGAAGACCGCCAACATACCGCCGCGGCCGCGGTAAGCCGCCACGTTCATTCTGACCCACAACAGGCAAACCGCCAAAATACAGACATCCACAAAAGTCCGCCACACCAAAGGGCAGCGAGAAACTGGTGATGACCAAACCTCCACCGTCACTCCAACAGAAATACGCCCACACTATCACGACACACGAATCCACACGGCGGGCTTTCAACCGCGGTATTCCATTGGCGGTACACACCGCCGCGCTCAAAATACACACACTCTTACAAAGCACATCCACATTGGACAATTCAAAATACACACACCTGATACACATACACACACCACTCCCACACACCGAACACAATATAAAACACACACCCACATCACTCACAAACCCCCACTTCTACAGAATCGGGACCACGAGAAAAAGAGAACTGAGCACCCAGACGCGCATTTCACTTTCACCCTGCACTATTTCCACGCACTTCACACAACACACCAATACACATCACCACACAATCCACCCACACATCACCCACACCACCCCATGGCACCGCAAAGACACCCCAGGTTCTCCGAGGATGAACTCAGGGTCATGGTGGAGGAAATTGTACGGGTAGAGCCACAGCTCTACGGGACACAGGTGCAGCACACCACCATTGCCAGGAAGATGGAGCTATGGAGCAGAATAGTCGATAGGGTCAACGCTGTGGGACAGCACCCAAGAAATAGGGACGACATCAGGAAGCAGTGGAACGACCTACGGGGGAAGGTGAGTTCAATGGTATCCAGGCACAACATCGCGGTGCAGCGGACTGGCGGTGGACCACCACCTCCTCCCCCAGAATTTACAACATGGGAGGAGCAAGTCTTGGCGATCCTGCATCCTGAGGGCCTCGCAGGAGTAGGAGGAGGAATGGACTCTGGTAAGTCTCATCTTCACTACTTCATCCCCCCCACCCCACCAGCATGCCAACTCATACCCCCACCCTCACCCTCACCCCCATCACATCCTGCACCTTGCAAATGTCTCACCATCACAGCCCACCCATCCCAACACCTAGCCCTGCATGCGACCACAAAGCATGGACACCCATCACCAAAGCATGCCCACTGCACATACCCATCCCCCACCAAATCACCGTCACAAAAGCCCCCACACGGGAATGCCAGCACTGGGGTAAAAGGGCACCCACCCATTACACGCTATGGTACACACAAATCCAATAACCATACTTTTATACCCCTGCAGGACTCAAACGCCACATCACCGCGCAGGAGGGTCCACAAATGTCCACTCCACCCCCAGAAGAGGCCCACAGTGAGGACAGCACCTCTGTCGACCTGGATCTAGATGACCAGCCCAGCCCATCAGAGACCTCGGGACAGTCGGTTCCCCTCAGACAGCCACAGCCCATAGCAGACCTTCCCCCCTCTGGGAACACCAGCACAGCACCCACCCAGCGGGCCCATCCCTCAGTCCCCAGGACACGTCAATCAGCGGTGTGTCCACCACTACAGGGCGCCCAGGTTAACCCACCACCCCAACAACAACAGGGACCTGGGGGCAGTGCTAGTGGGCACACGGTCCAGGGGACAGAGGCACAGGGAAACAGGGGAACTGGGAGGGCTGCTGTGTGACAGGGGGGGGACAGGCCCAGGGAACCCACTCTCCACGAGGCCCTCTCCAACATCATGGGAGCCTACCACCACTCCCAGGAGACGATGGCGACGGTCCTGGCCAGGTTTCAGGAGATCCAGCTTCTGCAGGAGGAACAGTATTTGGGGTTCAGGGAGGAACTACGAAACATCAGTTCCGCCCTAGCCACCATTGTAGGGGCTCTGAATCAGGTAGTCACCACATTGCGGAACACTGTGGCACCACAAAGGGCCCCTGACACTAGCATGGACCAAGAACTGCCTACCACATACACCGGCGCTAGTGGACAGGAGGCCCCGCTACAGGACCAACAGGCCACCAGCACCCCACCCCCTGCAGAAGGAGAACCACCCCGCAAGCGGGCCCTGAGATCCAGGAAGAAGACAGAGTAAGATGCCAAGACCCCGCCAGGAAAGGATACCTCCCTGATTGTCATCCCACTGTCCCACATTGACACCCTGTCCATTCTTATACTGCCCATGCTCCACTTTCCACAGGCATTTGGACATTGCACCTGTGATACTTATAGTCTGGACTCTGCCATGGACAATCCTCTACCATCACCCCTCACCGACTTGCAACCACCCACCAATATAGATCACTGAAATAAACAGTTATACGACCAAACAATCAGGAGTCTGGCTGTGATTTTGTACTAATGTATTAGACATTACCGTCCCAAAATGCATATTTACATTGTGATGCCAACATACCACGTCACACAGCTGTAGTCCATGGGGAAACAAAGCAGATGTCACGCAGTATGGCCCACATCTCTGAAATTGGAAGGGAAAGTCACAACTCAGTTACCATACACAGGGGGAAAAGGTCAGACAGTAGAGAGGTAGTAGGGGTTAAGTACATGTAATATGACGGGTTGGACTCTTACCTGTGGGTCATTGAAAATACTGCTGTATTACTGTGTTCCTGTTGTCTATGTCGTCCTCTTCGGCTTCCTCTTCTTCACTCTCCACAGGCTCCACAGCTGCTACAACACCACCATCTGGACCATCCTCCTGCGGAAAAGGCACCTGGCGTCGCAAAGCCAGGTTGTGAAGCATACAGCAGGCCACGATGATCTGGCACACCTTCTTTGGTGAGTACAATAGGGATCCACCTGTCATATGGAGGCAGCGGAACCTGGCCTTCAGAAGGCCGAAGGTCCGCTCGATCACCCTCCTAGTTCTCCCATGGGCCTCATTGTACCGTTCCTCTGCCCTTGTCCGGGGATTCCTCACTGGGGTCAGTAGCCATGACAGGTTGGGGTAACCAGAGTCACCAATTAGCCACACACGGTGCCTCTGGAGTTGACCCATCACGTAAGGGATGCTGCTATTCCGCATGATGTAGGCGTCATGCACAGAGCCAGGGAACTTGGCATTAACATGGGAGATGTACTGGTCTGCCAAACACACCATCTGTACATTCATCGAATGATAACTCTTTCTGTTTCTGTACACTTGTTCACTCCTGCTGGGGGGTACTAAAGCCACATGGGTCCCATCAGTGGCACCTATGATGTTGGGGATATGTCCAAGGGCATAGAAATCACCTTTCACTGTAGGCAAATCCTCCACCTCAGGGAAAACAATGTAGCTCCGCATGTATTTCAGAAGGGCAGACAACACTCTGGACAACACCTTGGAAGACATAGGCTGGGACATCCCTGATGATATGGCCACTGTTGTTTGAAATGACCACTTGCAAAGAAATGGAGTTCTGACAGCAGCTGCACTAGAGGGGGGGTCCTTGTGGGTTGGCAGATGGGTGGCATCAGGTCTGGCTCCAGCTGGGCACACAGTTCCTGAATAGTGGCTCGGTCAAGCCTGTATGTCAGTATGACATGTCTTTCCTCCATTGTCGACAGGTCTACCAGCGGTCTGTACACGGGAAGATTCCTCCATCTCCTCGCATGTCCCAGCGGACGGTGCCTATGAAGGATAACAGCGAGCACAGAGTCAATCAGCCCACAGGTACGTAACCACAGTTTGCACAAAACACGATTCCCAATGCATTGAATGGTTTGTATGAGTGTTGATGCAAGGCCTAGGTATGTGTGACGCAGTTAAAAGTAAGCCATGTGGGCCCTTGAAATGGCGGCTGCCTGACCTGTGAAGTGTGACAATGGGATGTGAGGTCAATGCGCTGGCGTGGCACACCGTGACGGTAGGCGGTCGAAGACCGCGATGCAAAACAGCATTGGTTAACATTGAACCCTATGGGTCTCAGGAGCCAATGACGATGTGCGCCGGCGGTCACGGTACGCACCGCCGCGGTACGCACTGCTGCGGGCGTGACCGCCATTTTCTATCTGCTTAATCACTCTATACCTGATCTTCGACAGGAGAGGACCTACACTGCAAGTGCTGCTGTGACCTCGGTCTGGAAGAGACAATGGCTCATGCGACTGGGGAAAGGGCCCCTGCCTTCACTGCTCAGGAATTGGAGAAACTCGTGGATGGGGTCCTCCCCGAGTATGCGCTACTCTATGGTCCTCCAGACCAACAGGTAAGTACACTGGACCATGCTTTGGGGGCAATGCCTGTGTTGAGTCGGGTGGATGAAAGATGGTGGGGAGGGGAGCGAATGAGGCATGCATCAAACGATGGATGACAGGATGTGCCACATGGCAAGGGTAGGGATGGGGGGCCACTCACATTGAGGGTGCAGAAGGGGATGACTCTTTTTCTCCCCCTGTACATTTCACATAGGTCAGTGCCCACCAGAAGATCGACATTTGGCGTGCCATCGGCAAGGACGTCCGGGCCCTGCGGGTCCACCAGAGACGGGTCACCCACTGCCGGAAGAGATGGGAGGACATCCGACGCTGGAGCAGGAAGACGGCGGAGGCTCAGCTGGGGATGGCCTCCCAACGTGGGAGGGGTGCCAGTCGGACTTTGACCCCCCTGATGTCCCGGATCCTGGCGGTGGCCTACCCCGATTTGGATGGGCGCGTGAGGACATCACAGCAGACACAAGGGGGTGAGTACAACCTCATTCTGCTGACTTTGCGCGCAGTGGAGGTGTCTGGGTGGGGGAGGAGGGCTGTGGGTATCCCTAGGCCAGGGCGATTTCTGTAGGCTTGGCCCCTTCGTAAGGCATGGCCCTGTGCCCCCGCCCCCCACCTCTGTAGGGTGCCAAGTACAGTTATCCATGGCCCTGTGTCATCTATGTGTGCAGTTGTCGTCCATAAGCTTGTAGGCCATGTCCCACGGATTGAGTAGTGGACCCCAAGTGCGCGGCGTAGTGCAGGGGGCTTCTGTGTCTGTCCTCTCCGCCAACGGTGTCGCCAATGCATGCACTCAACATGTCTTTATTTCCCCCCCCCCTTTTTTGTGGTCTTCCTGTTCATGTGTGCATTAGCATCATCAGGCGGAGGAGAAGTGGCATCGGAGCACGAGGGAGCTACAATCCCACATGGCCCTGGAGGGCCATCCAACGGATACCGAATACACCAGTGGGACAGAGGGCGAGGGGAGCTCCACAGCGGGGACTCGTGCAGACATTAGTGACATGGACTCGTCCTCTGAAGGGAGCTCCCTTGTGGTGGTGGCAACATCCGTGCCCCCCGCAACAACAGGTACAGCCGCCACCCAGCACACCAGCACCGCCCTCCCAGCAGCCCCTCAGCGTTTGGCCTGTGCCCGCTCACCCAGGAAGGTGGGCATCTCCTTCGCCCCAGGCAACTCAGGCCCTGTCCCTGTCACCCCTGCTGCCCTCAGTGAGGAGGTCATTGACCTCCTGAGGACGCTCATTGTTGGGCAGTCTACCCTTTTGAATGCCATCCAGGGTGTAGAAAGGGAGGTGCACCAGAGTAATGCATACCTGGAGGGCAGTCATTCTGGTCAGGCTGCCCATCAGCGATCGTTCCAGACTCTGGCCTCAGCACTGATGGCAGCCATTGTCCCTGTCTCTAGCCTCCCCCCTCCAACTTCCTCCACCCAGACACTATCACCTGTACCTCTGCCTATCCCAGACACACCATCAGACCAGCCTGCACACACCTCAACACCCAAGGGAAGCTCATCCAGACATAAGCACCACACATCACACAAGCATTCACACAAGCAACATCCACATACAGACATACCAACACCCACTGCCTCCACTGTGTCCCCCTCCTCCTCGTCTCCCTCCTCCCTCCCTGTCACGTCTCCACTCACACTTGCATGCACAACATCTTCAACCACTACGTCCATTACCAGCACACCCACCAGAACCCCCCCACACACGTGCAGTCACCACCCCCACTACCATTTACACGTCCCCTGTGTCCTCTCCCAGTGCGTCTGTCTCCCCCTCTTCCAAGATACACAAACGCAGGCAGCCACCCACCCAACAGCCATCCACCTCACGACAGCCTCCAGCCCAAGCACCTGCACCCTAAGACACCAGACTTAAAACTCCTACAACCACAACCTCTTCCTCCACTCCCATACCCACTACACCTACCCGTCCCACTGGTCCTAAATTGCTATTCCTGTCCAAACTTGACCTCTTTCCTACAACTCCCCCACCCTGTCCATCTCATAGGACTCCAGTCAGCACCTCAGCCACCACAAAACCGGGCCCTGGGATGACAGTCTGCCATGGACTGTGGAGTCCCCCACCCTCAAGGGCAGCCAGTTCAGTACGGAGCCAAGGCACGGGCAGCCCACCCCTGGAGAAACACCCGAAGATAGTCAGCGGCCGGCGCGAGAGGGTGAAAACGCCAGGCACTAAAATCCCTACTATGGCTCCGGCACGAAGTGTGGAGACAGGTGGCACACCGCCCAAGGTGGGAAGGGCAACAGGCGAACAGGGAAGGCTGGGAAGGGCAGCACGCCCGAGGAGACCGCCATCAGCCCATCTGGCCAGGAGGGCCCCGCCAGCCCCATCCCAGGTGGGCAGGAGGACACCAACAGGCCCGGTACTGCAGACCAGGAAGGCCACGCCAGCCACCCGACAGATGGGCAGGACGGCCCCGCCAGCCACAGGACAGGTGGCAAATGACCTGCACGCCATGGCCGGATCCGTTGAACTGGGCCCTTTCACTCAAGCACCGCTGAACTGGGCCCTTTCACTCAAGCACCGCTGAACTGGGCACCGCCGTCTCAAGCACCGCTGAACTGGGCCCTTTCACTCAAGCACCGCTGAACTGGGCACCGCCGTCTCAAGCACCGCTGAACTGGGCACCACCGTCTCAAGCACCGCTGAACTGGGCCCTTCCACTCAAGCACCGCTGAACTGGGCACCGCCGTATCAAGCACCGCTGAACTGGGCCCTTTCACTCAAGCACTGCGGAACTGGGCACCGCCGTCTCAAGCACCGCTGAACTGGGCACCGCCGTCTCAAGCACCGCTGAACTGGGCCCTTTCACTCAAGCACCGCTGAACTGGGCACCGCCGTCTCAAGCACCGCTGAACTGGGCCCTTTCACTCACGCACCGCTGAACTGGGCACCGCCGTCTCAAGCACCGCTGAACTGGGCACCGCCGTCTCAAGCACCGCTGAACTGGGCCCTTTCACTCAAGCACCGCTGAACTGGGCACCGCCGTCTCAAGCACCGCTGAACTGGGCCCTTTCACTCAAGCACCGCTGAACTGGGCACCGCCGTCTCATGCACCACTGAACTGGGCACCGCCGTCTCAAGCACCGCTGAACTGGGCACCGCCGTCTCAAACACCGCTGAACTGGGCACCGCCGTCTCAAGCACCGCTGGCCCATTCGCGGCTGGGACAGGCCCGCATCTTTGTCGGGCAGGGCTGCACGAAGCACTCTGGGCACCAGTCCCCCTCCAGAACCAGTGGAGACTGTCATCCACTTGAGAGACTGTGGCTTTGCACTCCCCAGGATGTTACAGTGGGCAACCCACCCACTGTAGAGACTGTGGCTTTGCACTCCCCAGGATATGGCAGTGGGCAGCCCACCCACTGTAGAGACTTGAGAGACTGTGGCTTTGCAATCCCCAGGATGTTACAGTGGGCAACCCAGCCACTGTAGAGACTTGTGAGATGTGGCTTTGCACTCCCCAGGATATGGCAGTGGGCAGCCCACCCTCTGTAGAGAATTGTTAGACTGTGGCTTTGCACTCCCCAGGATTGAACAGTGGCCATGGAGGCCCCTCGTGGATCTGGCGTCGTGCACTCATCTGGCTGAGGTGAACCCCCCTTCCCTTCCCCCTGAGGTGCCTGTAGTTTTCCTATCTGATGCCCCTGCAGTGTTCTCTCCGTTGGAGTCAGGTATCCTGTGTGGGCTTTGCCCATGTGATTTGGGCCCAGTGGTCCACGGACAATGCCGGCTACAATGCTCGGACTTGTACATATATGTTTATAAGTGTTTTTGATGTGTAGAAATATATATATATATAATTCAGCCAGTATTACAATATATTCCAATGTTTAGAATCCTTTCTTTTTGTCTTTGCTTTCTTCCGGGTGGTTTGGGGGGTGGGGGGAACTGTGATGTGTTTCTATGCATTGATGTGTGTGTTGTAGTGGGTGAGGGTGGGGGTGGGTGTGTCGCGTATGTGTGTGCCCGTAATATTTTCTCCTCCCCCCTCCCCTGTGTCGTAGGTGCAGTACTCACCGTTGTCTTCTGCGCCGGCGTTCGTGCTCCTGGTAGAGGAGCAGGAAGACAATCGCTGGGAGGATGTGGAGTTCGGGTTCCATGCTGTCTTGATTCCTCGTGGGGTGTATGGAGGCAAGCGTTTCCCGCTTGAAATGGCTGTTTCCGCCGTGTTTTTATGGGTGGGGCTACCGCCCCGGAAAAGGTGGCAGATTGGTGTGTTGTGATAGGGTGGGCGGTACATTGTCTCCCGCCTGTCTGTTGGCGGTGACCGCCGCGCTGTTTGTTTGTCCCGCCGTGGCGGCCGGTGTGTTGATGTGGCGGTCTCTGTTGCCGGTGTCCGCCAGGGTCGGAATTCCATTTTTTTTACTGCCTGCCTGTTGGCAGTTTAGCCGCATCTTTAACACCGACCGCCAGGGTTGGAATGACCACCATTGTGTTTGTTTGCAGTTTTGAAATTCATACACTGCAAGAGTGGGGATCAAGGTTTGGTCTTTCCTATCTGGGTGGTGCATTGTGCAAAACTGAGCCTACACTTCCAACAGGGTATTTAGTGAAAGGTGGATTGGCTGTTTGTAGACATCGGTCCACTTTTTACTGCAGGTGGGACCCAGCCTCACTTTGATGGGGAATGCAGGAATCCCTTACAGACAGATGCAACATGTTGCTGTACTCAAATGTAGGGGAATAGGGGAGGGTGTTCAAATTACTCAATTTCCTCCCTCCAAAGGGGCACCACAGGATGAGTTATCTCTGATTGGCATATCTGATTTACTAGTAAGTCCCTAGTAAAGTGCACTAGAGGTGCCTAGGGCATGTAAATCAAATGCTACTAGTGGGCTTGCAGCACTGATTGTGCCACTCACATGAGTAGCCCTGTAAACATGTCTCAGACCTGCCACTGCAGTGCTGTGTGTGTAGTTTTGCAATACCAGTTTGACCTAGCAAGTGTACCCAGGCCCAAACCTTCACTTTTTACGACATGTACGTCACCCCTAGTAAAGGCCCTAGGTAGCCCAATGGGCAGGGTGCAGTGTATTTAAAAGGTAGGACATGAACTGGTGTGTTTTACATGCCCTGATAGTGATATCCTGCCAAATTAAGGTTTTACTATTGCAAGGCCTAGCTCTCCCAGATGTTAACATGGGAACTGCCTTTCAATATCTTTTAAGTGCAGTTTCCCATTGAGAGCAGATAGAGATGTGGAGTTTGGGGAATCTGAACTCACAATTTAAAATACATGTTTTGGTGGAGTTGGTTTTTAGATTGTGTTAGAAATGTGGTCTTTGGTTGGGAGTCAGGTCACCCCCTGTCCAAGCAAGGACCCTCACCCTAGTCAGGGTAAGTCACACACAATCCAAATTATCCTGTGCCCACCCTCTGGTAGCTTGGCACTGAGAAGCCAGGCTTAACTTAGAAGGCAATGTGTAAAGTATTTGTGCAATAAATCATACAATAACACCATATAGCACCACAAAATACACCACACAGTGTTTAGAAAAATATATAATGTTTATCTGGTAAGATGCAGGTCAAATCAATTAAAATGCTATAAGTATATGTTGAGATATCACTGGAAAGTGTTTTAAAGTGTCTTAAGTCTTTTAAAAGCAAACAAAGTCTCTTTCAAGCACAAAGTACCTCTTTTGCATGGAAAATCTCCACAAAGAACCCCAGAGGAGGAGATGCGTGGAAACAAAGGGGTGTGCGTCGATTTCTTGGGCCACACACGGCGATGCGTTGTTTAGTTTACAATCAGGGACGGCTGTGCATCAGTTTCCGGTGCTCGGTCATGGATCCTCTTCAGGTCGCGGGGTTTCCAGATGCCCTGAGGACGATGTGTGGATTTCTGGTGCTGACAGGATGAAGTCACAGGAGCTGCGTTGATCCGGTGGGCGTTGCGTCTAATTTTCTACCGCACGGCAGGCGCTGCGTCGATTCCTCTCTGGAAATTGGGTGGCGTAGTTCTGGCACAGCTGCACGTCGATCAGGTCAGGCAGTGCGTAGAATTTCTGGTTGTTATGCTGGTGCTGCATCGATCTCCTCGTTGCAAATCAGGCTGCTTCGTTCCAGTTCTGCGTGTGGTGAAATTGCCACTGCGGTGCAGGCTGTGCGTCATTTCTGGCAAGCTGTGAGTCAAATTTCACCACATAAGGAGTCCTTCTGGTAGAGATGAAGTCTTTTTGGTCCTAACACTTCAGGGAACAGGAGGCAAGCTTTATCCAACCCCTTGGCGTGGCGAGCACTTCTTCACGACAGCCAGAGAGCAGCAAGGCAGCATGGCAACAGCGAGGCAGCAGTCCTTCACAGAAAGCAGACAGGTGAATCCTTTGAGCAGCCAGGCAGGTATTTTTGGCAGGATGCAGGTTCTGGTTCTCTTCTCCAGGAAGTGTCTGAGTTGGTAGGGGCAGAGGCCTTGTTTATTTTCCCAAATAATAGGCAAATGTGCCTTTGAAGTGGGGGAGACTTCGAAGAGTGGCTTAGAAGTGCAGTAGGTCCCCTTTCAGTTCAATCCTGTCTGCCAGGGTCCCAGTAGTGGCCCATTCAAAATGCAGATGTATGCAAGTGAGGCTGAGTATTCTGTGTTTGGGATTTGTCTGAGTGAATGCACATGGAGCTGTAAACTAAAGCCAGACGTGGAATGTAAGGCACAGAAAGATTTAAGTGCAAAGAAACGCTCACTTAATAAAAGAGGCATTTATAAAATAGTAATATTAAATCCAACTTCACCAGTCAGCAAGATTTTGTATCACCATTCTGGCCATACTAAATATGACCTTCCTACTCCTTTCAGATCAGCAGCTACCACTCAAACAATGTATGGGGGCAGCCCCAATGTTAGTCTATGAAGGGAGCAGGCCTCACAGCAGTGTAAAAAGCAAATTTAGGAGTTTTACACTACCAGGGCATGTAAACTACATAGGTACATGTCCTGCCTTTTGCCTACACAGCATCCTGCCCTAGGGGTTACCCAGGGCACACCTTAGAGGTGACGTATATGTAGAAAAGGGGGAGTTTTAGGCTTGACAAGTACTCTTAAATGCCAAGTCGAATTGGCAGTGAAGCTGCACACACAGGGTGTGCAAGGGCAGGCCTGAGACAAGGTTAAGGGGCTACTTAAGTGGGTGGCACAATAAGTGCTGCAGGCCCACTAGTAGCATTTAATCTACAGGCCCTGGGCACATATAGTGCACTCTACTAGGGACTTATAAGTAAATTAAATATCCAATTGGATATGATCCAATGTTACCATGTTTAAAGGGAGAGAGCATATGCACTTATCGACTGGTGGGCAGTGGTAAAGTGTGCAGGGTCCAGCAGGGACCAGCAAAAACAGTATCTAAAAACTGGAGGTAGGGAGGCAAAAAGTTAGGGGTGACCACCCTAAGGCTGTCAGGTCTAACAGATTGTCTGTTTGAAAATGTCACTTTTAGAAAGTGGTGGTTTTATTGCTTACCCACTGTGTGCCTCTGCCTACCTGTGGAATCCACATCTGGGTCAGACTGACAGTTGGGCTGTTTTCTGAATTCCCTCTAGACAGTGACACAAAGGGAGCTAAGTTGTCTCCTGCATACCCTAATGAGCCTTCCTGCATACCCTGATGAGTCTTCCTGTACTAGGGTGGGAAGGGAGGAGCGGACACCTGTAACTGAAAGGAATGTGCCTGTCCTCAACAACAGAGATTTTCCTTTGAAGTTTGCCTACATCAAAGGCAGAAATGAGTCTAAGTAGTTGATCCAAAACCCCAGAGTTTTAGAACACTTATGGATCAAAAAGAACCTCTGCCAAGGAGAAGAGCTGAAGAGATAGAAAGGGGAGTACTACCCTTTTGCTGTGTGTGCTGTGTGTGCTTTGCTTGTTTGGCCTGCAGTTTATGCTTCTGTCTTAAAGAGGACAATGACTGGACTTTGCTGTGTATTCTGCTAGTGAAGTTTCTCCAAGGGCTTGCAGTAAAGTTTGCCTCCTGTTGGAAGTTTCAGAAATATCAAAGACTTCAGGGTTCATCTGTCTACAGCACTGGGAACAGTGTCTTTTGTGCTGCAACAGAAGAAAAACCACTACCACGCCATCAACAACGCCGCTGCCGGCACCACGACCATGCTCCGCTTCACACCGCAACCCTGGTCTCACCAACTCCACCACCTGTCACCAATCCACTGCTTGCACCATGAGCTGTGGGCCCCTCACTCCACATCGCCTCGCTCACACCGCAGCCTTGGTATCTCCGAAGACAACTCTCTCTGCTGATACCTATGCTGCCCCTGGCACCATGGCCTGAGGACACCGCTCGTGAGGTACATGAAGCACCGTCCCATCCTGAACCACAGCCCCGGCCAACGACTCCAACGCCATTGACTCCAGCATCATCAACAGACTCCCCTGTCTGCACTGCAGGGAGCCCAGCCCATATCATCTAGCCACCTTGGTTCTACAGATGACAGTGCTTCAGCAAGGACAACGCTGCTGCCTGCACCATGAACTGGAGACACTGCATGTCACACCGCCCCACTTCATACTGCAGCCCTTATCTTACTGACGCTGCAGGATGCTGTCACCGAGTCACTGCCTACACTGCACCGCATGTTTGCATCATCCCGCTTCGCACCGCAGCCCCAACGCCATCAACGCTAGTGCTCCTGACTTTGTCATCAGCCTGGAGTTCAATCTGTAGCGCATGTGACTTCAAAGGCCCGATGACCCTTGCACCGATCTCTGGAACTGACACCAGCAGACGCCTGCGACGCCACACTCCAGATCTTATTATGAGGATCATGATGCCCTACATTTTCTAGGTATTGTTTGGGGGCCTCCCTGACACCATAGCTGGCCTGTGAACCCACGGTCAGCCTGAACTTTTGGATTTGCTGTTCATGACGCCGTGATAGCCTCAGACGGAGACATCAACTTCAAGAAACTGTATTTTTAAGTAATTCTTGCAAACTTCATATCTTTATTACTGTACGTTAGATTTTTCTCGTTTGGTCTTGTTTTACACAGATAAATATTGGCTATTTTTTTATAAAAAGGTGTGGTGTCGTTTTGTTGTTTTTTCACTGCATTACTGTGTGTTATGTGCAAATTCTTTATGCATTGCTTCTGATATAAGCCTGGCTGCTTCTGTCAAGCTACCAAGGGGGTGAACAGGTGTTATCTGAGCTGGTTATCACCCTTACCCTGACCCTTTCCTACTTGGACAAGGGGTAAGCTGACTGCCAACTAGAGACCCCATTTCTAACACCCTGGAACTGGGAGACTTAGGGTGGCATATAACAACTTTTTGGTGGACTGTGCAGGTTGGGTTGCTGAACTCCTGGCAGCCTCTGGAACACTTTAGAAAATATTGGTGGTACCACTACCCCTTCTGGGGAGCCACAAGAGTAAATATATTCATTTTTAGAGCGTCCCAGAGCCTTATGGGTTGAACCTGATCCAACTGATTGGCTTCTGGCATGTTGTTTTATGCAGCTGCTGTCTTTCCTTTTGTTTTAACATGCCTTTTTTTCTCAAACAGCCTTACCCCACACTTTCCCTTTTTTTAAAAAATACTGGGTGCCAATGCTGCTCGGTGATGCATGTGCTACCTTTTGTTGGGACAGAGCGGGGACCCTGTTCCCATGCTGCCCACCATCTCCCCAACTGGCAAACACTGGCCAGAACCATCACCTTATTTCTCCTGCATTCATCCTCACAGGCAGGTGGTAGTGTGGCTCATGTGCTTTCATCTGGCACAGTAGAGCTGTTATTTATAAGCGAAATGGTGTTTGTCTTGTGGTGGTAAGCTCTAGATACTAGGAAGTGATTTTTCAGGCCTCCTCACCTCTAAATTTTAGATGTGTTGCTAAATCTTGGCTTGCTCCCTTCGCCAGACCTCACTTTTGCCTCAGCTATTGATATTCTCTCTTGCTTGTGGAGCATCTTTCACAGCCCTTTCACAGACAAGCAAAATACCTTTCCTGCAGCACTCCTCAGGAACCACAGTTTCCTGGCAAGTTGCAGGACACCAGTGTGTCTGCGGAGTCAGGCACTTTCTCCTTGAGAAGGGTGCTCTTCTACAGGGCAAGTCTACTGAAGTCTCAAGGAAACTCTTCTGGGTCTTTTGCAGATCCATCCCTCTACTGCCCCTCAGATGTATAAGGGGCCAGCACCACTGACCCTGGAGAAACATTCCCAGTCCCTGCGTGCCAGTTAGATGTCAAAGTCATTAGGTACATCTTTTCAGTGGGACCAGGTCGCTTTTTATTCCACCTGGGCAATCCCCTGGTGGTGAGGCTCTCAATTCCAATACATTTTCAAGTGTCTCACCCTTGTGCAGAGGTTTTTATATGCAGTGGAAAATTCTGGAAGATGGGCACCTCTGCCCAATCCGAGAGTGTCTGGGATATTTAAAGATGGTGATTTGAAGTTGTCTGTGGAAAGACCTTCATTGGGAGCCTCGCTGATACAACGTCTATTCTCTTCCCCCCAAAACTTCAAATGGGAGCTCCATGCGCTTGGGCTTGCCAGGTCAGGTGCTGTGTGAACAGTTAATTAACACATGCAGCTTTCCTCCCCATGCCTTCATTTTCTGGGAATGGACCAAGCACTATCAAATGGCTCTATTGTGCCATATGCAAAAGCCATAAATCATCAATTAAAATGTAGCACTTCTTGATTCCACTTGATCAAAGCCTAATCAGAACACACATGTTACAATCCAGAAATCTAACAGCCTTGAAGTACTGCTGATTCAAGCAATGGTAAGCCATGAAAACTACTTGAAAGTCAATGGCTGAAGGAAACTGACCGAAAGCCTGCTCTTTGTACTTCTTCTGTAGTTTTTTTTACAAAATTGGTTTGTAGCTAGACCTCCTGTGGGGTCTCTGAATAGTGTAGCAAACTAGGCTTCTTTGCAGATGTCCCCTCTCCACTTTTTGCCCCATTTTGGACCTACTACATGCTGGTTTTTGACTCTCACAGTGCACTGAGGCCTGATAGTTTACAAAATGGTACAGGACTTTAGCGCCACTATAAGTCCCTAGTAAATGGTATCCCTGGTACTTAGAGCTGGGCACTAAAGAGAGTCCCTAATGGCTCCTCATATCTTATGTTACCCTAAAGGACTCACACGCAAATTGCAGATTGTTTGTCAGGGTGTAAACCCTGACTGAAAACACAACAAGGCACACTGCTTGTGAGCCAAAGTCACTGCATGTATGATATGTAAGTCACCACTACAACAGCCCTTAAGAGCCCTAAGTCAGGGTGCATTAAAATACTTGCGAGGACATATCTTTGTGATGTCTAGTTCCATTCACAGACACTTCAAGTAACCGGGAAGTCATCTTAAAGCATGTACTGGACACTGGTCAGCACAAGTGACCCTGCTACATGATGGCTGTATGGATAATAGTGGTGTTTGGTTCCAAACACCTTGTCTTAATAAATCCATACTGATGCCAGTGTTCAATTTATTATGACATGCACCCAGAGTGCACCTTAGAGGTGTCCCCTAAAACCTACTTGTCTGCTAGAATGCAGGCTGACCGGTTTTGGCCTGCTGCCACCACCAATGAGTTTCTGACCCCCTGGAGGTGACAGCCTCTGCTCTCTGAGTTAAGAAACAATGCCTGCTCTCGTAGGAGGTGTTATCACCTCCACCAGCAGGAGGCTAGTAAATCTGTATACCAAGGGCAGGGACTTCAAATTCCCTGCCACCATTGGTATGTGATCCTCAACTTCCCCCACACCTGGGAGAGGTGATCCCCCCTTTCTGGAACCAGTACAGGTAAGAAATTAGATAGTCAGGAGGCATGTTAGATGTGCAGGCTGGACACGCCCCTGGAGGGGAGCAGCCTTAAGTGAACACAAAGTTAGGAATTGCCACCATTGCGTGTGCGGTGGAATTTGGAATTCTGGGCCAGGGTGATGCCCACTCCCCAAAGGAAGTGGTCACCTAGGGGGTGTAGTGACCCCAGGGGTAAGTAGACCATTGGCTGCTACCCTCCACTCCCCTTAACGGCACTGAATTGAACATTTAGGGGACCTCCAGATACCAGGACTTCAGATTTGCTCGACTAAAGAAGAACAAGGACCTGAAGAGTTGTGAAATGCAAAAACTGAGGATCAGCAACTGGCATGGCCCCCAACTTTGCTGGCAACCCTGCTGTCCCCGACAATTATGCCAAAAATGACTTGTCCTACAGCTGTTCTGCATCCAAAAGCCTGGAAGGACAGCCAGCACTTTGAGAAGTAACAAGGATCTCCAGTGGTGTGGTGGAGCTGCTTCCCTGCATTGTACAGTCACCAAAGAAGACTCATGAGAACTCTGGACCACCAAAGCCCACACCGGACAGCCCCAATGCACTGTGTCCTCTAGCTTGAGTTGAACTAGGTCAACAGTGCCAATGTGGTCCCCAGGACCTCCAGAGCTGAAGCTCACCTTGGGTTTCTCAACTGTGGACTTTCCAATGCCCTCTGTCACCTCTTTCTGCAGGCCTCCAACCGTGAGTATCCCCTGCACCTGACCCCAATGCCAAAAGACACGTCACCCGAGCCCTGCAGTCTGAGGAGAAGTGGGCCAACAATGTCCCTACATGCTCAGGGATCTCAAGGGTTGTCCCCCCTTGTAGGTTTCCCTGACTGATCCCCCAGTCCCTGCTTGCAGCCACTTTCTAACCAGACTTATCTCCACTGAAGTGAATGAGACACCTGATAACACACCTCTGCACCTGGGTGCCCCAGAGCCTCCTTAGGTGACCTGTTGGTGTGGTCTTGGACCTTGCCCCATACTCACCTCAAGCACAGAAGAGCAGTCCTGTAAGTCATTGCCAAGTACCCGTAAGCGGTGTCTGTTTCTTTCCCATAGGATAACACTAGAGCAGCCAAGGCTGAAAAGCACCTTTACAACCAGACACCTCAGTGCCTCCCGAAGTGATCTGTTGGTGCTGCTTTGGACCTTAACTCCAGAAGAACAGTCCTGTAAGTCGTTGTTAAGTGCCTGAACGCAGTGCACCTATTTTCCATAGGACAACATTACGGCTCCAGAAATTGCAGTGTCAACTTTTAAAACGTATAAAAATTCATGTCTTGAAAAGTACTTGTCTGATTCTGATGATCTCGATATCTAAATTCATATACAAATAAGTGTTATTTTTATAAGTTGGTGTTGGATTTCTTTATGAAGTGAGTGTCTTGCTTAGGGGCTCTGTGTGTGGAATAAATGCTTAATACTGCCCTTTAATAAGCCTGCTTGCTGACACTACCACAAAGAGAGCATTTAGGGTTATTATTTTAATCCCTGTCAGCTATTAAGGGTCAACCAGGACTGTCTGCATGATGTCCCCCTACACTTTTACACTACATAGATAGCCATCTTCCTACATTGGTGGCACAGGTGGTGAAAAATAATGGTTTGCATTTGCTGTAGCTCTCTGCCACTAAAGAATGCACAGTTGGCTTTAGTTGCCAAAAATATTTTTTCTATTTTCTATTTTTTTTTCTCCCAAATTTCCAATTTGAGCCAATAGGGCCTTGTGTTAAGTTCCCCAGTCCTGTTGTGTTAGAAAAGTAAAACAGTTATTAGATAGTTAGGCCTTGAAAACAGCTTAGAATTGTTGTGTAAGTTCTAAAATGGTCCCAACTAATCTAAAACATGTCAGCCTCAGAGGACTGAGTTGAGGAGCTCACCTCTTCCTGCATCTTAGTTTGAAGCAGCCGAGAGACCTATGCAAGGCTGCAAGATTGTACCTGGACCTCGATCAATAAAAGCATAACTCCAGTTGCTGAGTTTGATAGGGCCCACGCACAAAAGGAAAACGCATAGTGTTCCCCTACTTTGATCCACTACATAGGTAGGCAGCCTCCTACAATGAGACTGAAAACTATGAAAGTGGCAAGTTTCAATTATATTGTATTAAGCAAATTCTACCTATAAAGGACATACCTTTGGTATCAGCTGTGTTATGGCAAGATTGACTGCTTCTGGCTATAAATGAAAGCTCAGGCTTCATAATCATACATATACAAGTTGTAGGAAGTACCGGATTTGACTTTTTCTTAACCTTTTAAAGTAAAAAGTGTGCCTGACATGAGATGTCATTTTCAGTGATTAATTGCCAATAGATATGTATTAAAAATGTGTATGTATATCATATATAGTTATATGGACTGCTTTCCTTCATATATCAAGAACAGGATCATTTCTTGGGGCTAGTAGGTGTCCTCGGCAACCTAGAAACCTAAGCTGACATTATCAGCATGGAACAAATCATATGGGATTCAGGAAAGAAATGAAATGACAGGTTCTTAATTAATCCTGCCTTTCGGCGATGTGTGATCATTCAGTAGTTTCTCGTGTCTACCTCTCAGTGCCTAGTGACTCTATACAAACCTTTTAATCTAAAAGTGAATTCAGCTCCATTGTTGTGCCACTGACCCTATCTTTTTCTTCCGCTATGGCACATCCTTTGCTCAGTCCATGTTCAGCCGCCCATCTGCCTGCTCACTCCCTCTCCAGTACTTATTCTGCCCTTTCGTTGATCAGCACTGCCTTCCTTTCGTGTTTGTAAAATATAGAAAGGTGAACATATTTGAAGGCACCTTACATGCGGATACATTTTCTTGTTGCAGAAGAGGGCCCGAATAGCCCGTGGGAGTGAAGGGACTCTCTTCTGAAGCCTACCTAAGGAAAAGTATGTGACTAATTAAAAAGAAAAAAAATACATAAGAACCAGTAAGTTGACTTTTCAATATTCTTGGCATTTCACCAAAAGCACGTTTTGGAGGCAATGTTTCTATCAATGCAATGGTGACTTTATAAGGCTCATTCAACCATCTACATTGAAACGTTCACCCTTCCAAATTGTTAGATATCGTTCAAAACCAGAGGAACAAAAGCATCTTCAAAACATTTTGTATGGCCATTTTTTGAGATAACCCCATACCCCCATCGAGGGTTCTTTTCGATGGATACAACTGTGTTGGAGTGCGTCTCAAATCATACTAAGAGAAGGGGTGTTCGAGTGATATCCGTGTTTGTATGTATTTTAGCACAGAATAAGATGCATGCTCTGCGCTGTGTTTACTGCCAACAACATAATTAGGTTCCATCTAATATGCAGCATCTCAGCCCTACTATATTTGTGCGTAAATATGCATCTCTTTGGAATCTAACAGTTAAAAATGAATATCGATTGGCAATTAATCTCAATGTGCATGACCCTTAGTGATTTCACAAGGCCCCTGCTACAACCCCTGAACGGTGTCTCCAGTAACCAGATACCTGGGGATGGATGGTTGATGTTGCCTTGTATGACTTCCACCTCATCCGGGCCAGTGGAAGCCCTTCTGCTGAAACTCCAATTCCTCCTTTTACCCTTTCAGAAAAGCTTCTGCTGCCTGCCAGTGACTATCAACAGCACGTCAACATAGGTGTTCTCGGGCACTCTGTATTCTTGGATGTTTTCTTGCTGTAACGTTAAAAGTGATGGCGCCTGTTGCAGCTGAAAACAGAAAAACCTCTCGCTGCATCCGCGGTCCAGCTTTAGTTTTTTAACTCGCGCTTGCTCTCTTTTCTCTGCAGTCTCAATCAACGTAAAACAAGACTTTGAGGTTTGTGAAGCTTTTGGGCATCTGTACCCACATTTTGTATCTTATGTTTTTACCGGTATTCAAACTTCTGTGAGTTTCAGTGAGTTTCACAAAGGGAGGAATGAATGTACTCTGCCATTTCTAATCCCTAACAAGCATTGCAAGTATTTTAAATGAAAACTGGCTACTGGAATTAAAACAAGTCTGATTCTTTCTACAGAATACTTTTGAAAATTGAAAATACATTACCTCATGAAAGATAAAACTTATAGGGTGACTAGGTTATGGAAAATAATGACATTTTTGTCCAGAGAATGCCATATGGTCTTAAGAAGCATGTTTAAAAAAAAAAAAATTGAGGTAGCATTCTTTTCCAAATGCATGTGCCCAAAGAATGCAGGCAGGCTACTGCACACTCCATTTTGTAGACAAAGGGCTGTGGGGTACTTCAGAAAAAAGCAATTTCTCCACGGAAAGCAGTAAGGTTTACATAACATACTTTTATTGGACAAAGGGCTGTGCACTATTTAGCAAAATAAAAATGCTGCAAAAACGAGACAAAAATAATGGAGCTCATTGTAAACATCTGAATTCTTTCCTCTTTTCCAGGGTCTTAAAATTGTTGCTGTTGAATGTGAGTGAATTTATGCACCTTTTGAGAAATCTAGCGCTGTCCGTCAGATGATTGAACATTTTTATTTAGATTACTTCTGCATTCATTTCTGTTAGAAATGGGGTCTTTGGTTGACAGTCAGGTTACCCCCTGTTCAAGCAAGGACCCTCACTCTAGTCAGGGTAAAAAGTGAATCACCCTCAGCTAACCCCTGCTTACCCCGTTGGTAGCTTGGCAGAGCAGTAGGCTTAACTTCAGAGTGCTAGGTGTAAAGTATTTGTGCCAACACGCACAGTAACTTAATGAAAACACTACAAAATGACACAACACCAGTTTAGAAAAATAGGAAATATTTATCTAAACAAAACAAGACCAAAACGACAAAAATCCAACATACACGTCAAGTTATGAATTTTTAAAGATTAAACTCAAAAATAGCGCTTAGAAACAAAAATGCTTCGTTGAGGTGTTAACACGCTGTCGTGACGGAGTCGTTCCCAACAAGCCGACACCAGCGGCGCCGGACACGGAGTCACGTAGACCCCCAAGTACAGTACCTTTGGTGAAGAGTGAAAACAAGCCGATGTGCGAAGTCAGGGATCACGGCGTCTGTGCGAAACGTTGAATCCGCACACTTCGAGCGGCGTTGATCACGACGTAGTGCGGCGACTTCCACAGAGTCGCGGACTTCAGTGAGGCTGCAGCGGCATCGGCTCTGCAAAGAGCGTCGCGTTCCAGCAAAGGTCACAGCGTCGGGTGCAGGCAGTGTCACCGGATTCAGCAGCGGCGTCGGTCCGAAGTCGTCCGAAGTCGATTTCCTTGGATTTCCAACAGCTTTCCTTTCAAGGGCCCAGGGACTTGATAGGGCACCACTTGTCAGAGCAGGAGTCTCTCCAGAGACTCCAGGTGCTGGCAGAGAGAAGTCTTTGCTGTCCCTGAGACTTCAAACAACAGGAGGCAAGCTCTACATCAAGCCCTTGGAGATTTCTTCACAAGATGGAAGGCACACAAAGTCCAGTCTTTGCCCTCTTACTCTGGCAGAAGCAGCACTGCAGGAAAGCTCCACAAAGCACAGTCACAGGCAGGGCAGCACTTCTTCCTCAGCTATTCAGCTCTTTTCCAGGCAGAGGTTCCCCTTGGTTCCAGAAGTGTTTCTGAAGTATGTGGTTTTGGGTGCCCTTCTTATACCCAATTTCTCCTTTGAAGTAGGCCTACTTCAAAGTAAAGTCTCTTTTGAATGTGAAATCCTGCCTTGCCCAGGCCAGGCCCCAGACACTCACCAGGGGGTCGGAGACTACATTGTGTGAGGACAGGCACAGCCAGTCGGGGATCGCGGCGTCTGTGTGAAACATTGAATCCGCGCACTTCGAGTGGCGTTGATCACGACGTGGTGCGGCGACTTCCACGGAGTCGCGGACTTCAGCGAGGCTGCAGCGGCGTCGGGCCTGCGAAGAGCGTCGCGTTCCAGCGAAGGTCACGGCGTCGGGTGCAGGCGGTGTCACCGGATTCAGCAGCGGCGGCGGTCCGAAGTCGTCCGAAGTCGATTTCCTTGGATTTCCAACAGCTTTCCTTTCAAGGGCCCAGGGACTGGATAGGGCACCACTTGTCAGAGCAGGAGTCTCTCCAGAGACTCCAGGTGCTGGCAGAGAGACGTCTTTGCTATTCCTGAGACTTCAAACAACAGGAGGCAAGCTCTACATTAAGCCCTTGGAGATTTCTTCACAAGATGGAAGGCACACAAAGTCCAGTCTTTGCCCTCTTACTCTGGCAGAAGCAGCACTGCAGGAAAGCTCCACAAAGCACAGTCACAGGCAGGGCAGCACTTCTTCCTCAGCTGTTCAGCTCTTCTCCAGGCAGAGGTTCCTCTTGGTTCCAGAAGTGTTTCTAAAGTCTGTGGTTTTGGGTGCCCTTCTTATACCCAATTTCTCCTTTGAAGTAGGCCTACTTCAAAGTAAAGTCTCTTTTGAATGTGAAATCCTGCCTTGCCCAGGCCAGGCCCCAGACACTCACCAGGGGGTCAGAGACTGCATTGTGTGAGGACAGGCACAGCCCTTTCAGGTGTAAGTGACCACTCCTCCCCTCCCTCCTAGCACAGATGGCTCATCAGGAAATGCAGACTACACCCCAGCTCCTTTTGTGTCACTGTCTAGTGTGAGGTGCAACCAGCCCAACTGTCAAACTGACTCAGACAGGGAATCCACAAACAGGCAGAGTCACAGAAATGGTATAAGCAAGAAAATGCTCACTTTCTAAAAGTGGCATTTTCAAACGCACAATCTTAAAATCAACTTTACTAAAAGATGTATTTTTAAATTGTGAGCTCAGAGACCCCAAACCCCACATGTCCATCCGCTCCCAAAGGGAATCTACACTTTAATCAGATTTAAAGGTAGCCCCCACGTTAACCTATGAGAGGGACAGGCCTTGCAACAGTGAAAAACGAATTTAGCAATATTTCACTGTCAGGACATATAAAACACATTACTATATGTCCTACCTTAACCATACACTGCACCCTGCCCTTGGGGCTACCTAGGGCCTACCTTAGGGGTGCCTTACATGTAAGAAAAGGGAAGGTTTAGGCCTGGCAAGTGGGTACACTTGCCAAGTCGAATTTACAGTGCACATTTACACACACAGACACTGCAGTGGCAGGTCTGAGACATGATTACAGGGTTACTTGTGTGGGTGGCACAACCAGTGCTGCAGGCCCACTAGTAACATTTGATTTACAGGCCCTGGGCACCTCTAGTGCACTTTACTAGGGACTTAACAGTAAAACAAATATGCCAATCATGGAGAACCAATTACATACACATTTTAAACAGGAGCACTTGCACTTTAGCACTGGTTAGCAGTGGTAAAGTGCCCAGAGTAATAAAAACAGCAAAATCTGAGTCCAGCACACATCAATAACCTGGGGAACAGAGGCAAAAAGTTAAGGGAGACCACGCCAAGGATGAAAAGTCTAACAATTTCCTTCATTATCAATGGAGATTTGAAAGAAATAATCAACATGCAAACGAGGATTGTGTGTAAGCTGTGTGAGAAAGTGCTTCTTTTTATGTGGTCACGCTCAATTTTGTGGATAAATGCTGCTGTTTTTTTTACACTGTGCACTGGAACGCTGCTAATCAGGCTCCAGGGCATTTGCTCCCTCGCCCAAAATATGTAGAAATTAGCTTTCTAAATTGGCATCTAATTGCCCTATTTAATGTTCCTCATAGGTCATAATATACGGTGTCCCAAAATACAACCATGGCATGGAAAGTTAAATGTCACCTATGGGCTGCAACACTACGGTTCCATCCACTAGTGTGACAAGACAAACATGACTCGATGCCTGCCACTGTAGCCTGGCTGCTGTAGTTTTAAAACTGCAGCTAGGCCTGTCGAAATTACACTTTTTGGCAGGAAAAAACGTACTTTAATATTAAGTCATTTCTATGTTGGCCTTGTAGCCCACAAGGCAGGGTGCATGTTATATAAATGTAGAACATGCAGAAATTTATAGTTAACAATATTTAGACAAAATATAAGGAAAATAGTATCGTATGGATCAAATATTGTGTCAAGAATATCGAGGACAAAGATATCGTGAAGGTAAGTTTCAATAGGTAAGCAAAGTTCTACTATATGTAATTCTATATATATATGTACCTTGATATATGTTATCTTTAAGGCAAGTAGATGTGGAGATAAGAATAGTAAATCTATACTTAAATTATTGCACTTACCTTCTCGATATTTCGGTCCTCAATATTTTTGACATTCATATTCTCTCCTCACAGTATTTCTGTTACTGATATTCTGTCAGTGATCCAAGTTAACAGGTCCTTACTGTGACTAGCACTCAAAAGCTATTTTCAATTTTAAGGAAGGCAAATAGGGAATCGCAGGAAATCCATATCAAATATTAATTCTGCTATCTCAGGCTAGTGAGCAGATAGAACAAAAATTTGAAAAAACAACAAGTCTGGCCTTTTTATGTAACTAGTAGCCCACACCCCATCTCCCTTGAACACACGCCAACATCACCTTGCCTACTTACACACAACACTGTCAGACACATTCCCCACAAACAGAAGAAGATTATAGCGGTTATTGTAATAGTAGAGTTGGGAGTACGATTGGTGGCAGTCGTGGTGATGGTAGTCGTCATGTGGTAGTAATGCTGAAGTTTGTAAACATGTTAGAGGTACTGGTGATGGTGGTTGCACTGGCAGTGGTCCTGGTGTTAATTTGCCCAGTACTACCAGACTGGTTCCGACTGCTACTTTTAGGTTCTGGCAGTTTCATGCCAAGATGCTGAGGATTCTGTCAAATGCTGGAGTCTGATTTATGTTTGTATATGATTTTCAATACTGTAGAAATAAAACAGTGCAACGTGAGTGAAGGAAGAATGAGGCAGCACACAAGGATTCTGGGGGTCATTCTGACTCCCGCCGGCCGCGGTAACCGCAGGGCCGGCGGGAGCCGCCAGAATACCGCTGCGCGGTCAGAAGACCGCCGTGGTTATTCTGGGTTTCCCGCTGGGCTGGCGGGCGACCGCCAGAAGGCCGCCCGCCAGCCCAGCGGGAAACACCCTTCCATGAGGATGCCGGCTCCGAATGGAGCCGGCGGAGTGGAAGGGGTGAGACGGGTGCAGTTGCACCCGTCGCGATTTTCAGTGTCTGCATGGCAGACACTGAAAATCTTTGTGGGGCCCTGTTACGGGGGCCCCTGCAGTGCCCATGCGATTGGCATGGGCACTGCAGGGGCCCCCAGGGGCCCCACGACACCCCATAGCGCCATCCTGTTCCTTGCGGCCAAAACCGCCAGGAACAGGATGGCGGTATGGGGGTCGGAATCCCCATGGCGGCGCAGATGGAGGATTCCCCAGGGCAGCGGAAAACCGGCGGTACACCGCCGGTTTTCCGTTTCTGACCGCGGCTGTACTGCCGCGGTCAGAATGCCCATGGGAGCACCGCCAGCCTGTTGGCGGTGCTCCTGCGGTCCCCAACCCTGGCGGTCTCGGACCGCCAAGGTTGGAATCACCCCCTCTGTGTCTCTACAGAAAAGCATGGCTCGGGCAACATCATACATCCATCCATCAAATATCATTCTATATCTATTAAGCCATCATTTTACTTATTCCTTTACATTATATAAAATAATTATTGTGAATTAAAGAGAAAGTACTAAGCTGCAATAAAAATTGCATGTACATAGGCAGTCATAATGAACATAGGCGGTCCGTGCTGCCATGCCGGCGGTTGTAGTAATTACCGCCCCCGGCATGGCGGTCTGGACCGCCATATTATGTTCATTGAGGGACCGCCACAGGTGGAAGTCCGCCACAGCCAGGCTACCGCCGCCAGGCAACCTGATGATGGCGGAGTTCCTTATCTGTCAGGGCAGCGCTGTAAGCAGCGCTACCTGCTGGATAAAGAACCTGTGTCCACCAGCAATTCCCTGGCAGTTTCCCCCGCCAGGAAAAGGCTGGCAGAATGGGGCCCAGGTCCCTCTGCAGGTCCCTGCACTGCGCATGCACTTGGCATGGGCAGTGCAGGGGCACCCGTGCACAGCCCCATCGTGCATGTCACTGCCCGATTTACGAGCAGTGATATGCGCGACGGGTGCTGCTGCACCCGCCGCACTGCTACATTGACGACGGCTCCATGTGGAGCCTTAGGCAATGTCCAGGCCCAGAATTCCACTGCGCCGGCTGGCGGAAACACTGTTTCCGCCCGCTGGCCCAGCGGAATGTTGATTATTCGGCCGGCGGGATCCTCCATGGGCTGGCGGTCTATGTTTAGACTGCCAGCCTGAGCACGCCGGGAAATCCAGCCGTGTTCATAATGAGGCCCATAACATTGACATACTGAGTTGACCCTGAAAATACAGCACCACACATCACAATCAAAAGCAGAATTCAGGGGAAGGTGACACAAAACTCAAGGGGAAGAGTGCCTGAAGAAGTTCTGTATTTTTGATAACATTGATCCTAAGTACAGGGATTCCATCTGAAAAGTTATCACAAAAGAAACTCAGTGTCAGTGCCAGGGAATTCATACCCTGGCACTGATAGGGTTCTTCCCCTCTCCCCCCCCTCTCCTGAGTCCTCCCCCAACACCCACGACCCTCCTACCACCTCCCAAAGGTGGCAGGACCCCCTCACCACCCCCACCCCCCAAAGAGACATCCACACACAACCCCACCCCCCTACATGCACGCTCACACCACTCATACACATACACGCACACATGCACCCAGACAACATCCCCCGCATGCATACACGCACTCACACAACCCCTCTACACACTCACACGCACACCCCTATGCATGCACACAACGCCTTACCTGGTCCGGTGATCCTCTGGGAGGGAACGGGATCCATGGGGGCTGCTCCACCGCCAGCTCCCCGTCACCAGAACACCGCCACGCCGAATCCTGGGATGTGATTCGAAGGGCGGTGTTCTGATGACGTGGCAGTGGAGGTGGAGCAGCCCCCACTTCACCGCCGACCACCAGTATGGCTGCTGGCGGCTCTCCGTCCAACAAAGGGTGGAGGGCTTCCAGCAGTCATGATATGGTGGGCGGGAGACTGGCACCACTGGCGGTCTTCAGCCCGGAGTAGTAACCTCGGCGGTCTTTTAAAAAGACCGCCAAGGTTAAAATGAGGGCCTAAGTCATCAAATACACTCGACCTTGCCCCTCACTTGAACCGACCACTTCATCATCCAAATCAACACCCTGCAGGTCAATACTCCCACCAGTATCAGCATTTCAAGCTGCCGCTGGGGAAAAATCACAGACGCAGAATGGCTCAGCACCCTCAGCAAGGATAAACCTATCCGCATAGACAACTTAATCAAGGACATCACCAACTTCAACAACTGAATCAAGAACTGTGCAGACCCCCTCACACCCATCAAAGCTAACAAGCAAATTAGATCCAACATGCAGACCAGCTGATACTCAGAGGATCTCAGAGACCAAAAAAAACCACTATAAACAGCTAGAAAGTAAATGGAAAGTCAGACACGAAACCATCAACAGACCACCAGGAAATAAGAGACACCAAGAAAAGAGCGTTAGCAGATGGCATCAAAGGAAGCTCCAACAGCTGGAAGGAGATCTTCGCTATTGTCAAGAACTTAACCTCACCATCAGCCCCTGTCAACAACATTGTTACCTTAACAACTTTGCGATAGCCTAACTTGTACCACAGCAAAAATAGAAAAAATTGCAAGCACTTCACACACCAAACAAACCAACTGAGCAACTTACAACCCATCTCCCTGCTCCCCTATCCAGACAAAATGATTGAGAAGGCGATCGACAATTGACTCACTACCCACCTGAAGCTTCACCACATGCTAGACAATACCTAATCAGGATTCAGAAAAAAAGCACAGCACTGAAACAGCACTCATCGTTGTCATCAAAAACACCCGAACCATCCTGGTTCGAGAAGGAACAACAGCACTCAACCTCGCCATGACTTTCAACACTGTCTGCCACAATATCGCCATCAGAAGACTCCATGAGATTGGTGTCCATGGATCTGCACTCAGCTGGATCTGATCCATCATCATGGGAAGAACCTAAAGGGTCAGATTACAACCCTTCCTATCAGAGACCAAGGACCAGATCTGCAGAGTTCCACAGGAATCATCCCTCAGCCCCACCCTATTCAACATGTACATGACACTGCTTATCACCATCATCCAATCCCAAGGCATCAACATCATCTCCTACGCCGACAACACCCAATTCATCCTCTCCCTCACAAGACAAACACCATCAGAACCAACGTCATCAATTGCATGGCTATAGTAGCAGACTGGAAACTGTTGTGGAACCACTTTACTGCCTAGATTAGCCACCCTTATCTTAATGTTAGGCTTGCAGCCTGTGCCTTTTACATTTAGATACATTTTAGCTAGCTGTTTTTAAATTTCAATCAGCTGCCTCCTTCTCAGAAGACAGAATTTACGCTGTCCATTTTATGATGCCATTGTACAACGTGCGCTCTGTGCTCTGTTCAATGCTAACTTGTACTGCCAGTCCAGGACCCGAGGAGCCAGTCCTATCCACAAAGACACACCAATATGTCAGGCCTATTCAACAAACTCTTTACGGTATGTTATTTAAACAATACATAGGTCTAAGGAGCACAGGGGACATTCCAGTCATTTCAGTCCTGGGACGCATACCATACAACAGGCAGCTTTGCTGATCCTGGTGCTAACTCTTCAGCTTCTCGAGAGGATTGCCATCCAGACAACAGGCAGACCCTTGCCATTCTGTTCAGATATGGGGTCGGATTACTCCTTTACATCGGGACAGACAGAAGGGTTACAACCACAATGTTCTAAGATCTAGACATAGGGTTTAGGCCGGAATCTCTAGACTTAATAAACTCATACAAAATGGTGGGGCTGTTTATCTTCTCTACATTGTTTGGAATGATGATTACTGTATTATGTTCCACTTGCCTTATTATCCCAGCCCATGCTTTTTATACTAGGATGCAATTGCTTCAATAAATGCATTGAAATCCAGTTACTGAGTGAAAGGGGTATCATCTGTTACCAAAACATCCCTGAGGAGGCTGAGTGTCAGGTTTAGGCTGCCACAAATCACCTCTTTCTTCCCAACTTTGGGTGAGGCACTGTGGCCTTCCAAAGTAGTGTGGGACAGTTTCCACAGTCGGTGGTACTGCTGCTCTGAACATGCAGTCTTATTGCCATGATGCAAACCAAATGCATGAAGCTCAACTCCGACAAGAGGAAGTACTGATCTTCAGAAACAAAGACTTCTAATGGGACTCTACTTGGTGGCCTTAGGAGCTATGGCTCACAACAACACCAGCCAACCACCCAAGAAATGTGGGGATCATCCTAGATGACAAGCTCAAGATAACAGCACAAGTCAATGCAGTGAGCACCTCCTGCTCCCACATCCAACGCATGTTGTGAAATATCTTCAAGTTACTGCCACAGAACACCAGACATACTGTCAGGCAAGCACACATCACTAGCAGGCTGGACTACGGCAACACACTATATGACAGAATTTCCAAACAGCTACACAGACTACAGTCCATGCTGAATGCAGCTGCAAGACTTATCCTTGACCTTCGCAGCCGCATCCACATCGCAACACACCTCAAGAAGCTCTCCATTTACAAGTGCAGCCAGTTCAAACTTTTTACATACACAAACAAAGCCCTACACAAAACAGGACCAGCAGACCCAAATAGCTGCATACACTTTAACCAGCCTGCCAGACACCTAAGCTATGCCTCACTCTCACTCAAACACCCCCCCCCATATCAGCAAAAGAAAAGCAGGAGGTCGCTCATTCACGTACATCACACCCAAAACATAGAACAACCTCTCTCAACATATTTAAGTTTCCTCCTCACTTCTTGAGTTCCATGAGAAGCTGAAGACCTGGCTCTTCAAATAACTGAGTAGGGACCACCCAAGTGCCTTGGTACTCTCACCGTCAATTAGTGCACTATACAAATACATAATATAACCTTGTAATTTATACTTTAATATATACTTAAAGTGAGATTTGGGACTGCTCGTCATTTATAACTGGTTGGCTTTCTGTTTCAGCTTTTAATTCTTGATGTAGTGGCTTTCAATTCTACTCTTGTGTTTGTCCCTTCCCTGGGGCAATTTGATTTGACTCTATTTCTTGATTGATTGAGTGTGTCCTTGAATTGTAGATGTCAGGGAATACATTTTTCATTTATCATATTTCTATTGCATTTGTCTTTCAGCAGTCAATGGGAGTGCATGTGTGATATGTAACACAGTTCTCTGTGCAGGAGTCCCCATTGGGAACTGCTCCCTTCTTTTTGCTGGGGAACAAGGCTCTGCTCCAAGATATTTCTACTGTAGCTGTTGGAACTTGCTGCAGAAGTCTCCTCCTTGTTCTTCAATACCCTTCCCTGCAGATCAACTGCTATAGGACCAGGAAACTCTGCAGTGCCACTACCCTGCAGCACAAGTAGCTCTCATCTCGGCTGCTAGAAGTCAAAGCCATCTTCAGCTTTCTGTGTGACCATCATGGACTCAACTACAGAGCAAGGTCCAGGATCAGTATAGACCATGATCGGGAGGGCTGTAGTGACTTTTTATGGTCATTGGTGGTACGGTTAGCTACAGCAAGATTTTTGTGCTCTGGCCATGGCTGCTCTTCTTTTTACCTGAAGGAATATTTCCTTTGTAAGCAGCTGCAGCCAGGAACTTATGGCAGATGTACAAAGCATTTTTTCAATTGCAAATTTTCAGGCTGAGAGTTTTTGATTATAAAAGTGATTTTTGCAAAGTACTAAACCCATTTTAGGAGTCAGTAAAAAATGACTGACTCCTAAAATGGATTTAGTGCATTAGGTTTCTAAATGGATAAACAATCACTATAAGCAATGAAGTTGCCGGTGTTCTGAGCAATGGTCTTACTCCTGCTTGCCCCATACAGTAGAAGCCCTACATCCAGACCATCACTGCTTCTGTGCTCTCATAGCCAAAGGAGGAGGACCGTTGGGTGTCACAGCACATATTGCTCTCACACCGAGCAATTTGGCCAAGAAATACAGGTAGGTTTTGGTAGTACCTGATCTAAGTTGTTCTTAGGTGGTTTGTGACACTATTAAATGTGTACTACTGGTTGCTGTGCATACCACAGGTACTTTCTTCTACCCACCAGGATTTTTCACGTCTTCCTGTGTGCCGCACCAGCACTTTTACTGCCCTACTAATTTAATAAAAGACTTAAAGAGTGCATGCATGTGTCACTGAGGCAGTATCACTCACTAATAGTTTTGAAACTGCTGAAGTTGTTCAATCTAACCTCCTGCTCCCTATGGGGATAGACCAGTGACAACACCCTTGAGGATAGGGCTGGCTGCTAAAAGCTAGTGTGAGCATGCGTGATTTGACATTTCCTACATGGTGAGCAGAGGTGCACCTATGCAGTCTCCCCTGGCATGGCCTGCAACCTGCAGCGTGGTTCCTGTCTGTAGTGTCCACAAGGAGTGGTGTGATTCAGTCCCCTATTTAAGTGTGCATTTATTTTAAACTGATTGAAAACAACTACTTAAATAGTAAAGAAAAACACAACCAAGCTCATGTTCTGTGAAGTAGACTCCACATGATATAGTAGTTCCAGTATGTTTATCCTCAGCCAAATACAACATGAACCATTCCCTCAACTGCTCTCCTCCAACTGTCCCCTTTCAGCTCTTCCTCAACATTCTATCAATCCCCATAGTGACATCATGAATATGGTAACCAAGAAGCTGTGTGACAGCATTCCACCTCCCAGTCCAGATTATAACATATCCTCTTTCTTTCACAATAAAGTTACAAAGCACCATCAATAACTTAACCTAGCATGTTTACACATTAATGTCAGGTAAGTACAAATAATTAAAACATAACTCTCTAAATTTCAGCATCATTTAAAGTACTGATACATACATGAGCTTTAATACACAAAATTAAATATCTATTCATTATATAATCATGAAACGACAGGCATCTGACACGCTCTATGTTCCCTACTCCTCCCACAAATCCCATCTCCATACTTCTTCCTGCCCTTCCACCTCATTCCACACAGTGCTTCCTCACCTTCCCTTCTTCTCTGTCCTATTGCAGGTATTTCCTTGTCATCCATCAACATGAATCCCGAACATTGTTGCTTTCCTTCTCCCCATTCTTTCCGTTTACTTTGTGTGACATCACATAATTGACAATACAGTGCCACCCAACAGAAGCAAAAGAACACACCATGATAGAGAACATGGCGGCCTGTGTTGTAACTGGTCGCTGGAGCGGAGATATTTGGGACACCTGACCAGTGCAAGGAGGGCGTGCAGGGTGTTTCAGAATGTGCCACCTTACCTCATGCAGGACTGCAAGGGATATGAATCGGTCCGGTGGGGCCATAAGGTTATTCCAAGGAATATATTTCGGAATGAAGCATGCTGGAACCACACATGCCTGAACAACGTAGTCGGAACAATGACCATTGTTACCACTAATGTCTTTACCACGAATGCCTTAACAACAATATTTCGTTGTAAAGGCATTCCTGGTAAAGGCATGATCGGAATGGCATGCAAGGTTCCAGCATGCAACCCCCCTAGGCCCCCACCCCCGGCCCAAAACTACTGTGACTCCCCACCCGCCTCTAAAACTACCCCCACCCTCACCCTTAAAACCTAAACTACCTCAAACACACACCCGCCCCTAAAACTACCCCGACCCTCCACCCCACCCCTAAAACCTAAAACTACCCGACCCCCACCCCACCCCTAAAACCTAAACTACCCCAACCCCCCACCCCTGCCCCTAAAACTACCCCTACCCTACCCCTAAATCCTAAAACTACCCCGACCCTCCCACCCTCAACCCTAAAACTATCCCTACTCCCCACCCCACCCCTAAAACCTAAAACTACCTCGGCCCCCCCACTCCTGCCCCTAAAACTACCCCAACCCCCATTCCACCCCTAAACCCTAAAACTACCCCAACCCCCACCCCGCAATTAAAACATAAAATTAACCTGACCCTCGCCCTTAAAAACTAAAACTACCCCCACCACCGTCCTTAAAACTACCCCCAGCCCTACACCAGGCCCACTTACCTGACCGCGTTCTCTCCGATAATCATGAGTCTGTTTTCCTTTACCTTAACCAGACATTTTTGTTGTTCAGACAGGGTTGGTTAAGGCAGAGGAAAACAGGGTTGTTGTTCAGGAAAGTGTTGTTCCGCTTTCGTGGACAACACCCATTGTTGTTCATCTGTAATTGTTTAGGCTGCTTCCCAGTTACGAACCACCCTGGAGCTGCAGAGGAGCAGGGGGAGCCGTAGGGTGGCAGGGAGCGTTCCTCTACAGAGGAGCAGTTTGCAGCATCATCACAGTCGCAGCGGCTGCAGTGGCTGAGGTGGCGAGTGAGGTCGTGGCAGCTGAACCAGGGAGAGTCACAGGGTCATGGCAAGAGGTGGATAAAGCAAAAAAGACTCTACAGGCACTGCTAGTGAAGGGAAGGGATCAGCAAAGACAAGTAGGTTTCAGGTCTAAGTCTGCTGAAAGAGCCGCTCTAACAAGGGAAGGTGTGGTGAAGGGCGGGGGCTGGAAAGTGACTAGCCCAGAGGAGAGAAGTTGTCAAAAGGCATCTTAATTGCGGAGTGCGGAGGGTCTCCTGTGTTCTCAGTGACCGGTACAAGTACAAACACAACAACCTTTGGGTAGAAGTGAAGTACTGACCGGTAGTAAATTAGGCAAACTAGGTAAAAGAAATAAAAGAATCATTTCTACGGCCTAACCGAAAATTACTCCTCCACTGAGGTCTTATTTTAAGGTCCTGCCAACAGAGGTGGATTTTAGTAGACCCCTTAGATCAGTGGAAGAAGAAGCGAATAAGAAGGCTTTAACTTTGCTAGCTATAGCAATTGGAAACAAGATGGCGAGTAGTGAAGGGGGTGTGAGCAAGTCTAAGATTTTGGCAAATTTGGAAGTCAGCCCTGAGGATATAAGTAGGACAAGAGGTGAGATTATAGTCAACCAGTTCAAGAGTGACATGGTAGCTCCCCCTTAGGAGCTACTCCTGCATTACTGGAGCCCATACAGGAGGTCCTGGAGTCTATAGATCATACTGCCCACTCAAATGCTCACTCAAATACTTCCCTGGAGTCAATGATCTTATCACTTTCAGATGAGATTAAAAGATGCTTTGCGGTCTCTGAAGCAAACAAAGGGGAGATAAGAGAAGCCGGTGAAGTTCTTGAAAAAAAGTTCAATCTTTTGACCATTAGAACCCAAGCCCTCGAAGAGACAGTCAGAGTCATGAAAGAGGAACTAAGGAAGAATAAGGAGGAAATCCAACTGCCGAAGGGTAGCAATCACGAATTGCAGGACAAACTGAAACAGCTGGAAAATAGTTCAAGAAGGAATAACTTGACATCCAGAGGATCCAAAGAGACCGTCTCAGGAGAAATCCTAACAAAAAGAAGCTGTGTTAAATTTTGCTAAACTTTCAGGCTTATGTTTTAAAAGAGGAGATATTGCTAAAAGAACTAAAAATTAAAACACTGAGAAAGAAGGATTTTTCTTTTAAGATTAGGTTGGATTTGTCCAGAGTAACTATAAATAAGAAGTGGGAATTAGGGAGGCCTCTAGGAGGAATTCAAAAGTTTAGGTGTATCAGCACAGCTGAAATTTTCAGCCTACCTTCTAGTAATGCACAATAATAAAATGTATAATGTGAGAGATCAAAGGGTGGGGACTCTGAAGCCTAAAAGGTTATCCCTGTTTTGTTGTTTTAGGCCGGGATTTTCCAGTGGTACTCTAAAATCAGACTAACACCTAGTCCATGATAATGCAGGGGTTGGGTGGGGGGGAGGTCCCGGGATGTGGGTGACGGGGGCACAGGGTGGGGAGCGTTTGGGAGGAAAAGAAAAGAATCCTCATACACCTCAGCTAGTATTTTACTGGACTTAGTAAGTGGATAGAACTGATATGGGCCAGAGGGGAAGCAGAAGATTGATTCAAATGATATAATGGAATGTAAACGGGTTGTGCACCAAAGGGAGAAGAGAGAAGATCCTTCAGTACTTAAGGGACTCCCCAGCCCATAAATGTATTCTGTAGGAAACACACTTGACTAGAGTTTAATGCATGGAATTGTTTAAGTATCAAAAATGGGTTAAATCTTTTGTTTTTACAGACCATAATTTTAACACTAAGGGGGTTGTTATCCTGGTTAAACAGCAGGTTAAAGCAGTCTTATTGGAGGCGATATCTGATAAATCAGGGTGGTGGAAAATAACTAAACTCCAACTATGCAATACTAAACTCACGTTAGTTGGGTTTTATGGTGTGAATTGTGATGACATTGAGCCACTTAAAATGGTCTTCTCTCATCTACTTGATTTCCCTGACCCAGTTATAATTGCCGGGGATTTCAATGTGATTTTGGATAATTAATTAGATAGATCAATGAGATGTAGATCAGTAGTTACCCCAAAATCACAGGCATATCTTAAAAGGATGGTGAAGGAATTTGTATTGTGCGATTTGTGGAGGCAGAGAGTTGTTGTGAAACAGGAGCTTTCTTTAAATAATAAAAAGTATGGTCTTGCCTCTCGAATAGACTACTTTTTGGTTGACCAGGTGCTAAGTGAGACAGTTGATGATATAGTTTTTTAGAAGCCCATTTATAGGATCACACTTCGTGATATTAACGATTAACCCTCCTCCAAAAGATGAAGTAAGGAGATAGACTTTGGACCATACGTTATTGTTGGATAGTGATGTTGTATCCCAACTCTGTATTGAGACAGAATAATTTTTTAAGGTTAACTTGGGGTCAGCTTCCATGACTGTGGTTTGGGACACCTCTAAAGCTCTTATAAGGGAAAAGATTTTTAGTCTCACTAGTTTCAGAAATAAGAAGTACAGGAATGAAGTAGGTTTTTTGAAGCAGAAATGGTTAACTGTGAGTAACAACTAATGACAAGTGTAGAGGCAGAAAGAAAGCTTGCTTTCAAGAACAGTTTGAGCCAGTTGAGGATCCAGCTTGAGGAAGTATTGCAAGCTAGAATAAGAAAGAGATGGAAGTGAATAGATTAGCACATTTTGTGTATGGAGAAAGTGCAGGAAAATTGTTAGCTTGGAAAACTAAGATAGAGCAAGGTCGAAATACCATAAGAGAGATTGTGTGTGGGCAGACTGGGGAAAGGTGGATGAGTAGTGCAGATATAGAAAAGGCTTTCCAGAGGTTTTGTGTAGAGCTCTACACAGAGGAGAAGTCAGTAGGTGCAAACCTCTCCCGTCACATCATTATGGTATCATGAGCCAGTAAAAACACTTTAGGAACACCTTCCCATTTCCACCCTTCACAAATGTTGTTCCTCACTTCCTGGAAAATGTCATTGCTATGTTCAGCTGCCTCCCATTCTTCAGGTGCAATAGATTTGAAATGCCATCCCAAAACATCCTCCACTCCTGCTACTACACATAATACATCATTGTCACTCTCTGCACTCATCAGCAGCCTTGACAAGCAAGCTGCTTGTACGTTGTTCCACCCAGCCACATACTCCAGAATATTCTTGAAGACGGGATGACAATCTGGCCAATACTTCTGTGCCCCTGGGTTGCAGCATTTTAACAAAGGTTAGTGGTCTGTAAGTAAAATGAAATAAACCCTACCTGTATTGTGTGATAAATATTCAAACAGCAGAAATTGTGTGTGGATCACTGTGCAAAACGAATCCAATATGGTGCTTATGCATTTGACACATGCCTGTAATGTGTGATGGATGGTCATGCGTAGCTATGTCCGCTCTGATGCGCCGCTAACTGCTGAATGCAAAATAGAAAGTGCTGAATTTTACCACACGAGAGGGCCTCTCTTCAGTGCACCAACTCTCTAGTGAGTTGCCGGATCCTTAGTTTTCAAGGTTGCACATGTTAGCAATCTGCTGTATTTTGTCTATGTGCTGGCCTCGAGGGTTATCGTCATGCAGGCTGACTGCTCGTCAAGGCCAAGTGCTCCCAAGTACTCGCACAGTCTGCAAGGTGCATGGCGATTTCTCACACGTACTCATGGTAGGTAAATCAATTTGGATGGTATCCTGTGCCCACGTATTTTCCACGCTTGTGGGTAGTTGTTTACGTATGTGGATTTTGGCTGGAAAGCAAGCACTTATCACCAAATTGAAGTAGACTCCACGTGATATATGTAGTTCCAGTATGCTTATTCTGAGCCAAATACAACATGAACCATTTCCTCAACTGCTCTACTCCAATTGTCCCCAACTCTCCCATTTCAGCTCTTCCCCAACATTCCAATAATCTCCATAGTGAAATCATGGATGCAGTAACCAAGAATCTGGGTGACAGCATTCCACCACCCAGTCCAGATTATAACATTCTGGTATATTGACCCCCTGGCCTTGAGGAATCCATCACACACCAGAGTCTCCTTTCTGTGTCTTTTCAGACAACCTATGTACTTCTACCCTGTATCTGCTTATGTGTTTTCTACGTGACTGCTTGTAAATATCTTCTTTCACTTCTTGTGTTCTTCACTGTGGATACTTGCAAGTTTGTGTGCTTTGTGTAACATATCTCCCTGAATTCTCTGCCACATGATTGCTTACGTTTATCTGCTTGTGGATGTCTGCTCGGACTGCTTATCTGTGCCTGCTCTGTGACAGCGGGTGTGTATCTGCTCTTCTATTTTTTTCTTGTCTCTATATGCCTGCTCAGTGACTACTCATTGGTGTCTGCTTTGCCGTGTCTGCTTTGTGAATGCTTTGGTTGCACTGTATTGCTTTATTATGGCCTGGAAGCACTGTCACTATTGTTGACAATGTAAAAGACATTGAGGCATTAACCCTTTAACCCTTATGACCAGGGTAGTAAAGCGGATAGAATAATGGTCAATGCAAGGGGGAAGTATCCTAGACTTCCATAGAAATCAAATGGCGAAAGTAATTCTATGTGGACAAACAATGTAGCATCAATAGAAATTTATTGCATTATATATTTCTTTAAACATGTTATTCCAGATATGAGGCGTATATTTCGTAAAACATGTTATTCTGAACATAAAGTTTGTATTTGTCTAAGTAGGTGCTCCTAGTGAAAACAGTGAAGGTGATAAAAAGTGCAGGTAAGTGAAAGTGATATATACAGTATGTACAAAGAGTGGTTTTAAGAAAATTATGGACTTCTAGTGGCTCCGTCAGTCCAGGAAGCCCTGAAGTTCCATAATATTTCTTTATATTTATATATTTCACACTCAAAGATATGTCGACGTTTCGACCCCGTTGTGGAGACAAATCAAAAGAGGGTCATCATCAGGACAGTGAAATTCAAGTTGGTAGCACCTATGGGTAGTATAAATATCTAGGTTACTAAAGGTCTGATTATTCTGAATAAAAACTTAATTAAGGCAGGGATTAAACACTCACCTAAACTCCATTGTAAAAAAACACTCTGGTGGTCAGGGACATCTTCCTGGTAGGAAAATGGCAATAATTGTGGTAATCCGTTTATATGGTAGTTGTATAGAATGTAATCGTATATTAGTCAGTAAACACTTGCAAGTAATGGAAAGTGTCCCAAGGTATAATAATTGTCCAGTGGCTGTTTTTGCAACTTCCAGGTCTAGGAACCAGAGATCGCAGATCACAAATGAAATCCAGGGCTCAAGTTAACTAAAAAACAATGGTGGTGCGCACAAATCAGTATATTGTGGATATTAATCAAAAGATGAAGATGAAACTAAAAATGAAACACTTACTAGTCAGATTTATCTGATGGTATATAATAAGCAAGCCAGGGCCGGCCATCAGGGGACCCCCGGCTGCTTGCACGATGGATCACAAATGAAATCCAGGGCTCTAGTTATCTAAAAAACAATGGTGGTGTGCACTAATCAATATTGTGGGTGTTAATCAAAAGGAGGAGATAAAACTAAAATTAATAAAAAAGGGGGTGTGAAACACTTACTAGTCAGATTTATCTGATGTTATATAGTCAGCAAACCAGGGCAGGGCGTCAGGGGACTCCTGGCTGTGTGCACAATGGATTGTGTATCGTTAGAAATGGAGCCACACGTAATACGAACGTGCCGGCTTAAGAGTGCTTCGCTCCCATTTTGGAGCTAGTATTCCAGTCAGGGATTGGTCTAGGAAACAACCAATCACCTTACAGAGTATTTTGTTGTGGAGCGGCGACGTGGCGGCTGCTAGACGGAGGACTGGGAAGGGAAGGTTCCCCTTCTGGTCCGCTGTCCGTGTGTGCGTAAGCATAGACAACGGGGTCTCAACGTGTCCTGTGTTGTCGATGCATGATGAGAACAATATCGCGCGGGACACTGTAAAGTGTCTGTCTGTACGATTGAAGGAATTGTATGCTGTTTCATGGATGATCGTAATGATGAAAAGCGATCCCATCCATTCTAGCGTGGATGTGTTTATGATATAAAATGTCAAATCACGTAGTGGTCATTGCGTAAGCAGTGTGTGTCTCTGTGTAAATACAGGTACATGGGGAAACCACACAGTAAATGATATGTGCGATATAAAAATTTGATGTGTGCGATTTTAGCATTATTGAGAGGACCGCAGTTGATCGTCTGAGCACTGCGGACACACATGCTGCAGTCACGCAGGACACTTTGTGTTTGTACAATATGGAAAGATCAATGAGTGGATCACACCATGTGTAATGTGTGTGATGGAGAACTCGGATGATCAGAATGGCGGTGTGTGGTCTCACAAATTGTAGGCATAAATTGTCCTGTGTATGGCGTTACAACCAGGCAGTTATGTGGCTGAAACACCTACGTATTGAAGGTTCGGGTTTCTTGTTTTTTTTAAAAACATTGGTAATGGAGGACTGAGTGAAAAGGGCCCTGGTGATCCTGAAGGGCTAGGAAGTGTAGCTATATACAAATCATATCTACGTGTATCAATTGCTAATGTGTCTCACAGGGAAGAGTGACGCCAATCTTCAATTGTATGAAGTCCTTCTCTGATAGTGCCACATTTCTCTATCCAGAATAGCTCATGTTTTGATAAGATGTATTCTTTGTCACCTCCCCTTGGTCCCAAGGAGATTGTTCCAGTATTTGCCATTTAATGTCTTCGCACTTTTGTTGTAGTGTTTCGTAGTGTTCAACCAACGGAGCGCCTGGCTTTTTGCACTTAATCCTGCTTTTATGCTGTAAGATTCTGCACTTCACTTTCTCTGTAGTCTGTCCAATACATAGCAGTCTGTGGGGACACCAAATAGCATAGATAACGTCATGTGTGTTGCAGTTAGTGAATTTAGGCAGAGTGAGAGTGTAATTTTTATGACAGAATTCTGTGGAGTTGGAAGTCATCTTGCATGCAGCACAGTTACTGCATTTGTAGTGGCCCACCACTGCTGGTAAGCCCCATAGTGTGTTGGCATTTCTTTTGGGAGCCTGTGGGAGGAGTGTACAAGTGAGAGTGTCTTTGAGGTTTCTACCTTTCTTAAAGGAAAAAAGCGGAGATTCCTGCGTGTGGAGATGCTCCTTGATCAGTGGCCAATTGTGAGAAAACAGGGCTGATTGCAGAGGCCCCCTAACTTTTTGCCCCCATTTTCCGCTTTTTGCTGGTGTTTTCCTGACTCTGATGGTGCCCTGGGTACTGCTAACCAGTCCCAGGGCCTTTGCTCTGTGTAAAATTGATATGCAAATTAGGCTAATTGTATTTGGCTAAGTTAACCTACCTATAAGTCCCTAGTATATGGTAGGGCATGTAGGTTTAGGGACCACAGCATAGGTGGTGCACCCATAGGTGCACTGCTGAGGTGCCCAGTGTCATTTTAAAGGCAGGCCTGCCTTGCTGGCTGCTTTTAAATTAAAGTTATATGCAAATTCGACTTTGGAATTAAAAGTAGTTCCAAAGTCTTAAACTACCTTATTTTTACATATAAGTCACCCCTAAGGTGTGCCCTATGTGCCCCTAGGGCTGGGTGCCATGTAACTATAAGCAGGGACTTTATAAAAATAGTTTTATAAGCCCTGGTGAGGTAAAAACAGCCAATTTCGTTTTTCCCTCATTGTAGTAAATGGCCTTCATAGGCTAGAATGGGGAGACTTTATTTTAATTTTTAAAGTCTCTTTAAATGATGCATACCAAGAGTTTGGTATCAAATTAATTGTTGTAATAAATCCCACAACTTCCAGTTGTTGGATTTAATATAACTTGTTCAGGTAAAGAGTTTTAAACTTTACCTGAAAAGTTGCCAATTTCAGCCCTGCATTGTTTTTGCTGCTGTGCTCTGATTGGCCAGCCTTGAGCAGCTTGGCCAAGCTGCCTTGATGAGGTGTGAAGTGGCCTGGCTTCACACAAAGGAATGTGCCTGTGGGAAGGAATCTTCCCTCAGCAGATGGTGAGGCAGAAAGGGGAGGGCTGCCAAACTGGTCTTCAAAGGCAGAGAAGGACATTTGGAGCAACCAGCAACACCCCCACATCCTGCAACCCCAGACAACTAGGTGCCCCCTTGATTAGATTAGGAGAGGGCAGGAGAGGGGTGTGTTTATGATTTTTAGCCACACCAGTGGGTGGGCTCAGCCAGATGTAACCTCCAAAAATCAGATTCAGCCATGATGGATTTTTAGAGAATGTTGCCTCCTGGGATTGATTTTTGCCACACTTCCCAGGAAGTGGTCATCACAGGGGGAAGGACCCTGCACCTGATTGGAGAACCAGGACCCCCCTGCTTTTCACCCAGGAGCAAGGATAAAACTGGCAGACCTGCACCCACACCTCAGTTCCCTACCACATCCAACAAGGAAGAACAACAGAAGAAGAAGGACTGCCCTGCTGGACCCCTGGCTTGCACCTGGAACCTGCACTCAGAAGGACTGCACCAGCTGCACACTTGGGCTTCACCACAAGAAGGACTTTGCCTGGCTTCAACTGGTTCAAGGAGGGACTCCCTGTTTGCTACAGGTGAAAAATTGCTATCCAGAGTCCCCTGCACCAACTCCTGAAGAAAGCGACCAGCTGACCACTGTCCAGTGGCCAAAAAGGAGTTTGCGCCAGGTGCATTCTGGGAGTTGTGGTCCGCACCCCCCAAGGACCATCTCAGAACTTCTGGACCCTTGGGGTGAGCTGTGGACCCCAAAAGAAACTTAAAAGGACATCTGGGAGAAGCCCCAGAAGTTTGGAGAAGTTTGGACAGCTTTTGTAAAAAAGCTCCATAGAGGGACCGACCCGCTGCGGCAACTCTAGCCGGCTTGCCTCAACCGCGACCCGGCCTGATTTGCTGGTTCGTCCCGGTAAAGAAAATCTCCTAAAAAGAGACTAAGGGGCTCATTCTAACCCTGGCGGTCGGCGACCGCCAGGGCTAAAATGACGGAAGCACCGCCAACAGGCTGGCGGTGCTTCCTTGGCCATTCTGACCGCGGCGGTAAAGCTGCGGTCAGAAAAGGGCAACCGGTGGTTTCCCGCCGGTTTACCCCTGGCCCAGGGAATCCTCCATTGCGGCGCTGCTTGCAGCGCCGCCATGGGGATTCCGACCCCCTTACCGCCATCCTGTTCCTGGCGGTTTTCACCGCCAGGAACAGGATGGTGGTAACGGGTGTCGTGGGGCCCCTGGGGACACACGGAGTGCCCATGCCACTGGCATGGGCACTGCAGGGGCCCCCTAACAGGGCCCCACTAAGATTTTCAGTGTCTGCAATTCGGAGCCGGCATCCTCGTAGAAGGGGGTTTCCCGCTGGGCCGGCGGGCGGCCTATTGCGGTGCGGTCATTCGGCGGTTCCCGCTTGGCGACCGCCGCCCGCCAATGTAGGAATGACCCCCTAAGTCCGAAGGTAAAAAGTTGACGGGACCTCCCAGCCAGCGTATCCGAGGAGGGCTCCATGGACGTCGGATTAAGATCCAGGTTTACCCCGGTCGAAGGATTTTCACCTCGAAAAAAACGACTAAGTCCGAAGGTAAAAATCTCCACCGAGGATTCCCCCATCGCGTATCCGGAGAAGGGCTCCAGGAGGTCGGATTGGACTGGCAGGTTCGTCCCGCTGAAGAAAAATCTTCGAAAAAGAGACTAAGGTGGTCATTCCAACCCTGGCGGTCGGTGTAAAAGCGGCGGCCAACCCGCAAACAGGCAGGCGGCCAAAAAAATGGAATTCCGACCCTGGCGGGAACCGCCAACACATCCCGCCACTTTAACACTCCGACCGCCATGGCGGTACAGACAAGCAGCGCGGCGGTCACCGCCAACAGACAGGCGGCAGACAATGTACCGCCCACCCTATCACAACTCACCAATCCGCCACCTTTTCCGGGGCGGGAGCCCCGCCGATAAAAACACGGCGGAAACAGACTTTGAACGGGAAAACGCTCACCTCTACACACTCCACGAGGAATCTGGACAGCATGGAACCCGAACTACACATCCTACCAGCTATTGTCTACCTGCTCCTCTACCAGGAGCACAAACGCCGGAGCAGAAGACAACGGTGAGTACTGCACCTACGACACAGGGGAGGCAAACAATTACGGGGACACACATACGCCACACACCCACCCCCACCCTCACCCACTACAACACACACATCAATGCAGAGCAACAAGTCAGTGACACCCCCTAACCCCCCCGGAAGAATGCAAAGACAAAATAAAATGATCATTAAAAATGAAGTATATTATAGCATAATTGAAGTTAAGTGAAATATGAAATATATAAATAAAATATATGACATCATGAACAATATATACATAGGTCAAAAGTCCGGGCCATATTGGCTATCATCCATTGTTCGTGGGCCAATGGGCCTAAACACATGGGCAAAGCCCACACACGAGACCCGATTCCATTGGAGAGAACACTGCAGGGGCATCAGATAGTAAAACTACAGGCACCTCAGGGGGAAGGGAAGGGGGGCACCTCAGCCAGTTGAGTCCACGACGCCAGATCCACGAGGGGCCTCCATGCCCACTGTACCATCCTGGGGAGTGCAAAGCCACAGTCTCACAAGTCTCTACAGTGGGTGGGTTGCCCACTGTACTATCCTGGGGAGTGCAACGCCACAGTCTCTCAAGTCTCTACAGTGGGTAGCTTGCCCACTGATCCATCCTGGGGAGTGCAAAGCCACAGTCCATCAAGTGGATTACAGACTCCACTGGTTCTGGAGGAGGCATGGTGCCCAGAGTGCTTCGTGAAGCCCTGGCCGACACAGATCCGGCCCTGCCAATAGGCCAGCGGTGCTTGAGATGAAGGGCCCAGCGGAGCGGTGCTTGAGATGAAGGGCCCAGCGGAGCGGTGCTTGAGATGAAGGGCCCAGCGGAGCGGTGCTTGACAGGAAGGGCCCAGCGGAGCGGTGCTTAAGATGAAGGGCCCAGCGGAGCGCTGCTTGAGATTAAGGGCCCAGCGGAGCGGTGCTTGACAGGAAGGGCCCTGTCCAGCGGTGCTTGTCACGGCGGGCTCTGTTCAGCGGTGCTTGTCACTGCGGGGCCCAGTTCGGCGGTGCTTGTCACGGCGGGCCCAGTTCGGCAGTGCTTGTCACGGCGGGGCCCTGTTCAGCGGTGCTTGTCACGGCGGGGCCCTGTTCAGCGGTGCTTGACAGGAAGGGCCCTGTTCAGCGGTGCTTGTCATGCCGGGGCCCTGTTCAGCGGTGCTTGTCACGGCGGGGCCCTGTTCAGCGGTGCTTGTCACAGCGGGGCCCTGTTCAGCGGTGCTTGTCACGGCGGGGCCCTGTTCAGCGGTGCTTGACAGGAAGGGCCCTGTTCAGCGGTGCTTGTCACGGCGGGGCCCTGTTCAGCGGTGCTTGTCACGGCGGGGCCCTGTTCAGCGGTGCTTGTCACGACGGGGCCCTGTTCAGCGGTGCTTGACATGTGTTCCCAGGGAACCAGATCGGGCCAATATTTTCCGCTCAGTCGTCATCCGACCTTTCGCTTGCGGGGCCCTCCTGTGCTGGAGTCCTAGGCCCGTGGGTGTCCTCCTTCACACCCGAAATGGGGCTGGTGGGGCCCTCCTGGACAGCTCGCCTGCTGCCGGAAATGTCCGCCCTGCTGCCCTTGCCCTCCTTCACCGATTCTCTAGGGCCCTTGCCTCCCTTTGTGGATGTGCCAGGTGACAGTGCCAGGGTAGTGCCTTTGGGGGCTGCCGTCTCTGGCCTCTAGCGCCGGCCCTTCCCTTTTTTAGTTTTTTTCCCAGGGGGTGGGCTGGCTGTCCCCTTGCTGCTGTCCGATGTTGCTGCCCTAGAAGCTGGTGGACTCCAATAGCCCTGGACTATGGTCCTTGTAGGTACAGGGCTTGTGGTGGCTGAGGTGCTGTTTGGACTCTTATGAGATGGAGGGGGTGGGTCAGGTGATGCAAAGAGGTTAATTTTGGAGAGGAAAAACTTTTTAGGAGCAGTGGGAAGGGTAGGTGCAGTGGGTATGGGAGTGGAGGAAGAGGATGTGGTTGTAGGAGAGTCAAGTGTGCTGTCTTTGGGTGCAGGTGCTTGTGACGGAGGCTGTCATGAGGTGGATGGCTGTTGGGTGGGTGGCTGCCTGCGTTTGTGTGGTTTGGAAGAGGGGGTGACAGACACACTGGGAGAGGACACAGGGGACGTGTAAATGGCAGTGGGGGTGGTGACTGCACGTGTGCGGAGTGTTCTGGTGGGTGTGCTGGTGATGGACGTACTGGCTGATGGTAATGTGCATGCAGGTGTGAGTGGAGACGTCACAGGGAGGGAGGAGGGAGACGAGGAGGAGGGGGACACAGAGGAGGCAGTGGCTGTTGGCATGTCTGCATGTGAATGTTGCATGTGTGAATGCTTGTGTGATCTGTGGTGCTTATGTCTGGATGAGCTGCCCTTGGGTGTTGATGTGTGTGCAGGCTGGTCTGTAGGTGTGGTTGGGATAGGCAGAGGAACAGGGGAGTGGGACTGGGATGAGGAAATTGGAGTTGGGAGGCAGGAGACAGGGACAATGGCTGCCGTCAGTGCTGAGGCCAGAGCGTTGAACGATCGCTGATGGGCAGCCTGACCCGAATGAATGCCCTCCAGGTATGCATTGCTCCGGTGCACCTCCCTTTCTACACCCTGGATGGCATTCAAAAGGGTAGACTGCCCAACAATGAGCGTCTGGAGGAGGTCAATGATCTCCGCACTGAGGGCAGCAGGGGTAACTGGGGCAGGGCCTGAGGTGCCTGGGGCGAAGGAGATGCCCGCCTTCCTGGCTGAGCGGGCACGGGGCGAACGCTGAGGGGCTGCTGGGAGGGTGGAGCTGGTGCGCGGGGTGGCGGCTGTACCTGTTGTAGCGGTGGGCACGGATGTTGCCCCCACCACAAGGGAGCTCCCTTCCGAGGACGTGTCTGTGTCGCTGACATCTCCACGGGTCCCCGTTATGGAGCTCCCCTCGCCCTCCGTCTCACTGGTGAACTCGGAGTCGGTTGCATGGCCCTCCGGGGCCATGTGAGATGCAGCTCCCTCGTGCTCCGATGCCACTTCTCCTCCGCCTGATGATGCTAATGCACACATGAACAGGAAGACTGCAAAAAAGGGGGGGGGGAGAAAAAATGACATGTTGAGTGCATGCATTGGCGACACCGTTGGCGGAGAGGACAGACAGAGAAGCCCCCTGCACTACGCCGCGCACTCGGTGTACACTACTCAATTATTGGAACCGCCATGAAATCCATGGCAGTAAGCACTATCAGAATTCCTTCCCTGGCACTGATAGGGGTCTCCCCCACCCCCGAGTCCGTCCCCGCCACCCGCCACCCCCCTGCCACCCACCAAAGGTGGCAGGACCCCCCTCCCCACCCCTACCCCGACATCACAACACAGACACACACCAGACACGCATGCAGACACCACCAACACACATTCCCCCAAAAACACATGAACAAACATGCCAACAGACACACACACAGTCATACACGCACACCCACATTCAGACATACACGCACACATCCATACAGACATACATACCGACAGACACCCACACATTTCCATTCAAACTACACCCCCGCATGCATACACGCACTCACACACCCCCTCTACATACTCACACACACACACCCCTGCACACACACATCACACAACACCCCCACACCCCACTCCCCTAACGGACGATCAACTTACCTAGTTTGTTGATCTTCCGGGAGGGGACGGGATCCATGGGGGCTGCTCCGCCGCCAGCACCCCGTCAACAGAACACCGCCACGCCGAATCACAGAACGTGATTTGGTGGGCGGTGTTCTGTTGACGGGGCGGTGGAAGTGGGGCAACCTCCACTTTCCCGCCGCCCGCCAGTATGGCTGCTGGCGGCTCACCGTTCAGAAAAGGACAGAGGGCTGCCAGCAGTCATAATACGCCGAGCGGAAAACCGCCACCACTGGCGGTCTTCAGCACGGCAGTCCCTTGGCGGTCTTGTGAGAAGACCGCTGAGGTCAAAATGACCCCCTATGTCTTGTTTTTCTCTTAGGCATTTTAGGGCTGTATTTTCTTCGTAGGTGAGGTTGAACTTCACATAACTCCGTTTGGTGCTTAAAGATTCAATATCTTTTAGAACCATTTTTTCAAAAGCGAGTATTTCGACCGGCAAGGAGGTCGAGGGTGGAATGAATGTTGAAGGAGGCATGAGGCCTGTAACACTTTGAGGGCCCTGTGAGGGGTTGTCTTTAAAGAAATTGCTTAGACAGATGCGTCTGAAGAATCTCTGTAGTTCAATTTTTATCTAAAAATAATTGGGCCGAGTAGTAAGTACAAACGATAGTCCCTTACTTTGGACTGAGAGCTCGTGCGGTGTCAGAAGGTGGCGTGACAAATTGAAAATGGGAGCCTTATTAGTGTATGTATTGGCATTTACCGTATATTCACCTTCTATTCTGTCAGTACTAAAAGATATTGAATCTTTAAGTACCAAACAAAGTTATGAGAAGTTCAATCTCACCTACGCAGAAAATACGCCCCTAAAATGCCTAAGAGAAAAACAAGACATAGGGGGTCATTACAACCCTGGCGTGTGGTACTGAAAATTCTGGACCCGTGTTATAAACATCGTCGTATCACAACGATTTTGGTATCAGCAGACCGAGAATGATTAGAATAGTATGCACAAGCATTGTATTCGTATTCGGGTAACGAAATCACCCGAATATCAGAGTTTCCGTCCTGAACCCTCGTGTTCCATTTAAACGACAGCCATTTTGTGATTGCCCTCACATAGGCCAATGTCTAATGCTGAAAACGAGTCTGAAGGACACGTACATCTTTGCCGACTCCTCTGTGACCTGGGCAAGCTGACTCCACTGCCTGAAGCCAAACCTGTTCGGCCAGTTTCTTTCCCAGTGGCCGAATGAGATTAGTATCAAGGCACAACACATCATAAAACCTTTCATCACACACAAACCATGCCTAATCTTACACGCACCTGTCCATGTTTCTTTCTTTATGACTTGCTTTACAAGGAGGAGGTGCCTGTTTATATTGGGGGTCCGTCGATATCTGATGAAAGTACTGAGCCTTGCCGGGTAATTGATTGAGGGCTGGACAAACTGAAATATGGGCTTGTCATCATAACCCTGCTATTTCTTTGTAGTGAAAATATGTGAATGGTCAACTGTAAAATAAGGAATGTTTGCCCAAAGCATAATATTTTGTATAAAAGAGAAGGTTAGCTTTGCAAGAGCAGCAGTCTCCTGAGAATATACACTGTGTTGTACTTCTAGGATACCTGTTACTGGCTGCAGCCAATAAACAAGATCTTTGACTTCACCAAGAAGACTCTGTGTTTCTGTAGTCTGAAACAGGAAGGACTCGAAGTCTTAGGGTGTGTTCCCTGGCACCACTGGGTTCTGAAAAACCCAGTACTTCAGTTGGCGCCCAACGTGGGGCGATTTCAGCTGTACCAGTCCAAGCCAGAGGTTCGTGAGGAGCTTCGTGTGAAAATTCTGGAGGGAGGCCGCCACTTCATCGACCCCTGTATGTCGACGTGGTCCGAAAGTCTTTGCTGCGAGGTTCCCCGCTTCCTGACGGCTACGAAGGACTGCTGCCCTGACTATCGCCCTGTTTTGGACCCTTGATGATTTGGTAGAGCGAAACGATAAACGAGTCTTCTGGTGACGTCATCGATACCTCAGTTAAGTATAAGTGGAGCGTCTCCCAGTCCTTAGTTTGGTTCTTAGTTTGGTATCCCCTTGGGATCTTTGATTTGGAACTTGCAAGTACCAAAGCCGAGGGATTCGTGTATTCACGAGACTATCGTATTCGATAATCCTTTGAAGTTTGAAGCTAGACTGGAGAGCGAAGATGCCTGGTCTTAGCAGACATGGAAATTTGTTTTGTCTTGGTTATAATAGGGATTCCCGATTGGAGGACTCGTGTCCGGTTCCTCCGATTGGAACTCCAACCTATGAACTATATGTGAAACATGGCATAGGCCCCCTCACATATAATAAAGTATGGATCCGATACACCAGGAAAGATGGTGTTTTAAAATGGCCCCAATATGGTAGTTTTGACACAGAGATTCTGGATAATCTGGAGGTTAAACTTTTTAAGAAGAAAGCCCGGCCGGCAATGTTTGACTCTTTCCGCCTATGGCGTAAGGAAGCCAAACAGAAGGAAATTAAATTAGCAAAGAGAAATAAGAGGGAAGAGGGTATCTCGATAATGCAAGCTGCCATGCAGTTTAAAGATGATGAAGAAGAACAGATGAATGAGCAGTTGCACAGGCAACGTAAATTGGTGACCGATAAATGTTATCCAGTTTTTCCGCTTCTTCAGCAAGATGCAGCAAAAGAACTTGAGAAAGATCCTTTAATGTCACACTTGTTGAGTTCGCCACCCCCTTATGCGCAGAATGCTACAGCACCCCCGCAACCTTTAGCTGTGCAACCTCCGATTATTGTGCCTCAGGTTCTTCCACAGCCGCCAGCTCCTCTTCAGTTGGCTCCTACTACTATGGCGCAGCCCCTTCAAGGGCCGCCGACTTCGCTACCTGCTCCATCTGTACCTCCTGCGACTTTATGTACTACATCGACTGCCTCTTCTGGTGTTCTTCCTGATACTGCCTCTGCGTCTGCTTCTGCCTTGCCTCCCTCTGTTTTTCCTCCTGTTCTTTCATCAACTTCTCCTTCTGTCCGACAGAGAATGACAGATACTGTTGCCAGCCTTATATTTCCTCTCTTTGGGTCGTCTGGTGTGACCCCAGATTCGGAGCGTAAACAGTTGCGTAGTCAACTGCCTAATTCTCAAGAGAGAGAAATGTTTGACCGTATGGCGCGTAAATGGGTTGTTTACCCTTTAAGATACGATGTAGAGTCTGTTATGGATGTCTTCCGTCAATGGGAAGCACCGAAACAAAGATACGTTTTTGAGAAAATGTGTGCTTTCCTTTATGAGGAATTGGAAGATAATGATTTGGAAACAAATCCGCCTGATTTGTGCCGTGTACGGTTTGAGTTTGAAAAAGGCACGATTGTGGGTCCCGATGTTGAGAAAGCAGTTGCGACGTTGTTGTCCTTTAGGAATAAGGATCCTTCTCAGTCATTGTTCGAACATGACTCCTCTGTTAAAAATAAGGTGCGACAGTACCCAATGAGAGAAGTCCCTCCGGTATGGAAGGACGCCGTTGCGGCTGATGTTGCTAATCAAATTGATGCTGTCCCAGCTCATTTTCAGCGTGTTTGGGTACATGTTCCATTGAAGCGAGCTGAAGTTTTAGCCCTTAAGCAGACTTTGCCTGATCCCCGTAAAAACCCTGCAGGGTATTATAAGGAATTATCACAGACTGCAGACTCATGCATTATGAATTTAGCCGACATAGACATGTTATTTGGGAATGTTGTTCCACAGCCTTTGTGGGGATTGATTCGCCATACAGATCATGCACAAGAGTTAGGTGACTCATGGGCTAATATTAGTGCTGCAAATGATAGACAAGTTGGTGGTGCCAAGCCTGAGCCTTTGGTAGCAGAACTGCCTGCTAGGATCATTACTTACATGAAGACTTTAATGCCTGCGATGCGTGTGAATTGGGATAAATTGTCTGCGTGTAAGCAGAAGAAAGATGAAACTGTGTCTGATTTCTTCACCAGGTTTGAGGAAACGTTTATCGACCACAGTGGTCAAGATATGAGTACAGAAGGTGGTCAACGGTTGTTCGTCGAAAAGTTTGTGCACAATTTGCTTGCCGAGCTGTGTAAGAAATTGAAGGATTCAGAGAGTTCTTGGGCCGTTTCCTCTTCAGCACAAATATTGGCTACTGCACAGTACTATGAAAATAGGGATAAAGATGAGAAGGATAGAGCAGACAAGAAAACTAAAGAATTAAAGACGAAGGTTCTTTTACAACAGGCGTATCCGCCACGTGGTGGTCAGAGTAACTATCAGCAACCTCAACAGTTCCAGAGAAACTCGCAAAGGTTCGAGTTTTCTCAACCACGTGTTCCTGTAGGTCCCAATCAGTGTTCATATTGTAAAGAAGAGGGTCATTTTAAGTATAGTTGTCCTATTTTGTTACAGCGTACGAATGGTGCTTCTGGCGCAGGAGGTCGAGGTGTTCATCAAGCTCCTAGAGGTAGAGGACGTGGAAGTTTTCCCCAGAACACGCGTTCCTTTCCGTCTCAAAACTCAATGAATAGTTTTGACCAGCAACATAACGCATCTGGTAGGACGGCTCTGTACTATGCTGACGACTACTGTGCAGAAGATGAGAACTTGGAAGGGAATAATTGCTAGGACAGCCATAGACGAAGAGAGGGAGTTTTTTTAGTTCCAGTAGATCAGAATGGACCTTATGTTAAGGTGATTACCTCAGGTGTGTCGGAGCCTTTTCTGTTGGATACTGGTGCTACAAAGAGTTCTATTATGCACTCAAAACTCCCTGGCGCACCTTTGTCTGGCGAGATGAATGTTTCAGTAGGTTTTTCTGGCGCCCCGGTTAGGAACCCGATTTCTAGTCCTATGTCCCTTTCTGTTGGACCTTGTGAATTGGAAGCACCCCTTATTCTGACGACAGGTTGTGGTGAAAACTTGTTAGGATTGGATTTGTTGAAAAGATTGTATGCAACATTATATTGTTCTCCTTCCGGAGTACAACTTACACTGGGTAGGAAAATGGTCTCTCCAATGTATTTGTCGAAGGATAAACTTCCGACCGAATTGTCGTTTCTTCCTGATACCATTTGGGCTACTGTTCCTAATGACGTGGGTCTGTTGGAAATACCGCCTTATGTTGTGACATTGAAAGCCAATGTTAAATTACCACGCCTTCAACAATACAAGATCTCTAGTGAAGGTGAAAAGGCGTTGCTAGCGATCATTTATGATTTAATTGAAAAAGATGTAATTGAAGAGACAAGAGGCAACGTTTGTAATAGTCCTGTTTTGCCTGTTTTGAAACGTACTGACCCCTCTAACCCACCTGTTTACAGGCTCGTGATTGATCTTAGAGAGGTAAATAAAATAGTTGTGCCACAGTTTCCAGTTGTTCCTAATATCACTGCCCTATTGACTATGATTCCAGCTTCCGCCACCTCGTTCTCGGTGATTGACTTAAAGAATGCTTTCTTCAGCATCCCGATTGCAGAGGAGAGCAGGGATATTTTTGGCTTCAGTTTAGGAGGCCGAAGTTTCTGCTTCAAACGCGCTCCACAAGGCTACTGTGAAAGTTTAAAAATATATAGTCAGGCTTTAAAAACACAGCTTGATGCAATTGTTTTACCTGACGGCGCTACCCTTATTCAGTACGTCGATGATTTGCTAGTCGCTACAGATACTGAAGAGATTTGTAAAGAAGCCACCTTGTCGTTGTTGCGTCATTTATCTGATTTACATCACAAAGTGTCCCTTTCAAAACTGCAATATTGTCCACAAGAAGTGACCTACTTAGGTCATCTCTTATCGAAGGAGGGAAGGAAACTGACCTCAGAAAGAATTCAGGCAATTGCAAAATTGAGTGTGCCAAAGACACAGAGAGAAGTACGTGCTTTCTTGGGCATTACATCATACTGCAGACAATGGATACCGAATTTTTCTTTGCTGGCCAAACCTTTGGTAGCATTGACCTATAAAGATACACCGAACCCCGTTCCGTGGTCTGAAGATTGTCAGAAAAGTTTTTCCGAATTGCGTAATGCATTGTGTTCGGCTCCTGTGTTGGGTACCCCCGACTACAGTAAGCCCTTTACACTGTATGTCCATGAGAAAGAGGGTTGTGCATTGTCAGTGCTGACACAGTCTTTTGGAGACAAGCAGCGCCCATGCGCATATTTTTCGTCAACTTTGGATCCGGTAGCTAAAGCATTGCAGAGTTGCTTGAGAGCCACAGCGTCAGCAGCTGTTTCTATTCGACAGTCTGCTGGGTTAGTGATGAATAATATGTTGATTGTGATGGTTCTACATGCAGTGGACACGTTGTTAAACAGGACCAAGACACAGCATTTAACTAGTGCTCGATTGTCAGGTTATGAGTTGACACTGTTAGCGAGTCATGTGCACATAAAGAGGTGCAATACGTTGAATCCAGCCACGTTATTGCCGATTTCTTTAGAGACAGATGATGCTGAACAACACGATTGTTTTCTTAGGACAGAAGAAGAAACGAAAGGGAGAGTAGATCTTAAGGATACTCCTCTTGTAAAGTGTGATGGTACCTTATGGGTGGATGGTTCATGCTTCAAGCTTCCGAATGGTGATACGACTGCAGCATATGCTGTCACAACTTTGCATACGATTGTTGAAGCTGCAAGTATACCACATAATTCAGCTCAAGCAGCAGAGCTGATTGCACTTACGAGAGCGTGTGTGTTATCGAAAGGAATGAAAGTGACCATATATACCGACAGCCAGTATGCGTTTGGTGTGGCCCATAGTTTTGGACGATTGTGGAAAGAACGTGGGTTCCTGACTTCGCATGGAGCTAAAATTCAGCATGGTCAGTTGGTGAATGAGCTTCTTGAGTCACTGACCTTGCCATTACAAATTGCGATTGTGAAATGCAGTGCACACAAGAAGGTTACTGATGATGTCGGTCGTGGCAATGCATTTGTTGACGAAATCGCAAAAGAAACAGCAAAAGATGTGATGAATCGAATGTATGTTGCAGGCCCCGCAAGATGGGTTGGTGACGTTGGAATATGTGAAGATACGATAGAGGGTGTGAAGTCTCTTCAAGCTGAAGCTTCAGAGAAAGAGTTGAATGTGTGGAAAGAAAGTACGGGTAAATTGGATGAAAATGGTTGTTGGGTTGACTTGTCAGAACATCAGCGATGGTTGTTACCCGATGCGTATGTGCTTGCAGTGGTGACAATGGCTCATGGAATGGCCCATATCAGTGTGAAAGGGATTTGTAAGTTGTTGGCTGCAGTATGGCAAAATGCTGGAATTCCTAAATGTGCAGAGAATGTGGTCAAGAATTGCATGGTGTGTCTGAAATACAATCCTGGTAGGGGAACCCCAACTCCAGCTGGTCATTTTGCACCTCCAACGTATCCGTTCGAGGTTTTGCAGCTAGATTTCATCCACATGGAAAGGTGCAACAATCTGAAATACGTACTCGTTGTTGTTTGTGCTTTTTCAAGATGGGTAGAAGCATATCCCTTAAAAGACAACACTGCCTTATCCACAGCTAAAGCCCTTGCCAAAGAATTCTTCCCTAGGTTTGGAATGCCGAGAATGGTCTGGAGTGATAATGGGAGTGAATTTGTGGGTCGAGTGATGAAAAAAGTATGTGAAGGGCTAGGTATCCAGCAAAAATTCCACGCTGCAAATCACCCCCAATCAGCTGGACTAGTAGAGTGCTATAATGGCACGCTAAAACTGAAGTTGGCAAAGATACAAGCGAGCTCTGGTCTTAAATGGCCTGACGCTCTGCCTCTAGCACTCCTATCAACAAGAATGACTGTGCATTCGCGAGTGGGACTTAGTCCCTATGAAATTGTGTTCGGCTACCCGGCCAACATATGGGAGTGCCAAGACCAACAAAATTCAGTGAGATCGAACACCCTGTACTGCTTGATTATTTGTATGAATTGACGGCTAAATTGCGTGTTCTACACCAACAGGTTCACGATTCTCTGCCTCAGGTCTCTGAAGCTCCAGGACATCTTATCGATCCTGGATCATGGGTGCTGGTCAAGAACTTCCAGCGGACAAAGAATGACCAGCCCCGTTGGACCGGCCCCCACCTCGTCCTTCTCTCAACAAGATCAGCTGTTCGAGTGGAAGGGAAAAAGAACTGGATCCACGGCGTACACTGCAAGAGGGTCCCTTTTCCTCTTCCGTACGACCGGTGGGTCCAGGAGGGGATCGCTGACTCTGAGACTGAGACTGTGCCTTGTTTTTTGCCATTTAGCGATGCATGTGTAAAAGGAACAATTTCTGAACGAGAAAGTGACAATAATTTGCAAGAAGCTGTGCCACCGTCAATTCGATTGAACACTACAGAGCCTGAACTCTTGTTCCAGAACCAGACAGTACCTGGAAAAAGCCGTTATAATTTGAGACCAAGAACTAAGGACAAATAATTTTTTTCCCGTTCCTTTGCTATTTTTTTTTTTAAGTGCGGCTCTCTCATCTGAGAAACTTTCTTATTTTTGTTTTTTTCTTTTCGAACCGCCATCCGGGTTCAGCTGTAGGGTCGTGGTTGCCCAAGTCTTTGGAGTGCAGCTGAAGACGTTAGGTCGACAGTTCTGGTCGGTCTAAGGGAGTTGCCCTGGACTGACAGAAGCATTCCCTAGCATAGAACACCCTACCACCACGAGCAGCAATTAGAGGGGATGGAGTTTTTCAAGAATGAGAGACCTGCCAGACAGATGGACTTTAAAGCCAGAATGGGTATAATAATGAAAAAGAAACGATTTTTGATATTATGGATTTTCATGTTGCTTAGTGTAATGACGTTTTTAATAGGATTTGTTTTATTCTCTTTTCAAGTGACATTTGCACCCATTACACAGCCCATACCTCCTTCTACTGTTTCCTCGCATTCTTTTCACCCCCTGCCTGAACACGAGTCTGCCAGAAGATTAGAATTTGTCAACAATTCATTCATTCAGCTTCTACACCAACACCAATTAGTAGTGAACACAACTAACTGTTGGGTGTGTGGTCTAATGCCTCATACTACTGATAAAGGTACCCTTATCTGGTCCTGCCTTTCAGCCATAATGGTTCTGTATGGGCATATAGAACGGTGTTCATATACGCGTATGAAGCCAACCCCCTACGTTCTGTGAAAGATAATCCTAAGAATAGTGTTCTAGCTAAGGGTATAGTAGATATGATTAGGGAAGATATTTCCTATGAGACTATCCCGAGAGATGAGCCACTAGCATATATTGGATGGAACATAACAGGATATGGAGTTACTCTGAGTGGGAACCAGCGAGCAAAGAGATCCTCCCCGATTTGGATTGTACCCCATCAGGGTCACCTATGTCTGCAAGGTAATGGCAAGAATCCCAGAGCTCAGTTAGGGAAAAGTATCTGCACTGAAACATATGTTTTTGCGTCTTAGACTTCTCCTTCGTTCTTAGCAGCTAAGGGTACCTATTTCATCTGCCATAATAGAGCCTATACATGGTTGCCCCCTGACTTCTCAGGCACATGTTTTGTTTCGTTCCTGTTACCTCCCACCTACACAGCCGCGGCAGATTACCATAAGACAAGGATAGTTAGAGGTGTCATAAGTAAAGAAGACACTACAGGACAAGAATTTGGAGATTTCGTAAAGGGTATTCTGCCGTTTTGGGGTCCTATGGTTAACAGCAGGAACATAAGGCAATTGACAAAGGTGGTTGAATCCACGGTAGTTGAAACTGCCGGTGCCCTTGGTAATTTGACTGCTGAGCTCCAGTCGGATCGCCTTATGACTCTTCAGAACAGGGTCGCATTAGACGTCATACTTGCAGACCGAGGTGGGGTATGTAAAGTGATCCAATCAAGTTGCTGTGTTTTCATCCCAGATAACGCTCCGACAGTCTACCAGGCCATTTCCAAACTGCATAAGATCTCCAAGTCTATTCACGTGGATAAAGGAGATTGGTCATTGATGGGGTGGTTCTGGGAGCTGATATCCGCCTGGGGATGGAAGACTCTGGTAGTCATTGGGATGATCTTAGCCATTCTTTTCCTGTCCTGTCTGTGTGTACAGTGTGCTCCTGCAATATGTGGCCTCTGTGCTACATCGTGTGTAAGGAAACCTGTATCAAGGGACGAGCTAGGTAATAGGATGATGCTACAGCAACATCTCAACGACTTTATGAATATAGACCTGGACTCAGATTAGCGTGAGTATAGGTTATTGCCTATGTAAGGGCAAAAGGAGGGTCTGTGGTACTGAAAATTCTGGACCCGTGTTATAAACATCGTCGTATCACAACGATTTTGGTATCAGCAGACCGAGAATGATTAGAATAGTATGCACAAGCATTGTATTCATATTCGGGTAACGAAATCACCCGAATATCAGAGTTTCCGTCCTGAACCCTCGGGTTCCCTTTAAACGACAGCCATTTTGTGATTGCCCTCACATAGGCCAATGTCTAATGCTGAAAACGAGTCTGAAGGACACGTACATCTTTGCTGACTCCTCTGTGACCTGGGCAAGCTGACTCCACTGCCTGAAGCCAAACCTGTTTGGCCAGTTTCTTTCCCAGTGGCCGAATGAGATTAGTATCAAGGCACAACACATCATAAAACCTTTCATCACACACAAACCATGCCTAATCTTACACGTACCTGTCCCTGTTTCTTTCTTTATGACTTGCTTTACAAGGAGGAGGTGCCTGTTTCTATTGGGGGTCCGTCGATATCTGATGAAAGTACTTAGCCTTGCCGGGTAATTGATTGAGGGCTGGACAAACTGAAATATGGGCTTGTCATCATAACCCTGCTATTTCTTTGTAGTGAAAATATGTGAATGGTCAACTGTAAAATAAGGAATGTTTGCCCAAAGCATAATATTTTGTATAAAAGAGAAGGTTAGCTTTGCAAGAGCAGCAGTCTCCTGAGAATATACACCGTGTTGTACTTCTAGGATACCTGTTACTGGCTGCAGCCAATAAACAAGATCTTTGACTTCACCAAGAAGACTCTGTGTTTCTGTAGTCTGAAACAGGAAGGACTTGAAGTCTTAGGGTGTGTTCCCTGGCACCACTGGGTTCTGAAAAACCCAGTACTTCAGGCGGACGGTGTTAAAGCGGCAGTAAGACCGCAAACAGGCCGGCGGACAAAAAAAGAGAATTATGACCCTGGCGGGAGCCGCCAACAAAGACAGCCACTTTAACACACCGCCCGGCACGGCGGTACAGACAAGCAGCGCGGCGGTCACCGCCAACAGACAGGCGGAACACAATGTACCGCCCATAGTATCACAACCCGCCAATCCGCCACCTTTTCTGGGGCGGATTCACCGTGGATAAAAACACGGCAGAAACTGGCAATGGGAAAACACTCACCTGAACACATCCCACAAGGAACGAGGACTCCATGGACCCGGAAATCCAAATACTCCCTGCCCTTGTCTTTCTGCTCCTCTACGACCATCATCTAGGTAGGCGCCGAAGACAACGGTGAGTACTGCACCTACGACATGGGGGCAGGTGGAGGCAAAAGTTAGGGGGACACCCACCAAACACCCCAACCTCGCATTATACAACATACACACCAAAGCATTCACAAAAATCACAGTAACAACCTACAATCCCCCCGGAAGAATGAAAAGACAAAGCGAAATTCGGTCAAACAATGTAATGTGCCAATATACATGTCATACAAAAATATACAGATATATATGAAAATCAGTCATAATTATATACAGTACGAGAAGTAGTGCAGATATGTACACAACAATGTCCGTGCACCAACAGTCCAAAAATGTATGGGCGAGGCCCACAAAGGATACCTGACCACAATCGGAGAGAACACTGCCGGGGCATCAGATAGAAATACTACAGGCACCTCAGGGGGAAGGGAAGGGGGGCCACCTCAGCCGGATGACTGCAAAGCCTGATCCACGACGGGGCTCCATGCCCATTTATGTATCCTGGGGAGTGCAAAGCCACAGTCTCTCACGTCTCTCCAGTGGGTGGTTTGCCCACTGCTTTATCCTGGGGAGTGCAATGCCACAGTCTCTCAAGTCTCTCCAGTGGGTGGTTTGCCCACTGTGCAATCCTGGGGAGTGCAAAGCCACAGTCTCTCAAGTCTCTACAGTGGGTGGGGTGCCCACTGTGCCATCCTGGGGAGTGCAAAGCCACAGTCTCTCAAGTAGATGCAGGTCTCCACTGGAACTGGGGGGGACTGGTGCCCAGACTGGATGAGTCTCCCCGTGAAAGTTCCTGTCCTGTCACTGTCCCAGCTCCACATGGGATAAGGATGCCTGATGTGGCGGTCTACTCATTCCTACCCGGTGCTTGCCCTGTTCAGCGGTGCTTCGACATGGTGGTTCAGGACTGTTCAGCGGTGCTTTGCCATGGTGGTCTTTGCCCTGTTCAGCGGTGCTTCGACATGGCGGTTCAGGACTGTTCAGCAGTGCTTTGCCATGGCGGTCTTTGCCCTGTTCAGCGGTGCTTTGCCATGGCGGTCTTTGCCTTGTTCAGCGGTGCTTCGACATGGCGGTTCAGGACTGTTCAGCGGTGCTTTGCCATGGCGGTCTTTGCCCTGTTCAGCGGTGCTTTGCCATGGCGGTCTTTGCCCTGTTCAGCGGTGCTTCGACATGGCGGTTCAGGACTGTTCAGCAGTGCTTTGCCATGGCGGTCTTTGCCCTGTTCAGCGGTGCTTTGCCATGGCGGTCTTTGCCCTGTTCAGCAGTGCTTCGACATGGCGGTTCAGGACTGTTCAGCGGTGCTTTGCCATGTCGGTCTTTGCCCTGTTCAGCGGTGCTTTGCCATGGCGGTCTTTGCCCTGTTCAGCGGTGCTTCGACATGGCGGTTCAGGACTGTTCAGCGGTGCTTTGCCATGGCGGTTCTGGTACGGACATTGGTGTGTGGCATGACTTTCCCTACACTGAGCATTGGTGTGTGGCATGACGTTCCATCATAGCCCACCTGGGCTGTGGCAGCCGGGGCCCTCCTGTGCTGTGACTCGGCGGTGGTCTCCTGACCAGTGACGATACTTGTGCCCTCCTGGGCTGTGACTCCGGCTGTGGTCTCCTGACCACTGACGGAACTTGTGCCCTCCTGGGCTGTGACTCTGGCGGTGGTCTCCTGACCACTGATGATACTTGTGCCCTCCTGGGCAATGACTCTGGCGGTGGTCTCCTGACCAGTGACAATACTTGGGCCCTCCTGGGCAATGACTCTGGAGGTGGTCTCCTGACCAGTGACGATACTTGTGCCCTCCTGGGCTGAGACTCTGGCGGTGGTCTCTGGACCAGTGACGATACTTGGGCCCTCCTGGGCTGTGACTCTGGCGGTGGTCTCCTGACCACTGACGATACTTGTGCCCGACTCTGGCGGTGGTCTCTGGACCAGTGACGACGGTGCTGGCGGTTGTGTCTAGACCACAGGAAATGATGGCGCACTTCTCCGCTGTGACACTCACAACAGGCTGGGCAGACTTCCTCTGGCCCTTCCCCACCTTTGGTGGAGTCACAGCTGACTCTCCAATCCCCTTGGAACCCATATGAGTTGTTTTCCCACCAGGAGTCTTCACACGGTCCCGTCGTCCACTCTCCAATTTTAGAGCCTTTTCAGGGGGTGGGCTGCCAGTGCCTTGGCTCCGGGTCATACTGCCTGCCCTGGTGGCCGGAGCACTCCACAAACCTTGAACAGGCACCACTGGTATTGGAGGCTTTTTGGCTGAGGCACTACGACGGGACTGATGAATTGGAGGGGGGGGCAAAAAGGTAAACTTTACAGAGGGACAGTTTCTGACGAACACTGGGATGGGTAGTTGGAGGAGGCCTGGGAGTGGAGGAAGAGGAGGTGGTTGTAGGAGGTGTCACTTTAGGTGTTTTGGGTGCAGGTACTGGAGGCTGTCGTGAGGTGGATGGATGTTGGGTGAGTGATTGCCGGCGTTTGTGTACTTTGGGAGGGGGCGTCACAGACACACTGGGAGAGGACACAGGGGACGTGTAAATGGGAGTGGAGGTGGTGAGTGCAGGTGAGCGGGGTGTGGTGCTGGGTGTTCTGGTGCGAGTCCTGGTGCCTGTAGATGTAGTGCATGCAGGTGAGAGTGTAGACGAGACTGGGAGGGAGGAGGGAGACGACGAGGAGGGGGACACAGTGGAGGCAGTGGATGTTGCTGTGTCTGTATGTGGGTGATGCTTGTGTGAGTGCCTGTGGGATGTGTGGTGCCTATGTTTGCTTGAGCTACGTGTGTGCTGACTTGTGTGCATGCTGGTCTGTAGGTGTGCTTGGGATGGGCTGGGGTACAGGAGATTGGGTCTGGGTGGAGGAGGTTGGAGGGGGGAGGCTAGACACAGGGACAATGGCTGCCATCAGTGCTGAGGCCAGAGATTGCAGGGTTCGCTGAAGGACAGCCTGACCAGAATGAATGCCCTCCAGGAATGCATTACCGTGTTGCAACTCTCGTTCTACACCCTGGATGGCATTCAAAGTGAGTGACCTGAGGAGGTCAATGGCCTCCTCACTGAGGGCAGCAGGGGTGACTGGGGCAGGGCCTGAGGTGCCTGGGGCGAAGGTGATGCCCACCCTCCTTGGTGAGCGGGCACGGGGCGAACGCTGAGGGGCTGCTGGGAGGGCGGTGCTGGAAGGGGAGGTGGCGGCTGTACCTGTAGAAGTGGGGCGCACAGATGGTGCCGCCACCACAAGGGAGCCCCCATCGGCGGACGAGTCCGTGTCGCTGCTTGGTGATCCAGTTGCCGACGTGAAGCTCCCCTCGCCCTCCGTCCCACTGGTGCATTCAGAGTCCGTGGTCTGGCCCTCCATGGCCATGTGGGATGCAGCTCCCTCGTGCTCCGGTGCCACTGTACCTCCGCCTGATGATGCTGATGTACAAAAGTACAGGGAGAGCAGAAAAAGGGGGGGAGACAGAAGAAAGAGAGTTTTAGTGCATGGCATACCGCTACCGTTGGCGGACAAGACAGACACAGCAGCCCCCTGCATTACGCCATGCTCCTGCCCTCTGCACATGCAATTCCTGGGATATGGCCTACATGGCAATGGTGGACATCTGCGCACATGGATGCCAAAGGGGCAACTATACCTCGACTTGGCACTCTGCTGTGGTGGGGTAGAGTGCCACATGGCCTACATTACGGAGGGGCCTTGCCTACCGAACTCGCCCTGGCCTAGGGACACCCACAGTCCACCTCCCCCACCCAGACACCTCCACTGCGCGCAAAGTCCGCTGAATGAGAGTGTACTCCCCCCCATGTGTCTGCTGTGATGCCCTCAAGCGCCCATCCAACTCCGGGTAGGCCACCGCCAGGATTCGGAACATCAGGGGGGTCATGGTGCGACGGGCACCCCTCCCACGTTGGGAGGCCATCCCCAGCTGAGCCTCCGCCGTCTTCTTGCTGCAGCGGCGAATGACCTCCCATCTCTTACGGCAGTGGGTGCCCCGTCTCTGGTGGGCCCCCAGGGTCCGGACCTCCTTGGCGATGGCACGCCAAATGTCCCTCTTCTGGTGGGCGCTGACCTACATGACATGCACAAGGAAAGAGGAACAGTCATTAACAACTGCACCGTCGTTGTGACTAGCCCCCCTCTCTACTCTGGCCATGTGGCCCATTCATTCCCATGCATTAATGTACTATGAACTCTGCCCCCTTCCCTCTTCCAACCAGCCCTCTCCACCCAGGCCTAGCCCATCCCACGTGCTCCCTGTGTACTAACCTGTTGGTCTGGAGGACCGTAGAGTAGCGTGTACTGGGGGAGGACCCCGTCTACCAGTTTCTCCAACTCCTGTGCAGTGAAGGCAGGGGCCCTTTCCCCAGACGCAGCAGCCATCGTCGCTTCCAGACCGAGGTCACAGCAGCACTTGCAGTGTAGGTCCTCTCCTGTCGAAGGTCAGGTATCTAGTGATTGAACAGATAGAACATGGCGGTGACATCCGCGGCGGTGACGTCCGCGGTGCTGTGCATCATCACCGCCGGCGCACCTGTTCATTGGCCCCTGGGCCCATAGGGTCCAAAGTTAACCAATGCAGCATTGCGCCGCGGTCTACGACCTCCTACCGCGATGGTGTGCAACGCCAGCGCTGTTACCCCACAATCCCATTGTCCCAGTTTAGAGGTCAGGCAGCTGCCATTTCAGGGGCCCACATGGCTTAATTTACCTCTGCGTCACACATAGCTAGGCCTACACTCAACACACATACAGGAAGGGTTCTGGGAGTGGTGTAGTCTTGTGTGTAACTGTGGGTACATACCTGGAGGAATAATGACTGATTCTTCGCTGTTGTCCTTCGTAGGCACCGTCAGCTGAGACAGTTGAGAAGATGGCGGAATCCTCCGGTGTACCGACCGCTGGTGGACCTGTTGACAATGGAAGAGCGACATGTCATTGTGACCTACAGGTTTGACCGTGCCACAATCCAGGAACTATGTACCCAGTTGGAGCCAGACCTGATGTCACCAATCCGCCATCCGACTGGAATCCCCCTGACGTGCAGGTGCTGTCAGTGCTCCATTTCCTTGCAAGTGGGTCTTTTCAGACAACAGTGGCCATGGCATCAGGGATGTCCCAGCCTATGTTTTCCAACGTGTTGTCCAGAGTGCTGTCTGCCCTGCTGAAACACGTACGGAGATACATCATTTTCCCTGAGGTGGCAGATTTGCCTACAGTAAAAGGTGACTTCTATGCCCTTGGACATATCCCCAACATCATAGGTTCCATTGATGGCACCCATGTAGCTCTGGTTCCCCCCCCACAGGAGTGAACAGGTGTATAGGAACAGGAAGAGTTATCATTTAATGAATGTCCAGATGGTATGTTTGGCAGACCAGTACATCTCGCAGGTAAATGCTATGTTCCCTGGCTCAGTGCATGACGCCTACATCCTGCGAAATAGCAGCATCCCTGATATGATGGGTCAACTCCAGAGGCACCGTGTATGGCTATTGGGGGACTCTGGTTACCCCAACCTTTCCTGGCTATTGACCCCAGTGAGGAATCCCAGGACCAGGGCAGAGGAACGCTACAATAAGGCCCATGGGCAGACTAGGAGGGTGATCGAACGCACCTTCGGCCTCCTGAAGGCCAGGTTCAGGTGGATCCCTATTCTACTCACCGAAGAAGGTGTGCAAGATCATCATCGCCTGCTCCATGCTCCATAATTTGGCTTTGCGACGCCAGGTGCCTTTTCTGCAGGAGGATGATCCAGATGACGGTGTTGTTGCAGCTGTGGAGCCTGTGGACAGTGATGAGGAGGAAGCTGAGGAAGAAGACAACGACAACAGGGAGTCAGTCATACAGAAATATTTCCAGTGACACACAGGTGAGAACATTTGCATGTTTAACATTACATTGACTTTCACACGTCTACCTCTATCCGGTTTGTCGATTTCAAACACTATTTGGTAACTGAGTTGTACCTTTCCATTACGGTTTCACAGGTGTGGTTACCAACGTGTCATCTGCCTGCATCCTTCAAGGACTTGTGATGTGTGACATAGGTATGTTAGCCTTACAATGGGAAACGCATTATGACACTGTCATTGATAATACATAATTAGTAAATCACAGACTGACTCAAGATTGTTTTGTGTTTCAAGGGTGTTTATTGAAGTGCTCAGAAATGTGAGGGGGTTGTAAAAAGAGGATGGGTGATGGCGTAGGAATGTCCATGGCAGAGTCCAGTCTATTAGTATCACAGATGCACTGCCCATCTGGGCATAGGAAGTGGAGCTGGGGCAGTTTGAGTATGGACAGGGTAACAAGGTGGTACAGTGGAGGACAAACAGGGTGGTCTCATTTCCTGGCGGGGGTCTTGCCATCTTGCTCTGTCCTGTTCCTGGATCTCAGGGACCGCTTGCGTGGTGGTTGTCCGTCTGCAGGGGGTGGGTGCTGGTGTGTTGGTCCTGTGGTGGGGCGTCCTGTCCACTAGCGCCGGCGGAGGTGGTGGGCAGTTCATCGTCCTGGCTAGTGTCAGGGGCCCCTTGGAGTGCCATGGTGTCCCTCATGGTGTTCTGTATGTCCTTCAGCACCCCTACGATGGTGCCCAAGGCGGAGCTGATGGTCCTGAGCTCCTCCCTGAACCCCAAATACTGTTCCTCCTGCAGGCGCAGGGTCTCCTGAAACTTGGCCAGGACCGTCGCCATCGTCTCCTGGGAGTGGTGGTAGGCTCCCATGATGGAGGAGAGGGCCTCGTGGAGAGTGGGTTCCTTTGGCCTGTCCGCCCCCTGTCGCACAGCAGCCCTCCCAGTTCCCCTGTGTTCCTGTGCCTCCGTCCCCTGGACCGTGTGCCCACTACCACTGCCCCCAGGTCCCTGTTGTTGTTGGGGTGGTGGGTTATCCTGGGTTCCCTGTAGTGGTGGACACACCGCTGATTGACCTGTCCTGGGTAGGGATGTTTGGGCCCGCTGGGTGGGTGCTGTGCTGGTGTTACCAGAGGGTGGAAGGTCAGTGTTGGGCTGTGCCTGTGCAAGGGGAACCGACTGTCCCGAGGCCCACGATGGTCCGGGCTGGTCATCAGGATCCAGTAGGGCAGAGCTGCTATCGTCACTGTGTGCCTCTTCTGGGGGTGGAGTGGTGTTGTCTGGACCCTCTGGTGTGGTGACGGTCCTTCGGGTTCCTGCAGGGGCATAAGAGCATGATTATTGCATGTGTGTGTGATGGTGTGCAATGGGTGGGTGTCTGTGTACCCCAGTGCAAGCATTCCTGTGTGGGGGCTTGTGTGATGATGGTTAGGGGGTTGTTCTGGGTATGTGCAGTGAGCATGCTTTAGTGAGGGGTGACCATGCTTAGTTGTGTCATGCAGGGCTTGGTGTTGGGATGTGTGGTTTGTGTTCTTAGTACATTAGTGAGGAGTTGGAGTGATAGGGGAGGATGTGAGGGTGGGGTGTGTGATAGCATGCAGGTAGGGTGGGGGATCTGATAGTTAAGATTTGACTTACCAGTGTCCCATCCTCCACCGACTCCTCCGAGGCCCTCTGGATGCATGATGGTCAAGACTTGCTCCTCCCATGTTGTTAGTTGTGGGGGAGGAGGTGGGGGTCCACCGCCAGTCCGCTGCACCGCGATGTTGTGCCTTGGAGACCGTTGAACGCACCTTCCCCCGTAGGTCGTTCCACCTCTTCCTGATGTCCTCCCTATTTCTTGGGTGCTATCCCACGGCGTTGACCCTGTCCACTATTCTGCGCCATAGCTCCATCTTCCTGGCTATTGATGTGTGCTGTACCTGTGAGCCAAATAGCTGTGGCTCTACCCGGATGATTTCCTCCACCATGACCCTGAGCTGCTCCTCGGAGAAGCGGGGGTGTCTTTGGCGTGACATGGGGTGGTGTGTGTGATGTGTGGGGTGGTGTATGTGGTGATGAGTGTGGTGATGTGTAGTGGTGTGTGGTGTTTTGTGCGTGGATGTTGTGTGGGTGATGGTGTTGTGTGCCTTTGTGTGATGGGGTTTTCTATTCTGTGCTCTCTCTCTGGCCTTCGTTCGTGATTTTTCAGTCATAGGGGTTTGTGGGTGATGTGGGTGTGTGTTTTATATTGTAATGGGTGTGTGGGAGTGGTGTGTGTATGTGTCTCAGGTGTGTGTATTTGGAATTGTCCAATGTGGCGGTGTTTTGGAGATGTGTGTGCATTTTGAGCGCGCCAGTGTGTACCGCCAATGGAATACCGCGGTTGAAAGACCGCCGCGTGGATTCGTGTGTCATGATAGTGTGGGCTTATTTCTGTTGGCGTGGAGGTGGAGGTTTTGTTTTTGCCAGTTTATCACTGACCTTTGATGTGGCGCAGTTGTGTGGGTGTCTGAATTTCGTTGGATTCCGAGATGTGGGTCATAATAGCTGTGGCGGAATTACGCAGCCGCAGCGGGGTATTGGCGGTCTTCTGCACGGCGGTAAGCGCCTTTTACCGCCAATGTTGTAATGACCCCCATAGTGATTAAGGCAGCCGACAAGGGCAGTGGTATAGTACTACAAGATACTAACGACTATCAGCAAGAAATACTCAGACAACTAAGCGACATAAACTGTTACAAAGAGATCACTTCTGAACCCACTAAACAGTTGAGAGTTGAAATATTGGAACTCACTACTAGAGGACAAGAGTTAGGCTTTGTCACCAAAAAAGAACACCAATTCCTCAACAAAAAAGATCCACGCATCCCTGTAATATACACTTTACCCAAGATACATAAGAGTCTGATAAACCCACCGGGCAGACCAATTGTATGTGGTTGCGGGTCTATATTAGAACCACTATGCCAATACCTGGATTACTTCATCAAACCCTTCGTGCCCCTCACTGAAGCATACACTAGGGACAGTATGCATGTTATCATGCTGTACGAAGGTCTAGATTTTTCTCCCGAGACTGAGATCTTAGTCACTATGGATATACAATCTTTGTATACCAATATTCCCCAAGGCCAAGCCCTCACAACACTTACCAAAATACTCGACTCCCGGACCCAACCGGTCCAAGTACCAACATGGTTCCTCATCTCCATTATAGAACTACTTTCTGTTTGACAATAAGTTTTACTACCGGACCAAAGGAGTGGCCATGGGAGCTGCCTTTGCGCCAAACTTAGCAAATCTCTACATGGCGCAATATGAGACCGAACACATCTTCAATCAGGCAAACCCTTTTCTATGCCACATAAGAAAATGGTCTAGATATATCGATGATGTTTTGCTCATCTGGCGTGGCTCTACCATTCAGCTACAAGAGTTCCACACATGGCTGAATGGCAAATCCCACGACACCCAGTTCACCATCGAGTCCAGTAAAGAAAACATCCCCTTTCTAGACCTCAAAATAGGAGTGGAGAAGGCTAAACTATATGTGACACTGTATCGTAAGCCCACAGATAGAAATACACTACTACATTACTCCAGCCACCACCCAAGAGGTTTAAGAGATAACCTCCCATTTGGGCAGTTCCTCTGCATCCAGAGAAACTGCACAAAGAGAATAGATTATTTCAAAGAATCCGACATCCTAGTTAATAGACTGATTGAAAGAGGTTACCCTAAAAGATTAGAGAAAAGAGCAAGGAAGCGTGCGTGGTATAACCACAGAGAAGCTCTTCTGGAACCAAAACAACCGAAACCAGAAAATAACAGGCTAGCGTGTGTCACCACATATAACCCAGCCAGTAATGACATCCGGAAAATAATTTTACATCATTGGCCACTGATCAAGGAGCATCTCCACATGCAGGAATCTCCGCTTTTTTCCTTTAAGAAAGGAAGAAGCCTCAAAGATACTCTCACTTGCGCACTCCTCCCACAGGCACCCAAAAGAAATGCCAGCACACTATGGGGCTTACCAGCCGTGGTGGGCCACTACAAATGCAGTAACTGTGCGGCATGCAAGATGACTTCCAACACCACAGAATTCTGTCATAAAAATTACACACTCACTCTGCCTAAATTCACTAACTGCAACACACATGAAGTTATCTATGCTATTTGGTGTCCCTGCTGACTGCTACATATTGGACAGACTACACAGAAAGTGAAGTGCAGAATCTTACAACATAAAAGCAGGATTAAGTGCAAAAAGCCAGGCGCTCCGTTGGTTGAACACTACGAAACACTACAACACAAGTGCGAGGACATTAAATGGCAAATAGTGGAACAAATCTTCTTGGGACCAAGGGGAGGTGACAAAGAATACATCTTATCAAAACGTGAGCTATTCTGGATAGAGAAATGTGGCACTATCAGAGAGGGACTTAATACAATTGAAGATTGGCGTCACTCTTCTCTGTGAGACACATTAGCAATTGATACACGTAGATGTGATTTGTGTATAGCTACACTTCCTTGCCCTTCAGGATCACCAGGGCCCTTTTCACTCAGTCCTCCATTACCAATCTTTTTCAAAAAGCCAAGGAGCCCGAACCTTCAATACGTAGGTCTTTCAGCCACATAACTGCCTGGTTGTAACACCATACACAGGACAATTTATGCCTACAATTTGTGCGACCACACGCCGCCATTCTGATCCTCCGAGTTCTCCATCACACACATTACACATGATGTGATCCACTCATTGATCTTTCCATATTGTACAAACGCAAAGGGGGTCATTACAACCTCGGCGGTCTTTTTACAAGACCGCCGAGGGACCGCCGTGCGGTAGACCGCCAGTAGTGGCAGTTTGCCACTCGCCGTATTATGACCTTTGGCTGCTCTCCGTCCTTGTTCCGACGGAGAGCCGCCAACAGCCATACTGGCGGGAGGCGGCGGAAGTGGAGGTTGCTCCACCTCCACCACCACGCCAACAGAACACCGCCCAGAGAATCACGTCCTGTGATTCACCGTGGCGGTGTTCTGTTGGCGGTGTGGTGTCGGCGGAGCTGCCCCCATGGCTCCCGGAGGATCGTCGGACCAGGTAAGTCGATCGTCCGTGAGGGGAGGTGGGTGGGGGGGTGTTGTGTGTTGTGTGGGTACATGGGGGAGTGCGTGTGTGTATGTAGAGGGGGTGTGTGAGTGCGTGTATGCCTGCGGGGGTGTTGTGTGTATGGGAATGAGTAAGTTTATGTCTGTGGGTATGTCTGTATGGATGTGTGCGTGTATGTTTGAATGTAGGTGTGCGTGTATGACTGTGTGTGTGGATGTAGGCATGTATGTCGGCGTGTGTAAGTATGTAAGTATGTAAGTATGTAGGTGGTGCCTGCGTGCGTGTCGTGTGGGTATGGGTGAAGTGATGTTGGGGGTCGGGGTGGGGAGGGGGGCCCTGCCACCTTTGGGGGGTGGAAGGGGTGGTGGGGGGGTATGGGAGGGAGTTGGGTGGGGGTCAGGGGTGGGGGAGACCCCTATCAGTGCCAGGGAAGGATACCCTGGCACTGATAGTGCATTTCATGGCGGTTCAAACTGCTGGAAATCCACGGCGGTAAGCCGGGTCTAAATACCACCGGCGGTATAGTGACGGCCGCCGGGCTGGAGACCCAGGTCTCCAGCCCAGCGGGAGGAATGGAGAACCGGCGGTAACCGCCATGGTCATAATTCCACAAAGTAAGACCGCCAGCCTGTTGGCAGTCTTACCGCCGGTTCTCCGCCTTCCGCCAGGGTTGTAATGACCCCCAAAGTGTCCTGCGTGACTGCAGCATGTGCATCCGCAGTGCTCAGACGATCAACTGCGGTCCTCTCAATAATGCTAAATTCGCACACATCAAATTTGTATATCGCACATATTATTTACTGTGCGTTTTCCCCATGTACCTGTATTTACACAGAGACACACACACTGCTTACGCAATGACCACTATGTGATTTGACATTTTATATCATAAACACATCCACGCTAGAATGGATGTCATCGCTTTTCATTATTACGATCATCCATGAAACAGCATACAATTCCTTCAATCATACAGACACTTTACAGTGTCCTGCGCGATATTTTTCTTATCATGCATCGACAACACGGGACCCGTTGAGACCCCGTTGTCTATGCTTACGCACACACGGACAGCGGACCCGAAGGGGAACCTTCCCTTCCCGGTCCTCTGGCTGGCAGCTGCAACATCGCCGCTCCACAACAAAATACTCTGTAAGGTGATTGGTTGTTTCCCAGACCAATCCCTGACTGGAATGCTCGCTGCAAAAAGGGAGCGAAGCACTCTTAAGCCGGCACGTTCGTATTACGTGCGGCTCCATTTCTAACGATACATGATCCATCGTGCACGCAGCCAGGAGTCCCCTCACGCCCTGCCCTGGCTTGCTGACTACGTAACATCAGATACATCTGACTAGTAAGTGTTTCACACCCCCTTTATCATTAATTTTAGTTTTATCTTCTCCTTTTGATTAACACCCACAATATTGATTAGTGCACACCACCATAGATTTTTAGATAACTAGAGCCCTGGATTTCATTTGTGATCCATCGTGCATGCAGCCGGGGGTCCCCTGATGGCGGGCCCTGGCTTGCTGATTACATACCATCAGATAAATCTGACTAGTAAGTGTTTCATTTTTAGTTTTATCTTCACCTTTTGATTAATACCCACAATATACTGATTTGTGCGCACCACCATAGTTTTTTAGTTAACTTGAGCCCTGGATTTCATTTGTGATCTGCGATCTCTGGTTCCTAGACCTGGAAGTTGCAAAAACAGCCACTGGACAATTATTAGACCTTGGGACACTTTCCATTACTTGTAAGTGTTAACTGACTAATATACGATTACATTCTATACAACTACCATATAAACGGCTTACCACAATTATTGCCATTTTCCTTCCAGAAAGATGTCCCTGACCAGCAGAGTGTTTTTTTTACATTGGTGTTTAGGTGAGTGTTTAATCCCTGCCTTAATTAAGTTTTTACTCAGAATAATCAGACCTTTAGTAACCTAGATATGTGTACTACCCATGGGTGCTACCGACTTGAATTTCACTGTCCTGATGATGACTCTCTTTTGATTTGTCTCTACAACTGGGTCGAAACGTCTACATATCTTTGAGTGTGGAATATATAAATATAAAGAAATCTTATGGAACTTCAGGGCTTGCTGGACTGATGGAGCCAGTAGAAGTCCATAAGTTTCTTAAAACCACTCTTTGTACATACTGTATACATCACCTTCACTTACCTGCACTTTTTATCACCATCACTGTTTTTACTAGGAGCACGTACTTAGACAAATACAAACTTTATGTTCAGAATAACATGTTTTACGAAATGTATACCTCATATCTGGAATAACATGTTTTAAATGAAATATATAATGCAATAAATTTCTATTGATGTTACATTGTTTGTACACATAGAATTACTTTAGCTATTTGATTTCCATGGAAGTCTAGGCTACTTCCCCCTTACATTGACCATTAATCTATCCGCACTATTGTTGATAAGCCTGATATTATGAAAGTAACTTTAAGGAACCCCCAAAACTGGAAACCAAGTACCGCTTTCACACTTGCCGCTCAGGCTAGCAGGGCAAAGCAGTCCCAGGCTTACTCAGGAAGATGCTGTGGGTTAGAAACATAGAAGTCAGTAACACAACAAACAACACTTCCTAAACCAATATTTTGTACTTTTAAGAAATAAAATTACACTATCACTCAAAAAATGAAATGCTACGCATACAATTACAAATATGTACTGATGCAGATGGAAATGCTTAATGGGACACCTGCTAAAGAACCTCACGAACTGCAAGGAATGCACAACAAAGAAAGGTCACAGTTTTCTAATACTCCCCTAATTGGTAGCTTGACACCTTAGGCTAAAGGAACCTTTAATAGTCTGAACATCAGCAAATCTAAACCTCTGAAAACATAATTGTGTCACATGTGTATATTGTGCATTTATAAAAGCCATGCCTACTAACTTTGGCAAAGGTGTCACCTTAAGCCAATATCAGAACGTATGCCCTTCAACATGATAACCATTGCAGCCATACAAACACAATTCTGAGGTTTAATTCTCACTAACAACGTAATATTCTTGCAATGGAAAACAATAGAAAACAGTTAATAGTGCATTGAGAGTTTTATTCTTATTTTACGCTGGTTGCCTATCAACCACAAAGCATCAGTTGCATAAGCGTTCAAAACTGCAAAGGACATCTCACGGGCTACTCTTCATAGGACCCTGTAGGCTAAGGGTGTGGAAAATTTACAATTTTGTGGGGACGGGCACCTGTGGTCACCTGCCACTCTACTGGCACCACCAGTGTTAAGAAGAAATAATCCCTGTAGAAATCCTATCTTTTTGAGACAGCACAACATGCAATATGCTAATTTTAAAAGCACTTGCAATGGCTTATGTGGCACTTCCTTGGCCTACAACAGTCACCATGGGCAGCAAATTTGTACTTTTTTGGTTTCTTTTAGGTTTCATGGCACCTATCTGAGCTCTGCCATCAATTCAGTGCTTCTTGTCATGCGGGGCACTGTTGCATCACTGTGTCCTTTAGCGCCAATCTACACTCATGTCAGATTCCTGCCCACCTGTCACCCTTCATCCCATGCCCTTGATGGACCCCTTTCCCTTATTCCTCCTTCAGCCTGCCTACATTCAGCTCGAGTCCTGCACTAGGGAGCATGGGGGCAAGAGAGCAGTATGTTTTTGTGCTGAATGCCTGGAGAACCCCTGCTTCATTGTCCCCATCATGGAGGTCCCAGGGCTTCCCTGGTCTGGTGATACCTGTCAGTCCAGACTTCACCACACATACTATGGCACTGCTGCAGTTACTCACAGTTCTGCCCACGCGTTGCTTTAAAAAATAAAGATATCTTCAGCTGTAGTGGAATGCCATAAATGGGGCGTGTTGCTCCTGACTCCTAGAGGAATGCCCCAATCACCAGGAGTGTTGTTTTAGGGCCTCAAGACTAAAATATCTGACTGTTCTAAAAAATGTTTTTCTCAGCCACAGAACACTTCTGTTTCCTCTCAGAAGCAGGTGGCCATAGGGTTCTGGGCATGCTCCCCCACCCAATTCTTTGGGCTTTAGGATGGGTTCTGCAGTAGCACATCATGGTTGGCAAGGCAGACCACTCACCATTCCTGCAGTCTCCAAATACTCAAGCACTTAAGTCACCTAGGTACCTGGTGTACCACTTATATGGTGCACACAACCAGGACTAGACAGTAAGGATACTTTGTTCAAGATACCGAGGTAATCTACCCACCACTGCCCTGAGGGTGAGTGGGTATTTGTAAGTGGTAGTGTTTAATTCAAGAAGGGAAATGTCCTTTCCAAACCAAGGATGCTCCTCACACCTCCACTGCCAAATAATACTTTTTGGGAGCTGTCAACTTCCTGGCCCACCCTCTGCACACCTTTTGGGAACTTTCAAAATTGCAGATTAAACTACAAGTCTAGAACAGCGCTTCTCCACACGCCCAAAAATTGTTTCTTCCCCCCACAGCTTCAAAGGGAACTCCTGGTAGGTCAGAGTCTGCCTGTAAATGACTCTTCTATATTAAGCCAATCAAAGTTAGATTTTAAGCATTGTTCACCCAAGGCGTAGATACAGTTAAGCACTTAAGACTTACAATTCATCAAAGAAGAAAGATGACATTGAATGTTCGATTCCCCAATTGAATTAAAAGGCATATGCAGGTCATATCCAATTTATTCTGAGTTCAGTTTCCGAGCGTGCCAACTGCTTGAGGGCTGCGTGAGATAACAGACTTGTTGATACTATGTGCATCCATATATGCATGCATGTTCATGTCTGACAGGCAGCTGTACAGCTGTGGACCTTATCTTAAAAGGTGGCTACAGGTGGTTACAGCTTATATGTATTTTAGTTGAAGCCTACATTCAGAGTAAGACATCAGTAGGGAGGTTTACTCACAGCAACAACCCAAAAATCTGCAGATTTAAAAGTCAAAAACCGGGGATGAAGGGAGTTATAACCCAATTGCTTTCACCCATGTTGAGAAGCATAAAATGAAACTACAGATCCCACCATACCTGATGTTGTTGGCCAAGACAAACTGCCTCATTCACCCTTATGTCTCTCTGCGCTGGAGTACTGCCCCAGTATACCTTGAGCATTACCCTCTGCCTAGTCGGCTGCATGGGCCGCAAACTGAACACTCTTTTTTCCCTGCTACCTCACCCCAAGGTCTCACTTTCTTTCAGTCAAAAAAGAAAGAGAAAATGAGGTGAGGAGACAAGATGAAAGACGCTGTTGTTTGAAGGATCTAAAGTGATATAGTCACATTACATTATTGTTGGAGGCCGTATGTTCTGGTTGGCTGAGGCGAGGCCCTAGTCAGGCTGAACCCACCACTCTCAACAGGGGTGGGTGATTACACTCACTGTATAATCTGCGCTCACCCTTGGGTAGTATGGCACAGAGCAGTCAGGCTAATCACAGAGGCACTGTGTAAAGCACATCACCACAATAAGTACACTGTGCATCACAAATGAGACTTCACACAAGGTGTATGTAAAAAACGTTTATATTTGTCACACCCATGAATTAACACTACATGAACATCATGTAAATCTGGGCATAACTCACATTCGAAAATCACACTAATAGTTTGAGACCCAACAGTGTTATTACAGCATGTACACATGAGAAAACAAATACTTTCCCTCCTCATACCCACATGCAGTGCTACTAAGTTGGCAGCACGAGACCCACCCCATGATAACCCCCATTCAATCTAAAACCGTCGCAGGATGCATCCCGGTTCCAAACGATATCAGCAATGTATACATCCATAGAACTATAGTACATTAAAATAGCTCTGTGGGTCAATGCCAACCACAATAGTAAACAATGTGCATGGCTATGCCGTCATGCGGTGAAATCAACCCATGTGGCAAGATGTGCCATGTTCAGTGTACAAATGAAAACACCAATGTGCGAGTGTGCACATACTGGCAACTTGTGCCAGGCCCAGTATACATTTGGGAACACCAATGGGCTAGTGTGTACATACTGGCAAGTTGTGCCAGGTTCACTATACCTATGAAAAGGTCAACGTGCAAAGGTACACATATAGGCAAGCCAGGCCAGGCTCAGTATATACCTGATAACACTACTGTGCAAGTGTGCACATGCTGGCAAGTGGCGGTTCATAGCAGAGGTAAGAAGGGTATGCGCTCAAAGAGAATCAACAAAGCCTACTAGAAGAAGCAAAAAAGTGTGGGGAACCACTACCTTAGCGTGTCATGTCTAACAGTTATTGACAAATGTCTGTAGTGGAATAGATACTGTGAATGTGTGGCTGTAGATGAGACCTGCTGTTGTGTCACGATGGAGCCCAGCAATCGACCCATGGCGATGTGTTGGCCCTTGCATATTGATAGTAAATCTTGCCATATTAAGGGAATTTGTGGCTTCATAGTGCCCTCCTCTGACAAAACAAATGTTTATTCTGTCATCTTGCAAAATTGTGTCACTTATTTTAAAACAACATCAAGCCATTCATGTTCGACATTTGTCACATTTCAGAATGAAATAATATGACATGACACTGGGGAATCAAAACTATTAACTCAAAGAAAGGTATATTCATTACACCTAAGTAATGTGATACGTTCATATGTTCACAAATGAGGTCTCTGAACCACCAATTTGGTTGTTTTAGCCCCATATAAAAAATAAGTAAAATAAAATTACAGATTTCCATATTGCAGGATGCAAGATGAATGCAAGATGACAGTGTTAGCGCATTGACTTTAGTAAGTAAACTTACAAGGGGACGCAAATAAGTCAATTAACCTTTTGATTCACAATTGAGATGTTCTAACCATTGCTCCTTTACATAATCAATAATCATTAGCAATCAATAAAGTCAATAATCAGTGGAGTCAGTAATTGTTATGCACCATGACCTTTCAGTCATGAATAACCACACCTTTTAGTAAAAGTTAGAATATTTATTTTCCTAAATGAACAATGCTAAGGTCATGTACATTAATCTCAAAATCAAATGAAAAACATATGGAAACAATACTGGCTGTCCACAGTGGCAGAAGAAACATAATCTAATGAAAGCATGAACTACAACACATTCTAAAGTTATGGTGCAAATCAATAGCAAAGTCAACTGCGTCAATTTAATTATGGACATGAGGTTTAACAGAGAAATTCACCAAGCATTAGTCCCTGTTATCATGATTTCATTAATGAGGATCCTTAACTAACATTAGATTAGTATCAGCGTGTTGGACTTCATGCAAAACAATTTAGTAACACAAATTTGGAAAACAGCACAGTTGGTAGCTAAAAATAAAAAGCAAATATGCATAATAATCACAGTTTAGGTTATACTTATCCTCAGTGTGGATCTTCAAAGCAGACTGAGTATTCATCTTCAGAACATCAGTCGATCAGAAAAGCATCAGGATTCAGCATCAAGGTTTATGAAAGGCAAAGTCTTTACGCAACTCAAAGGAATAGAGGTAAACCCTCTAGAGGAATAGAGAAAATGGCATGTCTTTTGCCTGTGCAGTGTTGTTAAGTCAAAGTTACCTAAACTACCTCCTGAATCCCTATTGGTCAGTTATATCGTATGTTCACACTTTGTCCAATAAAACTAAAATCCCAAATCTATGGATTCTAATATCACTCCATTCACATCGTTGATTGTTTTGTCTTGCACTGTCCCCATCATCCGGCTTGTCAGGTAAGAATATTGTTGCAGCTTCCACTCCAGTCAGTATCTTCAATGTTCTTGTCCTGGGAAAGTTAGTCTCACACATTACACATAAAATGTTGCATTAGCAAACACATCATCTCCTAATAGTCGGTTCACACAAGAAGCTTCCGTTATGAGCACATTTAAACAATACAATAGAAATTTGAAGTTTAACTTTTCTTGGACATCCATTTTATTAAACGCTAAGAAATACAGCTTTTACATGAGGCCTGGCAAGTAGGCCAAGACACTCGCTAAGTTAAGGCCTACAATTAATAGAGCTAGAGGGTACTTCATAACCCTTAATATGACATATTACTGCATTAGTCAAACATATATTCAACTATTCATATTATTAAATCATTGATTAGTACATTTTGAAAACATTGGTGGCCATTCTTCGTGATCACATTTTCAAATGCATGCATTATTTTTCTACGTTATTTTATTTTCTACACAAACTTATTATTCAGAATACAAAAAACTCTCATTAATACTCTTTAGACGTGCTCTACCAATCCCTCTTCTGATGACTAAATATGTCATCACACTAACTACCACCCACAAATGTTTGCACCAGCTAAAATTCTGTCTATTCAATCCCTTCATAATTTTGTTTCCATTTTGAATTTTCCCTATACAATTTTTCCCTTTTCTTTTCTTGCCTTCCACGATTATTCTTTGACTTTTTCACTTTAATTATTTTGTGTAATTTACACAATCCACATATTCCAATTAGACAAACCACAACAATTAATATCCTCTGTAATATTTTTAATAGCATCCCATTCCAAATGTTGCTGAACCAATTATCCACTGAAACAAACCCTTTGCCAACCTTTTCCCAAACACCTGATTCTTTCAATTCTTTCAAATCAGCACTTTCATTAGTCAGATTAGTAAATAATTTTCCCATCTCTTTACTGTTATCTGGTATATACGAACAACAATGCCTAGAATTAATCATTCTACAGACTCCCTTATCCTTTGCAAGAAGAATGTCTAAAGTAAGATGATTCTGAAGAGTATCAGCAGCTAATTCAGTACCTATCAGGAGTATGGCTCCTGAAAAATTTGTCAGCATGTTATCCACAATAGTAGACAACTTTCGAATCTTTATCAGATTCAGAATGACTCCCACTGAAGAAATCACTGCTCCAAATATATCGCCCACTATACTAGAAGAGGACTCCCTAAGATGTAATTCAATCATTTTCAGAAACTTTTCCAGATCCTCCTAAATCTTTGGGAAAACTATTCCCAAATAACATGCCCCATACCATCCTCGTGGAAGACGGAAATAAGCATTAAGACCACAGTTGTAATAAATCCCTGGAATTGGAGGGTCCTGTCCATTCAACATAATGTCCGTTTACTCTGAACCAAAAACACATGCCTACATTCACTCGTTCCCACAAATAAAGTGTCAGTGCGCGATTTAGGCCTATATATACGAAGTTTCCCTACGTTTTGTGCATCTAAAGCTAATTTCCCTTGCGTTTTAATTGCACTATAAGCATAATCATTCTTGTAAGTCCTTTTCTCTAAGCCTTTTTCTAATCTCTCCTTTAATGCCTTTCTCCTGTCATCTGTCTGATCTAAGAACTTTTCTTTAAAGGTGTAAGCAAGCATGTCAAATTAATGCTGTGTGCATAAGCTGTGCCAAACGTCAATGTATGTTCAAAGAAACCTCTAACTATTACTATGTCATTATGCTTTGCTACTCTAATCCAATACCTAATTATAGGAACAAACGCAAAACACAACATCGTAATTCGAATAACAGTACTGAATGTACTCCTGGTTATAAAATCTTGTTAGTAACTGACTATAACTTATCCCATAGGTTAAAGGCAGACTATGGTAAGTGGCTCCTTCCTCGACTGACGAAGAATCTGCATACACACAAACCAATTCTTCGCAACCATCTCCTCAACATACTCACTCAACAAGCAATAGACAACATTAGAAGAAAGTTCTCCTTGCGCATTAGTATCCTGATGCAAGTATTTCTCATCAAACCTAAACTTCTCTAATGCCGTTAGTGCAGCAGTTGTCTCAAAAGCAGAAGTATGGTTGGCTTCTCTCTTATCAAGAACAGACATACCCACAATCAACAGTACAAACAATATCCCACACATAATCGCCAAACCAAAGCTCATATATTTACAGCGCCTAGCATTCCTACCCTGTTGACTAATTTTACTCATGATCTGTAAAGAATCAGAAAGCAGAAGAAATTTAGAAAAACTTGCAGCAAAAATCAAAAATAGACAACTCTTCTTTTAGCAGTTATTTACAGCTTTCAGTCTCACTTCCAGGATCCCTTGTCAAATCAGATTATCAATGTCTCTTCCGGCTACTTTCAACAGTCTCTTTTCTAAAAAAAATAAAAATAATAATTCTCAGATTGTTTCAATAGTTCAGTTCATTAGCTTCCTTCATGTGCCACAATACTGACCCGGAATCTCTCTATCAGTCAGTCAGTCAAAAGAACTTTATTTCGGCTACAAAAGCCATAAAAGCACATAGCAGCAATAAATACAAATAAAAACACAGTTTAAATAAATATGACGATACGTGTGGCTGATAAAATAGGAATAAAATAAAGATAAAATACACTCATGGTGTGATGGAACAATCTTGTTGGAACCATTAAACAGATAAAAATTTTCCTCTAACAATCCAACTTGCTCCGAGAAACTTGGCGACGGCGATCACTAACGTTGGCCGAGTGTCTGATCTGAGGATTCAGAGAGCTATTTCAGAACTGCGGACTCCCAGCAGTCTACATGCCGGGGCCATCCATTTCCTACGTGAGGCAGTGTACATGGGGCAAGCAAATAGGACATGAGGGAGGTTCTCAATGGGGGATTTGCAGGCTGGGCAAGTGGTTGATTCTTCGTGTGACCAGCGGCTGGTAAACAGTCTTAGTGGCAGCGTGCCAATGCGGAACTGAAAGTACAGTTTCCTTTCCCTTGGTACCCTGATTATGTCCCAGAAAGCCTCATACTTGCATGTCTCTTTTAGGTTGACAAAGTCGCAAGATAATGTAGTGTGAAGTGTGGCCCCCAGATCTTTGGAGTCTACCATGTGCCAATACAGTTTTTTAAGTTCGCTTTTTGAGGGGAAAGGAGGAGGTAGTTGGTGAATTCTCTAAGCCCAAGTGAGTAGAGTAACCCCATGATGTATCTAAGCCACGGGATGCTATGGAGACGGTCAGCCTCTAAAATGACCTGCAGGGCTGCAGTGAAGGATTCGAGCTCTGGGGTAGTCCAGAGACGCCACCAGTACAGAAGAGGGCGTAGGCGGGCTTTGTGACCAATGCGTTTCATACCAAGATCCTTGAAAAGGGGGAACAGTAGGGTGCTTGGCGGGAGGGACAGAAGGTTTCTTAGGAAGTTGTTTTCAGGGATGGTTATATCTTGGATTTTAGCATGGCCCCGTAGTTCAGCCCCGTAAGGCGCTGAGGTCACAGCCTGGGCTTCATATATCTGGATTGCTGGGCGATTTGGTTTTGTATGTGAGAGGTGAAAATCCTTTATTAGTACCCCGTTGTTTGCTTTAGTTTTAAAGCTTGCTTTCCTATGTGTGGTTTCCAAGACATGTTATCAGTCAATGCTATACCCAGGTAGCTGAAGGTGCCCACCTTCTCAAGTGTGGTGCCCTCTAGTGTGAACTTCCCTCTAAAGGATCTATGGGGATTGAGGGTCATTAATTTCGTTTTTGAGAAGTTGATTTCAAGTCCCCGCATGGAGCAGCCTTCCTCAAAGCACGTGAGGAGTTTCCTTAATCCACTAGGGGTCTTGGATATCAGGAGAGTGTTGTCTGCAAAGAGCAAGACAGGGATTTTTTGTGTGCCAAGTAACGTGTATCAGCCTCCACTCAAAGCAGAGAGGGGACTATGTCATTGATATACAAGGAGAAGAGGGTGGGGAGCAAGGACACACCCTTGCCGCACACCCCTTGATACCTAGATTCTATCAGTCAATTGCCTCTTGTTGTCCCACCTGACGCGTGCATAGTTGCCCTCATGGAGCCGTATCAATAGTGCTAGGATGTGCTCAGGAATTCCCATTCAGGAAAGAATGTCCCATAGTTTGTTGCGGGGTACTAGATCAAATGCAGATTTTAGGTCCACAAAAGCTACATATAAGCTCCCTTTGCCAATGTGCACTGTTTTCCAGTATAAAAATAGGAACCTGAGGGCTTGCTCAGGGGTAGATATTTTTTCCGGAAACCAGCTTGGAGGGGACTAAGGATATCATATTCAGTCATCCAGTCTTCGATCTTCCCTAGGAGACAGTGGCAGAACACTTTTTGCGCAAAATTGATTAGACTGATTGGCCTGTAGTTGCAGGGGAGTGATCTGTCGCCCTTTTTAAAGATCGGGACAACAACAGCCCCTTTCCAGGACTCAGAGATTGGCACTCCAGATGCTATTGCATTCGCTATGTTGGTGATGTATCTTGACCAGGCTGCAATATCAGTTGAGAACAGGTCTGCTGGAACACCATCCGAGCCAGGGGCCCTGCCACGCTTTATAGTGCCTAGGGAATATACTATGGCCCTCATTCCAACCCTGGCGGGTGGCGGTAGCCGCCCGCCAGGCGGGAACCGGCATTTGGACGCCATGCGGCCAAAATACCGCTTCCCTCATTCCGACATTCCCGCTGGGCCGGCGGGCGCTAACCAAGTTAGCGCCGGCCGGCCCAGCGGTGAATGGGGGCCGCAACACAGGAGCCGGCTCCGAATGGAGCCGGCGGTGTTGCGGCGGTGCGACGGGTGCAGTTGCACCTGTCGCGCTTTTCACTGTCTGCTAGGCAGACAGTGAAAAGCTTCATGGGGCCCTGTTAGGGGCCCCAGGACACCCCTTACTGCCAGCCTCTTCCTGGCAGTGAAAACCGCCAGAAACAGGCTGGCGGTAAGGGGGTCAGAATCCCCAGGGCAGTGCTGCTTGCAGCGCTGCTCTGGCGGATTCGCCCAGCCGGGGCAAAAACGGCGGGAAACCGCCGGCCCCGGTTTTCTGACCGCAGCTTTACCGCCGCAGTCAGAATGGGCTTGGAAGCACCGCCAGCCTGTTGACGGTGCTTCCGTCATTCGTGGCCCTGGCGGTTTTGGACCGCCAGGGTCAGAATGACCCCCTATGTCTTTTTGGGAAAACAGCTGAGGCACTTGAGTGGTGGGTGCTGAAGTAATGTTTAAGAAAGGGTCCAGGTGATCAGGAATGGGGCTATCATGATTGTGGGAGTACAGCCCACTGAAATTGTCTACCCAGTCTTTTGGGGCGATGTTAGTTGTTGTGTTTAATCCACTGCTTTCTGGGCCTCGCGCTGCCAGGGACCAAAACAGACTACAATTCCTCTCGCGTGCAGAGTCACTGAGTGCTGTCCACCACTGATCATCTTGGTCACGCTTGGCTTTGCATATGGCTAGCTTGTAGGACTTCCTAGTTAAGCGGATGGTGTTGGTATCCTTGGATTTGATGGCTTGGATTAAATGCTTGTTTGAGGACCGGCACATTTTATTAAACCAGAGATGCCTACCCTTAGGTCTCTTGCCATAATGGGCTGTGGATACTGAAGCATGAGGTGTGGGTTAAACTTATTTCCTCGTTGGGGATTGCGGGACCCTCCTCTAGGTCCATTAATGCAGTCTTTAAGGTGTTATTAGCTACATTAATGAGTGCAGGCCAAGTCACAACCTTGTCCCACTTTAGGTGACGTTTGTCGTTAACCACACTAATGCCCTCTGGTGCTGTTGCTGAGGAGTTAATCATGGGTGGGTAGCCACCCAGAGCTAGCATGTGGACAGAGAGAGGATTGCGGTCACTTTCAGTTCTCTCAATGATCGTCATGTCGATGACTAGGGGACATAATCTTATATCGACTAAACAGTAGTCGATTCTACTGGTCTGGTTGGTTTTGTTAAATGTGTGACGGCCTTTGGCATCTGATTTGGTTCTGCCATTCAAGGCCCTGAGCCCAAAATCCATGGTCAGCGATTTTACTTGGACAGCAGCCCGCGTCCATCTCTTGATGGGTGGGATAGTCAGGGGAGGGATAGACCAAGCTCGATCCTCCTCGTCTGTGGACCTGAGATCGTCTCAGTCTAGAGGCTCGAATGTGACATTAAGGTCACCTGCCACAATGGTTTTATGATGGTGGGGACAGTTTTGCAGAAAGGCTGCCAGGACACTAAGGGTTTTGGAGACTTGGCCCCCCGACCGCTCGAATGTAGATGTTAAAAATGTTCACAACTGTGTCAGGCCCGGATGCTAGGCGAAGAATCTCTCTATCAAAACAAAAAGACAAAAACTCTTGCTGCCATTCATTCATAGTTGCATATGCCCATTCAGGACCTGCGTATCTTTGACTTGCTATTCTCTTTCTTTTCAATTTTCTATCACCATTCAGCTCTCCTTCACTTAGATCTTCTCTCCTTGTGGTATATACTTCTTTTTCTTTGATTGTTGGTTCAACAATCACCTCTTTCCCTTTCTCCACTTGTGACTCCGGCCATTTATCTCCTTTCAGTGGACCCTTTGTCAGAGTTCTCTTCAGAGTCGAACCCTCTTCTTGCTCTGTGATGTTTTCTTTATTCGGACCTGCAACCGGTTCAAGAGGAGTCAGATCACATTGACTTTGATCCACCTCAACTCCGCTTCTGGGTCTGGCAATTGCTCTGTTTGTCTCTCAAGGTCGTCTGCTTCTGGGAAAAGCCCTCCTCTGACTAGGCTCTCCTGCTGCCTCAATTGAGATAGGTTCTCCATCACCGTCCTGGAAGTCTCCTCCCTCGTCTATCACAGGAGTGACCGAACCGTCCTCAACGAGCTCAGATCTGGTCTCAGTTCCACTTTGTTCTCCTTCCAGCCCTGTGACTTGTCTCACTGTTGTTGGTACTCTCAACAATGCTTCTTCATGATCCAGTGGACATGCCACTTTCTTCGTGTGACTTGCATGGATCCAGTTTAGAATTCCAACACACTTCACAGCTGTGGTAGTTGTCAAAACTTCCTGATAAGGTCCCTTCCAACGAGGCTCCAAACACATCTTTCTCACGTGTTTTCGGATCACAAACCAGTCCCCAGCTCTCGGGTTGTGCCCAGGGTCATGCATCGGTGGCAGTGTGGTGGCTTCCACCTGCTGAAAAAAAGAGCAAAAGCACATCAGCCAGACCTTTGCAGTAATCCAACACCATATCATCTGTAATGTTGACAAGTGCATTTGCTGGCCCCGCTGGTAACCTCATTGCTCTGCCCATGAGGATCTCATACGGCAACAATCCTGTCTTCCTGTCAGGTGTGTTTCTCATTGACATCAATACTAAAGGCAATGTGTCAGGCCATTTCAGATTTGTGGACGGACACATCTTCAAATCAAATCAAATCATTAACATTTATAAAGCGCGCTACTCACCCGTGCGGGTCTCAAGGCGCTAGGGGGGAAAGGGGGGGTTATCGCTGCTCGAACAGCCAAGTCTTTAGGAGTCTCCGGAAAGCGGAGTGGTCCTGGGTGGTCCTGAGGCTGGTGGGGAGGGAGTTCCAGGTCTTGGCCGCCAGGAAGGAGAAAGATCTCCCACCCGCCGTGGAGCGGCGGGTGCGAGGGACGGCAGCAAGTGCGAGGCCAGCGGAGCGGAGGGGGCGGGTGGGGACGTAGAAGCTGAGGCGTCTGTTGAGGTATTCCGGTCCCTTGTTGTGGAGGGCTTTGTGTGCGTGGGTGAGAAGACGGAAGGTGATCCTTTTGCTGACTGGGAGCCAATGCAGGTGTCTCAGGTGTGCGGAGATGTGGCTGTTGCGGGGTACGTCGAGGATGAGGCGGGCCGAGGCGTTTTGGATGCGTTGCAGGCGGTTTTGGAGTTTGGCGGTGGTCCCGGCGTAGAGGGTGTTGCCGTAGTCCAGGCGACTCGTGACAAGGGCGTGGGTCACGGTTTTTCTGGTGTCGGCGGGGATCCAGCGGAAGATCTTGCGGAGCATGCGGAGAGTGAGGAAGCAGGCGGAGGACACGGCGTTGACTTGCTTGGTCATGGTGAGAAGAGGGTCCAAGATGAAGCCGAGGTTGCGGGCGTGGTCTGCGGGGGTCGGTGCGGTGCCGAGGGCCGTGGGCCACCAGGAGTCGTCCCAGGCGGACGGGGTGTTGCCGAGGATGAGGACTTCCGTTTTTTCAGAGTTCAGCTTTAGGCGGCTGAGCCTCATCCAATCTGCGACGTCCTTCATACCCTCTTGTAGGTTGGTCTTGGCGCTGGCGGGGTCCTTGGTGAGGGAGAGTACAAGTTGGGTGTCGTCGGCGTAGGAGGTGATGATGATGTCGTGCTTGCGTACGATGTCGGCGAGGGGGCTCATGTAGACATTGAAGAGTGTCGGGCTGAGCGATGAGCCTTGAGGTACGCCGCAGATGATCTTGGTGGGTTCTGAGCGAAACGGAGGGAGGTAAACTCTTTGGGAGCGGTTAGCGAGGAAGGAGGCGATCCAGTCCAGGGCCTGGTCTTGGATCCCGGTGGAGCGTAGGCGGGTGATTAGGGTGCAGTGACAGACGGTGTCAAAGGCAGCCGAGAGGTCGAGGAGAATGAGGGCGACTGTTTCACCGTTGTCCATCAGGGTTCTGATGTCGTCTGTGACTGAGATGAGGGCGGTTTCCGTGCTGTGGTTGGTTCGGAATCCGGTTTGTGAAGGGTCGAGCAGGTTGTTGTCTTCCAGGAAGGTGGTCAGCTGTTTGTTGACGGTCTTTTCTATTACCTTGGCTGGGAAAGGTAGAAGAGAGATGGGGCGGAAGTTTTTCAGGTCGCTTGGGTCAGCCGTAGGTTTCTTTAGTAGGGCGTTGACTTCAGCGTGCTTCCAGCATTCGGGGAAGGTAGCAGAAGAAAAAGAAGAGTTGATGACGGTCTGGAGGTGCGGGGCGATGATGTCGTCGGCTTTGTTAAAGATGAAGTGCGGGCAGGGGTCCGAAGGGGCGCCGGAGTGGATAGAGTTCATGATGGATTTGGTTTCTTCCGTGTTGATGTGGGTCCAGTTGTTGAGGGTGATGTCCGGGGAAGCGGGTTCAGTGGTGTATGGTTGGGTCTGGTGTCCGAAGCTGTCGTGGAGGTCGCTGATCTTGCGATGGAAGAAAGTGGCGAGGGATTCGCACAAATCCTGTGAGGGCTTGACGGCGTTGGCGCTGGGGTTGGAGAACTCTTTGACGATGCTGAAGAGTTCTCTGCTGTTGTGGCTGTTTTTGTCTAGTCTGTCGGTGAAAAAGTTCCTTTTGGCAGTGCGGATCAGGTGGTGGTGTTCGCGTGTAGCGTTCTTGAGGGCGGTCATGTTGTCAGCGGTGTGGTCCTTGCGCCAGGCCTTCTCAAGGGCACGACAAGTTTTCTTTGATTCTTTGAGGGTGTCAGAGAACCAGAGAGGTTTTTTGGTGTTGGTCTGTCGATGCGTGCGTTTGAGGGGAGCAAGGTTGTCAGCGCAGTTGGAGATCCAGTTTGTGAGGTTGAGAGCTGCGTCGTTGGGGTCGGTGGTGAGGGTGGGTTGGTTGGCGGCGAGAGCGGAGAAGAGTTGCTCTTCAGGGATCTTGTTCCACTGTCGACGAGGGATGGGTTGAGTGCGGAGGTGGGAGGTCTCGCGTCGGAATGTGAAGTGGACGCAGCTGTGGTCGGTCCAGTGTAGGGCAGAGGTGTGGCTGAAGAAGACGTGTTTGCTGGCGGAGAAGATAGTGGCAACTCTTGACTTCAAGGAACCATTCATCTGTTCCACTGGTCCTGATGCTTCAGGGCGGTAACTACAATGCAACTTCTGCTCAATGTTTAATGCTGCACACAGTAATTTAATTACTTCATTGTTGAAGTGACTTCCCCTATCTGATTCTAAAGAGATCGAAAATCTGAAACCTGGTATTAGTTCCCTAAGCAGTAGTTTAGCTACTGTGAGACTATCATTTCTTTGTGTAAGGTAAGCTTCAATCCAGTGACTAAAGATACAAACAATCACCAACACATATCTCAAACCTCCACACATAGGCATCTCAATAAAATCCATCTGCATTCTGCTGAATGGACCTCCCGCTCTTCCAATGTGGCTCAAATTAACCACTGTCCCTTTCCCCGCGTTTAGCTGTTGGCAAATGACACAATGGCAAACTGCTTCAGCAACTTGTCTAAACTTGGGTAAAGCCAATCATTTTTGAACAAACAAATCATTTCATCCCTCCCAATATATGCTTGACCATGATAGTTCCTTGCAATTTGAGACAACAGACTATTTGGAAAAACCAATTGACCCTCTTCGTAAGCCCACAATTCATCTTGTCTTTGCACACATTTCATTTTGCTCCATGAACATTTTTCCTCCCTCTCAACATTATTCTGCAACTTTTTCAATTCTTCCAAAGTGCCAATTATTTTCAATGCATATCTTGTACAAGTTTCATCTTCTTCAGGTAACTTGTCATTGAACAATATACAGTTCAATGCGCAAAACCTTGTGACTTGATCTGCATATCCATTTCTCAATGACACAAAGTCCTGCGACTTCAGATGTGCACTGCATTTCACCACGGCAATCTTTTCAGACATTTGAATAGCATGTAACAATTCTTTAATTCTCTCACCATTTCTTACTGGTGAATCAGAAAAGGTCATGAAACCTCTCTGTGACCACAACTGACCAAAATCATGGACTATTCCTAATCCATACTGGCTATCCTTATAGATTGTGACCTTCAACTGAGCAGAAACATGGCACGCTCTGGTAAGGGCTACCAGTTCCACTACTTGTGCAGAATACACTCCTCGAAGCCAAGAAGCTTCCAAGGTACCTGTAATTGTGCACACAGCATATCCTGCTATCAGTGTCCCTGTATTATCTCTCAGACAAGACTCATCAACAAAGATAATTTGGTAATTTTTTTCCAATCAGGTTTCTCCAATGTCAGGTCTCGGTTTTGTGCACAAGTCAGTTACTTCAAGACAATCATGCTCAACATCTTCCTCTTTTTCAATTTCGACATTTTCACTCGGAGGTAAGGTTGCTGGGTTCTGCACTGTACATCTTTTCAATGACACATTTGGTGACCCTAGAATACTCGATTCATATCTGGTCAACCTCGCACCAGTCAAATATTTGGTTTTCATCCTTGTCAGTGGGATCTCAATAGAGTGAGGGACCATTACTGTCAGAGGATGTCCCATCACAATGCCTTCACACTGTGTAAGGCTCTGACCAATTGCTGCAAGTGCGCGCAAACAATCCAGTAAGGCTGCTGCAACTGGGTCCAAAGTAGCTGAAAAATATGCCACTGGGTGGTTTACACCTCCGTGGACCTGTGTCCAGACAGACAAAGAACATGCATCAAGCTCATGACAAAACAGTGTGAAAGGTTTTGTGTATCAGGCATCCCCAATGCTGAAGCCCTACACAGGCTCTCTCTTAATTCAGTGAACGCTTTCATTTCATCCTGGTCTAACACTGTGGGATCAGTAACTTCCTTGTGAGTCAGTTTCTGCAATGGTCTTAAAATGACTGAAAAATGTCAAATACATTGGCAACAGTAAGTTACCATCCCCAAAAACATCCTGACATCTCTCTGTGTAGTCAGGGGATTTATCTGCAATATGGTTATAATCCTTTCTCTGGTTATCCTTCTTGAACCCTTTTCAATCTGGTAACCCAAATATGTCACTACTTTCTGACAGTACTGCAATTTAAGCAGAGACACTTTGTGACCATTCTTTCCCAACTGGTTCAACAGGGCAATCGTATCATACTTGCACTCGTCCCTTGTTTTGGACGCAATCTGCAAGTCATCAATGTACTGCACCAAGGTCGATTGATAAGGCAATTCCAATGACTCCAAATTATTTTTCAAAATCTGATTGAATTACGACTCTGAAATCCCTTGAGGAATTCCGCACCAGCAATAAACTTGTTCCAGGAATTTGAAGCAAAAGAGAAATTGACTATCCGCATGAAGAGTCACAGAAAAGAAAGCTTGTGACAAATCGATGACAATGAACCACTCTACATCACATGGAATCTGAAACATTATCACAGCTGGATTCGGCACCACGAGACAACATTTGACCACAATCACATTCATTTTTGTCAAATCTTGAACAATTCAAACCTTCTCACAGGGCTTTTTCAAACCCATTACTGGTGAGTTACATGGACTGCTCAATACGTCTTTCAGAACCTCTTGCTTTGCAAAGTCCACAATTATCTTGGCCACTTTCATAAGAAAATCTTGCGGCATGTGGTACTGTGGAAGGTGAGGAAAAACTGCTTTCGGCTTCACAGTAACTTTAACTGGCTCAACTCCCTTAATCAGACCTACTTCTTTTCCTGTCAAATCCCACACTTTCTCTTTAACCCTTCCATCAAAAACAGGATGAAGCTCTTTCACTGTGAACATTGGGAAAAACTCAATCAAAGGTATTCCTCATTTGTGGTTTCACATTTTATTTCTGGGGCTTGGTCCTCTTCATCATCGCTATTCATCTGAATCTCAATTCCATCATTTGAACAAGTAATTAAACACCTTGTTTTACACAACACGTCTCTTCCCAGTACGGATACCGGACTTGAATCGCAGACTACAAATTTATGCAGTCCCTGAAAATTGCCAATCTCAACTTGAACTGGATCTGTAATCGGGTTTGTCAAATACTGGTTTGCTACTCCCACAACCTGAACTGTTCTTCCTGAAAGGGACAAATTTAGAACTTCTGCACTTCTCATTGTAGAGTGTGTAGCTCCTGTGTCGACCAAGAATGAAACTTTGTGACCCATAACCTTTCCCTTCACATAGGGATCTCTTTGATCTCCTTCTAAGGAAGTTGCAAGCACACACAGTTCCTCAGCTGAACTGTCACTTGTCCATTCATCGTTTATTCCATTCTAACTGTATAATGGGAATTGGTGCACTGTGTTAATATTTCTATTATGCCTCTGACCTGTGACCTGCTGAGAAAGCATCATCTGTTGCTGTTCCATCGGGGCTTGAGGTATTTGAATTTGCTGTCTAAGTACCATGGGAACCTGCTGTTGCATCGGCTGCAACTGTGGCATTTGTGCACGTGATATTTGTACCTCCTGCATGGGCTGAAAATGTTGCACTTGATTCACATTATTCTGAAAATTTGGATTAGGATCTCTCACTCTTGGTCCTCTCACATTCTGAAATGAATTGATGTCATTACTCTGCTGAACAACACCTTCCTGCGCATCACCGGACACTCCCATTTCCAATGTCCAATGGCTCGCAAATGTGACATGGCAATAGCTTCTTCATTCCATGCACATCATTCTGAACCACTACGGTATTCAAGTCTGGACCATGATTCATATTTCCTCCACGACCTCTACCTCTCATCTGAGGCTGGAACATCATGTTTCCCTGCTGCTGCTGTGGCAAATGCAGTGAAAAATTCCCTTGCACTCCTGTTTGAGCGGCTTTAATCTGCATCACCATCACCTTCTCTTTCAACTTTTTCTGATTCAACTCAACCTCATCACTACAGTATTTTGCATACTGCAACACTTCATCAACTGGCTTTGCTTGCCAGCAAATCAAATGACTCTTAATCATCTGGCTACTTTCAGGTCTCAGTCCTTCCACAAATCTGAACACACACTGAAGCATGGCTTTCACCTCAATTGTCTCTGTACCACTGAAATGCTTGAATGCCTGCAACAATCTTTCATAGTATGCATGTATAACCTCCCTTGCTTCCTGAGCTGTCCTGTCAACCCTCTGCCAATCAATATTCTTTGGTGAAATTCTCAATTTCAAAAACTCAATCACCTTATAGTAATATTCATTACCTCAGGAGATGGTGCACCTGTATTCTTGTCTCTCTACGGTTCACTTGTTGGCCAATCTACACTCCTCTTACACTTGATCCACAAGTCAGCTGGATCTAGTAATGTGTTCAAGTCTTCCCATAGGCACTTTGCAAGTTTCACAAACCTGTCTGTCTGCTGATACCACTCTACTGGCTTTTCTCTCAATTTTGGATAATCATTTGTAAATGACAGAATGTCACTTCTGCTCCACGGGACATGAACACATTTCCCCCCTGGATTCTCTCTTATGAGTAACATTTTAACTGGATATTTATCCTGTTGCACATTTGCATTCAGCTCCAAAGGATCCCTTTTTCTCTTGTCTCTTTTCTTCACCCATCTGCCTTCCATTGTCTAATGCTCCCAAGGTCTGAGCACTGTGGAGCAGTTCTTTAAGGTGTGCCTTCATCCCGGCTGATCTCATGTGTTCAAAATCTTTAGCCTCAAAATCTAATCTGTAACTCCTTTTCAAATGCTTTGTTTTCTATATTTCTATGCCGTACTTCTCTGCCAAGTCTGCTAATTTCTGGTGTACATTGCTCACTTCTCTCATAATCTTTGGGCACAAATATCTCAATTCTGCCTCTGTGTAGGATTCTAACTTGTTCACCCCCATCATTCACTCAATGGGTTCACCCACTTCCATGCTTAGCCTAGTAGAATTCAAATGCTCCTCTCCTTTAAGTGCACTTTCTGGGGAATTCAGCTTGTCTAACCATTGTGTCAACTGCTGAGATGTCAGTCCTTATAATAAAATGTTACTTGCTTGGACCGGTGGCACCTGCTGTGCAACTACATTCGGAGTCTGCGGTGTCAATACTTTCAGGCTCTGGTTAATGTTTGGCCCTGCCACAGTATCTGGAAGTGCAACAAATGGACTAGGGTCTAGCAATGATCTTGATTCGTCAAAAGTCTGTCCCACAGGAGAGGCTACTCGAGCATTTTCATTATGTCCTCCCCTCATTAGGTTCTGGGTCATTGCTCCCTGTTCACATACCATCAGTTTCTTCTGTGCAAATACTGGTACAGCTGGACTGACAGTAATAGGTAGTGATATAGCACCTGGGGTTGTTCTGGCATTTATGCTCTGTGGGAGAGTAACTCATTATTCATTCATCATCAGAGTCATATCTGACTATGTCCCTGTTACTGGAGTAAATCTTGGCATTACCTGCGGCTGCACTTAGGGAAGTAAAATCGGGGTTGGTTCAGTCTGAGCCAGTATCGGTCTCGGGACAACCTGTTCTGTTGGCACCACTGAGCTCGAAGTCCTTTCCATAATGGGCACATCAGGATAAATTCTCTGGACCTGTGGCGGTTGCATCGGGTTCTGCACTACAGGAGTGGTAGGCACATTAAGACCACTTTCCCCCTCATTCTGTGTCAGGCTAGCATTAACCTGCACTGGACTCACTGTCCAATTAAACTGTGTCAGAGCTGTGGGATCAACACTGGTACTTTCACCACTCTCATGTACTGTATATGGTGGTGGTCGATCTCTCAATAACTGTGTATTAAACTCCTCATAGTCCGAATCCTCCTCTTCGTTTGAAGACTTTCTAGCCTCCTTACTCTCACACAGACTTTTATCAGTTTTCCTAGTAGCTTTCTTTCTTTCCTTCCTCTCATTCTGCTGTGTAATTGCCGGAAACAACTTAATCCCTTGCAAAGTCTCCATTCTCCAAGCTTTCTGAACGCAGTCCCATCTAGCCTCCGCTAAAGTATTTTCTGCCTTTCTCATCCTCCTCTCAAATTTCAGTTGCTGCTGGTGTCTGACTACTAGCTCCCAAATCGCTAATGCCTCAAACTGTGCTGGTCTCGGAAGGGGCTTCGATTCATATAGCACCATCCATAAATGCTCCAAAACCCTCAAACTGAATGTCCCATTTGTAGGAAATGCTAAATTCCCATCTTTCTCTGTCAATTTGCACCATTGCTTTAGCCAAAGACATGGCACAACACCCTTCTCTTCCATTACAATGTAAGTTGGTGTACCTTCTGGCAGTGTATCCTCGCCTACACTCGTTGTACTATATGTATCCCCCCTTAGGGCACTTTTTAATGCTTTGAAAAATTTCATCTTTCAACTTTTTTTGTTATTCAAAATCAAATCTGGAAGTGACTTTTAATCCTAAGATTCCTTTCACCTACGTTCTCAACCAATTGCCTTTCATGGACGACTGCCAATCCGTGCATGACCATTCTCACTAACCAACCTATCTCAGTGCGGCTCCAATGATGTCACACGTACTGCGGCTGACAAAGTATTGTGGCTTGTCCTCCCAAACTCTCATCCACATGAACTAATGCAAAAAAATTGTGAGCACTAATCAAAAACCAAAAACACATCTGCTGGTTTACTACACGAAAGGTAACACAATCGCTTCAAAAACCTCACCGATTTTTCACTGATGGCTCTTCCCACACTTACAGCTACTCCTTCTTTCTCTGTTTCCCGGGCTTGCAAGCAAAATTTGACCAGCAAATTTTACTCTCAACTGATCAATGGGTCTGTTCTGGTGCACATAGGACTTGCCAAATCTCAGTTGAAATTTTCTTTCACTCACTTTGACTCACACTCTGACTTGTTGACCATGCCCGATCAACCTACTAAACCAAACAGATTACAATTTAAAACTAAGGGGCATATTTATACTCCGTTTGCGCCGAATTAGCGTCGTTTTTTTCGACGCAAATTCGGCGCAAAACTAACGCCATATTTATACTTTGGCGTTAGACGCGTCTAGCGCCAAAGTATGGGCAAATAGCGTCATTTTTTTGCGTGAACGCCTTCCTTGCGTTAATGAGATGCAAGGAAGGCGTTCCCGTCTAAAAAAATGACGGCGACGCAAATGCGTCGTATTTATACTCCCGGGCAAAAATCACGCCCGGTAGTGGTCGGGTCAAAAAACCCCGCATTTGCGCCACTTTTTAACGCCTGGGTCAGGGTAGGCGTTAAGGGGCCTGTGGGCTCAAAATGAGCCCACAGGTGCCCTCCCCTGCCCCCACGGACCCCCCCTGCCACCCTTGCCCACCCCAGGAGGACACCCAAGGATGGAGGGACCCATCCCAGGGACATTCAGGTAAGTTCAGGTAAGTATAAAAAAAAAAAATAATTTTGTTTTTTTTGGGTGGCATAGGGGGGCCTTATTTGTGCCCCCCTACATGCCACTTTGCCCAATGACCATGCCCAGGGGACATAAGTCCCCTGGGCATGGCCATTGGGCACGGGGGCATGACTCCTGTCTTTACTAAGACAGGAGTCATGTAAATGGCGTCTGGGCGTCGTTAAAAATGGCGCAAATCGGGTGGAGGCGATTTTTTGCGTCAACCTGACTTGCACCATTTTTAAGACGCCCTAGCTCCACTTTTCCCAACGCCGGCGCTGCCTGGTGTACGTGTTTTTTTTCCACGCACACCAGGCAGCGCCGGTCTGCTTGCGCCGGCTAACGCCATTCAATAAATACGGCACCCGCATGGCGCTTCAGAATGACGTTAGCCGGCGCAAAATTTTTTGACGCTAAACTGCGTTAGCGCAGTTTAGCGTCAAAAAGTATAAATACGGGCCTAAGTGTCTCATACACTTTTCAATATACTCTGGAGTCTTAGACCGCGCAGTGTCTGTACATCAACAACCGCGTACACAATTTTTTAGCACAAAGCGCCACACACATGTGAAGTTCGACGACTTCCCTACTTTCACACTGTGGAGTACGCACACTCCTACTACAACTTCATTTGGAGTACGCAAACTCCCTAAAGCCCTCACAGACATCACATATCACCTGCGATTTGCAGAAGCTGTGCAAGCACAACCTATTTCTTTCACAGTGCCACTAGAATGCCGGGAACATCCTCAAACAACCGTTAGCAGGGTCCAGGATCTGTTAAAGTAATTTCTGGACTTAAGGGGACATCATTGTCTCATTAGTTAGCATCATTGAAACACAAAATCCAAATCTCGAGAGTAATGAATTCTGGTACCACCTCTGGGACCTTCAATCCTACTACTATTCTCTGTTAACACCTATCACTCTGTACCAGGCATCTATGGCGAGCTCTTAAGGAGATAAACCATCAGTCTCACTTACCACCTCTGTTCGACTATTATTCTATACCGGAAGTCGATGGTAAACTCTTAAGGAGACAAACCATCAGTCTGCTACCATCTCTGTTAGCGCAAACTTTCAAGGGGACGCAAATAGGTCAATGAACCTTTTGACTCACAATTAAGATGTTCTTACCATAGCTCCAGTACATAATCAATAATCAATACACAATAATCAATAATCATTACCAATCAATAAAGTCAATAATCAGTGGAGTCAGTAATTGTCACACACCATGACCTTTCAGTCATGAATAACCACACTTTTTAGTAAAAGTTAGAATATTTATTTCCCTAAATTAACAATGCTAAGGTCATGTACATTAATCTCAAAATCAGATGAAACACATATAGAAACAATACTGGCTGTCCAAAGCGGCAGAAGAAACGTAATCTAATGAAAGCTTGAACTACAACACATTCTAAAGTTATGGTGCAAATCAATAGCAAAGTCAACTGCGTCAATGTAATTATGTACATGAGGTTTAGCAGAGAAATTCACCAAGCATTAGTCCCTGTTATCATGATTTCATTAATGAAGATCCTTCGCTAACATCAGATTAGCATCAGCATGTTGGCCTTCTTGCAAAACAATTAAGTACACAAATTTGAAAAAACATCTAACTACAGCTCTATCAAAACAGCACAGTTGCGACCTAGAAAGAAGAAAAAGCAAATATGCATAATAATCACAGTTTAGGTTATACCTATCCTCAGTATGGATCAGCAAAGCAGAGTCAGTCTTCATCCTCAGGACATCAGTCGATCAGCAAAGCATCAGGATTCAGCATCAAGGTTCAGGAAAGGCAAAGTCTTTAAGCAACTCAAAACAATAGAGTTAAACCCACTGGAAGAATAGAGAAAATGGTGTGTCTTCCCCCTGTGCAGTTGTTAAGTCAAAGTTACCTAAACTACCTTCCGAATCCCTATTGGTCAGTTAATAATATGTTCACACTTTGTCCAATAAAACTAAAATCCCAAATCTATGAATTCTAATATTACTCGGTTCACATGTTGTTGATTGGTTTGTCTTGCAATTTCCTCATCATCCAGCTTGTCAGGTAACAATATTGTTGCAGCTTCCACTGTAGTCAGTATCTTCATTGTTCTTGTCCTGGGAAAGTCAGTCTCACATACATTACACATAAAATGTTGCATTAGCAATAACATAATCTCGTAATAGTCGGTTCACATGAGAAGCTTCCATTAAGAGCACATTTAAACAATACAATATAAATTCACAGTTTAACTTTTCTTGGACATCCATTTTATTAAACACTAAGAAATACAGCTTTTACATGAGGCCTGGCAAGTAGGCCAAGACACTCGCTAAGTTAAAACCTTCAATTAATAAAGCTAGAGCTTACTGCATAACCCTTAATATGACATATTACTGCATTAGTCAAACGTATATTCAACATTTCATATTATTAAATCATTGATTAGTACATTTCGTTAATATTGGTGGCCATTCTTCATGATCACATTTTCAAATATGTGCATTATTTTTCTATGTTATTTTATTTTCTACACAAACTTATTATTCAGAATACATAAACTCTCATTATTAATCTCTATTAAAACACCTGCACTAGCAACGGTCTTAATGAGAAGCACCACATCAATCACTAGTCTCAACTAAACAAACCTTTCTATGCCCAGGTGACACCAGTTGGCCTAGCCAATGATTGTATCTCCATATCAACCATACACTAAAATCTTGGGATGCTTATTTTCCCTCACAAATATTTATAGTCAACTAGTTCATCTCTTCATCATTCAGCTACGGTAATATCCTCTGTGAGGGCTTACCACTGATTTAATTTTTTTTAAACTTTGTTTTCACTTTCTCATTTCCACACTTCAAATAACAACACGTACTTGTAATCTTCAATTCGTCCACTGGTGTTGTGTCAGCAAGTGGATCCAATAAAAATGTGTACTCATTTTGCATTGTACTACACATCAGCAAGCCAATGTTATTGCAGAAAATTAAACTCCTGACTGCTAGAACTCCCTCTCCCTGCACCACCCCCAGGTGCTAGGCCCTTTTTTGAATGTTTAGGGTAGTTTGTGCTTGATCCTTCAAAACTTTTTTTCCTCTAAAGACATTCATGCCACGTTTGTGTCCTTTTTTCCATCATGCAGGGGATTTAAAGGTATCGAGAATTTGTAGATTTCCCAAAAGTGTAATGTGAAAATAGCTAATACATAGCTACATTTTGTGTTTTGTGGAAAAAATGGGGGAAAGTTCTGTGCACGAAAGCATATGTTTTTTTCTAAAAATGGCATAACCAAAGGATTTCTATGCTAGGATCGCCATCTTTGAAGAACTAGCAGAGTTTTCTAGGAGGCAGTCCATTTTTCGTAATGTTTCTGGTTTCAGCCTATTTGCAGTTTGTGGTGGAAACAGGAATAAAAACCACAGGTGATCCCAGAAAGCAATACATTTCTGAAAAGTAGATACAATTCAGAATTCGGCAGGGGTTCATTTATGTAGATACCTGAAGGTTACCATAAGAAACTAAGGGCCATATGTACGAACACATTTTCCCATAGACACAGAATGGGCAAAAGTGCATGCTACATCTGGCCCTAAATGTTGAATTAAAAAAATTATAAAAGTGAATAAATAAAAACAGCCATGTGTAACAGCATTTTCATTTGTAACTTCTTGTCACAGTGGCAGAGTAACAAAAGCACCTTATAGATCCTTTGATCACAGGGATAGAAATAGCGCTTGTAGATTCTCTGAAAATGAGTTACCCAGAGCCAAAAACTGAGCTGCACCTGACAATAAGTTTTCATTATGTACTGTCAATACAGAAGTTCATATGGTAAAATATAAAAAAAAGAAAAATGGCCCAAAGGAAATCCATGTATTTATGAAATGCACAGAATTAGGAACAGTGGGTATTTACCTACCTTTGAATTTGAAGTTACCCATTCTATCCTGCTATTTAGAGGGCATTTTGCAAAATGTCTCCCTTCTTACATACAGGCTCACATTTGGAAGCCAAAAATGCAGAGAAGGCTAACTATCAATAATGAATGCTCTACTATTCTGTATTTTCACAAGTTGCCTGATTAAAACTGTACCCGCTTGTGTGGGTGGGCCTAGGGTCTGCAACACAAAACACCCCAAAACATGACCTAGAGAAATCATAATTCACCTAGCAAAATAAACACTTTATTTTACAATGTGAGTAGCAGTCGAATATGGGCCCTAGCTCAGCCAGCACCCAGGAAAATATAAAAAACCAGGTCATTTGTGAAAACTAGATTCAAGGGGGAGACGAGGATGGAGTGATATGAGTGGATCTCACAAACTTCCTTTACCCAGAAGCGCTTGCAAACCTCACAGATTGAAAAAATTCTGGAATCTGTGGGGATCCAGAAATTTCCTACCATCCATCATTCCCACACATCTCCTGATAAAAACAGTACCTGAATTATGTGGGTGGCACCTAAATAAATCTTTTGTCCCTGTATCCTTTTGCTGCAGAGAGTTTAATGTTTACATCCTCAACGCTACATCTGCAGTGGGAGTGTGGGAAAACCACTGGTGCTGGAAATGAAGATTTCATCTTTTAATGCTACCACAGGGGTCTGATGCGAAGTGCTGTTGTTTACACCCAGCAACTACCATGCAGGATTTGTGACATCTGCATGCCGGGGCACGCCTCATTACATTTCTGCTGGATAACTCAGTCACAGACGACTGATAACATACAGTTGGTGTCAGCAAAACAATCTTTCCACTCCCACCCCTAGTGCCTAGCAACACAGAAGAGGAAACATTGGAAAGAGGAGAGGCCCAGTCCTAACTGATCTGTGACTTCTGAATTTGGACTGGCAGTTGCCATTATGTTTTGTGTTTTTTGCATCCTGGAGACTTGGGAAGTCCTGGGTGAACTGAATCACAAAAGGGATGCCACTGGAAAGTGGGGAGTCTCTCCTTTCCAGTGGTGCCACTCATCAAACAATTCCTACCAACAGTTCACAGTCCCTGAGCAGAAATCCTCTACAACACCTCATAGCTGCTCTGGCAAGATATCTGAGTTCTTAATACATTTAGAGAGATTTGAAGAAGACCAGGATCTCAGTATAACTCTATCTGCATGGCAGGCGGCATCTATGTAAAGTGGACTTCTCAAAATAGACACTCTCTGGTAGCATAGTAAGAAGGTTCTTCTGCCCTGTGACTGCAATCCCAAATAGAAATCTTGTGCCAAGAGACACCTCTGAAAGGAGAAACTCTCTCCTTCAAATGATGCCCCTGCTTCAATTCACTGGGTCACAATGCCCTTAGGCACAAACATGCACAATTCAAAATAGTGGTTGCCATTTTCTCTTTTGTGTCAGGTGCTGGTTGGGAGGGCAGGGGTTCTGTCGGCCCACAAGAGAAGGCAAAATTACTAGTTTTCAAGCTGCCACAAAAATTAGCCCCTCTGCAGTTTAAGTATGTTAACAGCAGAAGATCAAGTTAGGAGAACACAGATCACTACAAACTCCCCTACTCAGTTAAGACATACCATAAACATATGCCTCACTAGCTACACATACAGGTCCCTCTGTAATCACTCGATACTAATGGCACTTGTGCTACACAAATGCCAGAGAATACAACAAAAGAAAGTTCCCTAGGGCTAAATGGGAGAATCAAAGGATGAAGTGTGACACACTATGTCAGTGAGGATCTCTTGAATTCTCTTACATAACCGGAAGATAAAAAACAACATGCAATAATGAAGAGGTAGACGTCATGAGTACAACACTAGTGGAATCATCTCAAAATCTCTGCTCCAAAACTTGTGTTATAAGTCAATGAAAAATGTTACACCCTTCCCACTTTTCTCCTGACTAAATTTTACCCAGCATGTTTCAATGTGCTTTTTCTTTGGGGGAGAAAAGGTCTGACGCTACACCCATCTGCAGTCAATATTGGCTGGAGTATTTGGGTCTGGGTCATCTGGCTCCTAGGGAAACTGGCAATAGTCAGACAACTCTTAAACAACTTAAGGGAGTCCAGGATGGGGTGCCTTGAAAAGATTTGTGCATGTTATATACCCTGGAATACACTGCAAATGTCAACTTATATGAGAAAAAATCAAATGCCATACATTTATGGGACAGCAAAAGTAAGGAACATACATGGAATGAAAAAGTCTTACCATGCTAAATTTCTATACTTCTGTCGCTAAAAGTGACACCCCAAATGTGTATGTGGGCCAGTTGCTTGAGAGGAGAATGCAGTGAATTAATGACCATGTGAAGACCCACAGGGACTTTTTTGACTTCATATGGTGACATTTTTCATCCGTTCCTGTCTGGTATTATAGGCCAACACACACACATAGGGTACTGTTTCTCTAAAGAGAAGTGTGTGAACGCTGGGTAGTGGGATGTTTGGTGATCCCTGCAGATTCCAGAACTTTCCCTCTCAGAAAGTAGAGAACCTGGATTTTCTTGCAAAGGTTTTAGCTCTTCAGGGAACTATGGGTAAAAAAAAGTGGGGGGCCCGACATAATTTGCATCCTCCTTAATTTCTTCGAGCCTCCAGGTTTCAGAACGGTCTGGAGTTGGTAGCACCTGGGTGCAGCTGACCATGGCCCCAGTTACTGCAACTACCAACATCCCTCAAAAGATAAAAAATAATGGAAAAACCTGGCTGTGTCAATGTTGCATTCTGGGATCTTTTTTATTGTGAATGAAAAGTCCATCCACATAAGTGAGACACCACTTTTATCAGCAGTGTATGATTGCTTGGTCCTGGGATTTACAGTAATCCCTACTCAGAAAAGTGCAGACAATCTGTGATTTTTGCTGAAGTTTAATGTCTGCAGGGTAATATTTGAAAGAATTGGGAGGGTACTGATGTAAGCTGCACCACAATGGACTCCACAGGTGTCTAGTTTTAAGAAATGTCTGGGATTGGTGTGCTTTCCTAGGTGCCGGCTGACCATTGGCCCTCTTCAGTCGAAAGATCTTTATTCAGTTAATCTCAAGCATTATCAGCACAGAATAAAACAGCACAATCAAAAAACTACATAAAAAGAATAATACAACATGATTAAAAATGGATTGATCCCAATTTATTGGGTCACAAAGTTCATAAAACAGAAACATCCATCACACGGCCCCATATAGATTTCTGATCCTAATTGCACAACAAATAAAGAATAACACTGCTACACAGAGATCCAACTCTCAAAACATTGGTCTCAGGAAGAACTTACGGAGTTGAGTATATAAATGATAAAATAGAGTAAAGTGCATAGTGCTTTGCTTTGATGATTCATCACAAGAGCAGTTTGGCAAAGGTGTGTGCCAATCAACATCTTTGGGAAAGACCGCTAATAAATTAAGATTGAGGTAAAAACCTGGCAAGCGAAAACCTGCTTTTTGTGTCAAAAACTGAACTCAAATAGAATTCTCAACCTAGCAATGTTTTATTAGAGTTATAGTTGGCACTACTACTTGCTTTGTCAAAGTTTGCCTGGTGGAGACAATACTGTTTTTTCCTGAATGCCTTTTTCACCAAGGACAACATAGTTGGTTTAATATCTCTCAGGTTGGAATATAGGTCTACAAAACCAAGGTCCATAAACCCCCCTTTAGCATAATTAATTCAGGGTATCACCAAAGCTTGATTCATCTTCCAGATCATCTTTTTGACAGTGAAGCCCCCTTTTTACTCCAAATTCTAACCCAGCGTAACAGAGGGGCCAGCTTAATCTTGTCTTCCAGGGGATATAGACCCACCTCGGAGAGGCACATAAAAGAAGAGGTGGCTTGTGGAACAGCAAGAAGCCTCTTTAGGAACTTATTCAAAACCTTCTCAAACGGGTCAGCACTTTTGTACTTCCCACACCCCAGTGCCATGCAAAGCTACGGAAGCGCACTTGCTTTTGTAAATGCTAATCATCTCCTGCACTGGTTTTTACTGGCCCTCATATTGCAGGTACCCCAGATTCAGAAAAATTGGCATTCCAACAAAAATGCTTGCAGACTCAATGTTTCATTTAGGGCCTTTCCTAACACAGGTGACAGGCCCACCCACACAAGAGCGGTATCATACGTATCAGGAGAAGTGTAGGAATGCTTAGCAGTAGTATTTAGTTGATTCTTGCACATTCTGGAACTTTACCTCCCTGAAGTGTGCAGAAGATTGATTATTTTGCTTATAGCTTGATGTTTGTCAAGCATTCTCTGTAAAGGCAGGTAGTGAACACCATGTAGCTCACACCACCCTGGACTCCTCCAACTGTGTAGTTTTCAGAAATATCTGTAGTTGGTCAGTATACCTGAGAAGGGCCAACCCATGGTTTAAATACCACAGCTAATCACATAGGAACAATGGAAATTCAAATGAAAGCATTGAAGTCTTCATGTTGCAATTTAGGTCGTGAGTAAAAAGCCCACCCACATTAATTGGGTACTTAATTTATCAAGAAAAGTATGGGAATACAGAATAGCAGAACATTTTCTATTATATACTTAATTTCACTTTTTGGCTTCCAAATGTAAGTGAGGGTGCAAGAAAGACCACATTTTGTGAAGAGCCTTCTAACTCACTTGATACTTCGGCATCCACAAATTCAGGGTCATGTGAATAACCAATATTCCTAAATTCAGATTATTGGACATATTGCAATAATGCATTGCTTTCCTTGATATCCCTTTTTTTTAAAAACTTCACCTTATGAATTGATGCAGGATCACTACTTAACGAACAACATTAAGCAGCATCCTGCTTGAGAGCTCCAGGTATCATATGTTTTAGAACAGCCACTAAACATTACATATCTATTTTAATATTATATTTTAGAATGGTCATCAGGGCAAAGACTTACTGAAATAAACGTCACCTATTTCTATTTCTTCATAATTTCTTTCATTGTTTTTATTTCAAGGATTTTTTGGCGGAAATCCATGAATGGTCTACACAAATGGACCCTTAATGAATTTAGATTTTTGGTTACTTTTCCAAAATATACAGCTTTTTCTGTTCACCTATTGGTTTCTCACCTCTTTCTCCCACAAACTGAGAGTAACTATTTACTATCACCTTTTGGAAACAGTGCCTGTTCCTGGAAGCTGAGAAGATGTTGATCTTAGTGTAGCAAAACTTTAGTTGATGCCATTTTTTTCGATAAAAAACCCCAAAATGTTGCTATATTTTGTCTATTTTCTCGGGTCCCTCGAAGGGAATCAACACACCATGAACACCTTTAGTATTCCCATCATGTAGGTAAAAAAGGCACAGATTTGGCCTGGATAACCTTAGAGGATAAAAGTTATGAAGGCTTAAGCACAAACTGCTCATAATAAAAAAGGGCTCAGCAGTGGGGCTGAAAATAGTCAGCACTTAAAGGCTTAAAAAACAACTTTCTTGTATCTGATGACACTCTTTATTTGGTTTTTCTATGAATTAATCTAATTTCTTCCAGTAAAACCTACATAGTAACACCTAGGGTTGATTCTATTTTGAGTATAGAGAATCTTTTATAAGGTTTTCTCACAGAACATGATCAGGGACTAGGCTTCAGAATATTAATAAATGTGGTATTTAGCTTTGGATTATTCTTGTCAGGTGTATCCATTTTTTCAAAGCAAAAACAACAAGTGATGGACGGAATGCTGAACATTGTCAAACATTCACCCCCAGTACAGTGATCTGGGCCTAAGTCCATCGTTTTTTTGCTGCCCATGCCATTCCAGTTTGGACCCAGCCATATGCAAATCAGTCTTGACCCTGTTCCCCTTGGGAACAGTCCAGCCCGAACTGCTAGGCCAGGTCTTCCCTGGACTGGAAACAAGCATCCTGGGACCGGTTTCGGGGTTTCACCCCTCATCAGCCAGGCTAGCTTGAATCCAGTGGCATGGGAAGCACGGGACCCACGTCTGGGCATACCCTTCCCACTTAGGGCGACAAAGCAAAAACAACAAGTGATGGACGGAATGCTGAACATTGTCAAACATTCACCCCCAGTACAGTGATCTGGGCCTAAGTCCATCGTTTTTTTGCTGCCCATGCCATTCCAGTTTGGACCCAGCCAAATGCAAATCAGTCTTGACCCTGTTCCCCATGGGAACAGTCCAGCCCGAACTGCTAGGCCAGGTCTTCCCTGGACTGGAAACAAGCATCCTGGGACCGGTTTCGGGGTTTCACCCCTCATCAGCCAGGCTAGCTTGAATCCAGTGGCATGGGAAGCACGGGACCCACGTCTGGGCATACCCTTCCCACTTAGGGCGACAAAGCAAAAACAACAAGTGATGGACGGAATGCTGAACATTGTCAAACATTCACCCCCAGTACAGTGATCTGGGCCTACGTCCATTCCGCTGATAATGGATTTTTCTACTTAATTAAATATTTCAAACTTCTTAGATGTAGAGGAACAAATAATGTTCCAATCTTCATTGCTCGCTCCCCCTCACCCATAATAAAAACGGTGAGCCAGGTTTCAACTCTTTTTGGAAGCAGCATAGAAATTAAAGTATTTTACTAAACAAATTCTGTTGTATTGCAGTCTTGTGAAGTCTAAGGGCCAGATGTACAAAAATCTAGAATTATGATTTCCTAATTGCAATTCTCACTGAATCACAAATAGGAAATCACAATTCCAGATGTAAAAAACACATATATCTATTAAAAAGCAATTCCTAGTGGGACGCAAATAGACCTCTCTCATGAATGTTAATGAGGTAAGTCGTAATTTGCACCCATAAGGAATTTCAGACATCACAGGGATGGTACCCTGCTGAGGTCATCAGACCACCATGTCTGATGTTTAATAAAGCAAGTTTTTTTTTTAAAATGCAGCCCATTATCCTCAAAGGAAAATGGGATGCAATTAAAAAGAAAAAAAAGTAACTTTGAAGTTTGGTCCATGGGGTCACTGCCTACACTTAAAAAATATATATTTTTAGATTCTCAAAGGCAATGGGGTCCCTTGGGGACCCATTTGCATTTGCGAACTGTTACCATTACCTAATAATGTTTTGAAGCTGTAATTCAGTTGCAAAACATTCATACATAGAACTGAAATTCATAATTGAAAGGGGTGCTGTTGGAAATGGCCCTCTCTTCAGGGTCACCCCCAAACATTTTGGCTTCCTCCTATTTTTAGTGAATTTGTTTTTGTTGGTTTTAAGATTCTGAGCACTGTAACACTGCCGACCAGTGCTAAAGTGCACGTGCTCTCTCCTTAAAACATGGTTTGATTGGTATGCACCTAATTGGCATATTTAATTTACTTAAAGGCCCCTAGTAAACTGCACTGCAAGTGCCCAGGACCTGTACATTAGATGCTACTAGTGGGCTGGGAGCACTGTTTGTGTCATCCACTTAAGTGGCACTTTAAAACACACCCCAGGCCTGCCATTGCAACCTGAATGCAGTGGTACAATGCATGTCGTCTTGGCATTTAAACCCCTTTCCAAGCCTCAAGGTAAGCTATAGGTAGCCCATAAGAAAGAGTGCTATATACTTATAAGGTAGGATATATACTTTTACATTTTACATGTCCTGGCAGTAAAAAACTCCCAAATTCATATTTCCCTACTGTGAAACCTACCTCTCTCATAGGATAACATTCGGGCTTCCTTATAGCACCTAATAAGTTGTAATTTCTCGTTGAGAAGAAGTAGACCTATCATGTTTAGTACCTATGGAATTATATTGACAAATCCTGTTCAATGGTAAAGTCAGATTTTGTATTACAGTTTTGCAAATGCCACTTTCAGAAAGTTGGCATTTTCTTGTTCAAAGCCCCGTGTGCCTGTATCCTCTCTCCAATACCCATCTAGGGTGGGGTGGCAGCTGAACTTGTGTATTCCCTCTAGACAGACACACGCAAAGGGAGCTTAGGTGTGATTGATGGGCCATCAACATCCTGAACTGGACCTCTGACCCAACGAATTCAGTACACTTCTGGACCTGTGGATAATCTGCTAGGATGAAGGATTGCTGTGCTGCTACAAGGACCACTACTCTGCTAGACTGCTGCTCTGGAAGAAGCGCTGTCATTGGTCAAGCCTGAAATGCAGGTTCCTCAAGAAGCCATCATTTATGTCAGGCTCCAATACATGCCTCATAAATGTTACCAATATTAAACGTTGTGCACATATCTTTGGAAATTGTTCAACAGGCCATATTCACAACAGTGTTAAATTGCAAAATGAAAATTCAAAATCTAGGATTCCACATAAAAGGGACAAATTGAGGAAAACATGCAACAAAGTTTCTGAAATTCCTCACATAACTTTGTATTGCCATCTGTGTCTCAAAGGTCAGTGTTCCCCCGGTAGGGCTACTAGAACATGACTTTCTAACAAGAAAAATCCTACATAACATTATGTTGATTTTTTTAAGATGGTGCCTCGATTTGTTTTAAGTTGGTACCTCGGTAAAATGCACTTTAATATTCAATATTTCAGACTTTAAGTACTGATTGAGCTCCTTCAAAATCCTAACCAAAAATGCTGCTTAAGGGCTGTCATGACGCAAACAAGAAACCTCTTGATGGTATAAGAAAAGGGTTAATAAAAACCCATCTTAATCAAGTAATCATGGCATCAGTCCACGTTTGGACTATTTACCTAAGCAAGCATGTTTTTTACATATGATGACAGTGGGTTTGTCCAATGTATTTTTTTAATCTAAAAATGGAAACACAGGTGAGATATTTGATGAACAAAAAAAACCTTTTATTGTATTTGAATGTATTACACGTGCATCGTTTTCTGCTGAACTTAAAGCACAAAGGTTGACTGCAGTCCACTTAGGATGATTCAATGATTCACACACATCTGGAAGTAGATTAGCATTCCCTGCTGGTAAGAAGTGACCAGGCAATGAAAAGAGCTGTCATTTGTCAAATGCTGACCTTCATTAGGCAAGCATCATGTCTCTTTACGCCTGGTCTCTTTGTGAGTGTAGCAAAATATGTGTTTCCAAAAGCTGCAAATAATGCAGCAGGTGTTGGTTCATGTGTCCAATATGACAATGTCCTGAATATGGTGGTGTTTACTTATGCCACAAAATTGCACAAATCTGATGGCTTTCCCTTGGTTGAAAGGATTCTATGTTCTTGTGCAAAAGAGAGGGGATGAGATGGGAGCTAGCAGGAGTGTTGCGTTCATAAACCACTTTGCGCACTTCAAAACATTCCTGGCTATTTTAGGCGCTTTTAGTCTCATTATTTACCAGGCTGTAACATTCACATGGAGAAAACATACCTCTTTAATGTTTGGTTTAACATACTACACTGTTACCAGTCGCGGCACGCTGACCTGTATATGGGTGGGGCGGGTCCAACGCACTCAGGACGGCAACATTTAATTAAAAATAAATAATAATACCTCCTCCATTGCCGCGCCACTCCTCTCTCCCTTGTCATTGCTGCAGGCAGGCACAGACTCCCAGTCTGCCCTGCGGCCAATCCTGATGCTGCTCTGAGCAGCGTCAGGATTGGCTGGGTGCACCCTGGGTGGGTGATCCCAGGCATACTGGGAGCCTGTGCAGGCTCACTCCAGCCGGGCTGGAGACAGCCCTGTGCGCATGTATGTTTGGCCGGCCCAAGACGGCCGGCCAAACACACATGTGCTCTGAGGTAAGTGCTCTGTGCACCCTGCCCCTTTCACCACAAATGGATAATAAACCTAGTTTGCTTATTATCTCTTCATGGTGAAAGGTTTGCAGCTTCTACTGCTGGTGGGGTGGTGACTCCCCTCTGCCCTTATGGAGGAGCCATCCCTGCCTGTTACTCCATTATTGGCCGTTAATATAGCAAACATAAATCTTATTCAAGCTTTAAAAACATGCTTAATATATTTGTATTATTCCAATGACACACCAAATATGCTCATTCTGCTGGATAGGCTAAATACAATTATATGAATTGATGTTGTACACTCTCCCCTAAGGTTCTCATATATAGATTCTCCTTCATATAGGTGGAAGCAGCAAAGATGCATTTATCAGGAGCAATAACAATTGTTTCACAACTCTCAACACACCCTTAGATGTGAGATGGTGTTTAGTAGGTCTGTGGGCCTGTTTTATAGTCTGGTGGGAAAGGTTTTTTATTGTTGATTTCACTGATATTACCACAATCATTGCCTGTAACAAACATAAATGCATGCAGTCTCCCATACCTTCCACAACACCTGCACAACATGTCTTTACAAGTTGAAAAACTTCCCTACTTTTAAATGTGGGCAACTTTAAGATTGTTGGTGCCTGGGACTCTTTTCTGTCCCAGCCTGACCCATGAATAGGTTTTTACAAAATTCCACATTTTAACGGTGCACCTTTATATATCTTTAATTACTGCTCAACCCCCACCACAGGTCACAAAATAAATTGTGCCCTCTCTCCAGTGACACTTAAAAAAATAATTGTTACCATTGTCAGGAGACACTGCCCACTTTCCCAGTAACACACCTACCTTGTTCAGGGACCTCAAGTGGGGACTGCCTTAGTGAGTCACATAATGGTACAATCAGAGCATTGTCTGATTTTGTGAGTACATTGTGCTGATGGACCTGATGATGAAAATGGAGTAGAGCTCAGTACAGTGCTATCAGCTCCCTCCAGTTTGATAATATCAATGATTTCCTGTGAAACCGTTTAGCAAGAACTGAGAGGAACCAAAGTTGAACCCCAACCCAGGGTAATGGCATCTGTTGCAAACTTAATACATGGAATTGGTACATTGTGGAACCAATGTGTTAGTTGATTGAGAAAGTAGAGACAAATGGAGAAGAAGAAACTGGAGTCAGAGCTGCAGCCCTGCTCATTGCACCATGAATACCCAAATGGGGTCATTATGACACCGGCGGTGAGTGGTAATGTGGCGGCAGGACCACCTACAAACTGGCAGTACATACCGCCACATTATGAGAATGGAGGTTGGCTGCAGCCAACCCGCCACTTCTCCAATCAGACCGCCATGGCGGTAGCAGCTGCCGCGCCAGAGATATCAATCTCCAGCCCGGCGGCCGCTATAGTACCGCTGGCGGCATTTTGAGCCAGCCTACCACCATGGTTTTCGTGGGTTTAGCAACGCCACAAGAACCATGGTGGTAGGCCCTACCAGTGACAGGGAGCTCCTTCCCTGTCACTGGTAGGTGGCTCACCCACCCCCCCAAACACTCCCCAGATGCCCCCCAATCCATCCACGCTCCCCCTTCAAATCCCCACCCCCCACAAAGACACTCACACCCACAGACATGCCCACACCCACTCACTCACACTGGAATACACACATTCAGACATGCATAAATCAAGTCATGCTTGCACACATTTGTACACACATTCACACTGATATGCAGACAAACACTCACATTTCCATTCTTACACGCATTCACACACAGGCATATACCCACGCAAAGAACACTACACACAGATGCATTCACACACCCACTCACACATTCATGCACACAACCCCCCACCCACACACAAAACACCCCCAGCCCCTCCCCTGTCGGAAGACCAACTTACCTTCATCCAGGTGGTCTTCCATCAGGGATAGGGTCGGGGCGCTGCTACCACCAGCAGCGCCTGCCAGCAGAACACTGCCAGGTCATATCACAGATCATGATACGGCTGGCGGCGGTCTACTGCCGTGGCGTTGCTGGTGGTAGCAGCGCCACCTTACTACCAACCACCAGTTTGGCCATGGCTGGATTTCCACCCTTCTTGTGGTGGAAGTCCGGCTGTGGTCATAATCTGGAGCACGGCTGATAGCCGCGGCAACGGTCTTTTGGCGGCCGTCACCGCGGCGGTAGGCAGTTTTTACCGCCAATTGCATAACGTGGGCCAAAGTGTCATGTACCCATGACCTTCCATCCATTTTCAAGCTGGGGCCTGCTTCAGAATCTTTAAGGATATTAACATCTTTCCCAACCTCTTCTCTCTGTGGAAGGAAAACCCTGCTTAGAGCTGTGTGAATATTGTGCCAGTGAAAACAAAATCCTTTGACAGCATAAACTGGCATTTTGGAAAGTTTATCAGAAACCCAGGAAGCTCAGTGTCATTTTTGCGATTTACAGATGTGGATGCAGAAACTCATCTGAGGGGGCATGCAACATCCAGTCGAGCAGAAAAGGAAAGAATGGTTTTCCCTGCAAATAAAGATGGACTACAAAAGGTGGTGCCACTTTCATAAAACCTCTGGGAGATCCCAGACCAAATGGTAGAACCGTGAACTGCCAATAGAGCCCTTGGGTACAGAATCTAAGAAACTTCTCATGTTGTTCTGCTGTTGGTATATGAAAATAGGCAACATTCAGATACAGTGTGGTCACAAAATACTAATGGAGTAACCATTTGCAGGGTTTCCATTTGGAAAGGAATTTTCCTGACAAACGTGTTCATATTCCTCAAGTTGATTACAATCCAGTACACTTCATTCAATTTCAGTACACTCCTTTTACCTTCTTCATCTCTGGTACAGGAATATCACATTGTTTTTCAAAAGAGCCTGAATTCCTGAATCCATAGCATCTCTTATTTACTGGGTCCTTGGGGTGAGGAGTGGGTATGATCAATGAGTTGAGTCTGACAGAAATTTTGTTGAATATTCCTTCCTCACAATGTTCAACACCAACTCATCTGAAAAATAACTGATCCATTGTGTCAGGAAGAGATACATTCTCCCTCCAACATGCAATTTCTGGCCCTCTTCTCAACATCAGGCATAGTCAAGAACAATGTCCTTTTGCTCCAAGAACTGGCTTTGGCTTTTTGGGGGGTAATTTCCTTGAAAAAGACTTTCTCTGGAACCTTGATGCTTCTTCCCTGTCTGATGTCTTCTTGAGGGTTGATGAAGAAATTATCTTTTTTGATGTACCTCCAGCTCTGTCATCCTTCCTTTCTTTGAAGTTTCTGTGTTATTCATCTTCCAACTCTGATACAAAAAGATGAACCCCTTCAAGAAGCATCTTAGAATTGAGGATCCTTGGATTCCTTCTGTGATCTGTGTTCCATTCCAGAAAACAAATAACTACTATACTCTGAATCCGATACATCAGAGTAAAGATCCCCCTGGAAAACACAGTCCTTGCCATTTGACGTCTTCCCTTTCATGGCAGCAATAGTGTCCATGACAATCCTCATTATCTTCCCCTTGTCGGAATTTGCTCTTTAATCTCTGGATATCTTGGAAGGAGAAGAGGGTGAATGGGAAGTATGAGACGGAGACATGGGAGAAACATGTCTCCTCTTGCTGGAATGCTTCCCCGTTAGTGCCTTCAGCAAATGCCTTGCCAGAGAAGTCACCAAAGCTCTGCTACTCAACCACCATAACAAATTGTCCAACACATTATGCCCTCAAAACAGCACTGTGTACCTTAAATACCCCCCAAACCACCAATTCCCTCAGCACTTCTGCTGAAAAGGAAAGTCCATGTATGTGAAGGCATAATGATGCCCCTGTGCAAGCAGGACAACCCACCATGCGCAGAATGCTGCGGCCTGATCCTACTTGACCAAGAAGAATATTTTTCCGTGGCTGATGTTGCTTGACAGTCATGAAGAATGTCAGTGAGTAAAATATCAGAGCTGGGATACACCACTTACAGTTCCCTGACTCCACTGCTCCTTCGTCCTTGTTTCAGACTGGAAAAAACAGGAATTGCTGGGGGAATGCTATGCTTATAGAACACCTAGCTAGTGTTGTGGAGGGCTCCTTCATCATTCCTGTTTTTCCTGATTCCAAAGGTAGGGATCATCCCATGTGGTTATGACAGGGAGGAGGACGTGGACGTAATGGCCCTGCTTTACGTACACCTGGCTCAGGATGCAAGAGCTTACCGCTTGTACATCTGTATCATTTTGTTCTGTCTTCTCTACCTCCTCCCATTTTCTAGCTACTCAATTTAACTTCATGTGAGAGTCAGTGTCTGACTACAACACTGAGTCATTGTCAATATGGTGACAATGTCTCAGCGACATGACACTGCCAAAGGAAACTTGCTAACTATATCAGAAATGAAACATATACTCCGTGATAGCAGACCCTATTGGTTCATGTTCACCCCTCTCCTTGTCTATTATGTCAGTGATATCTTCAAACTCCCTACCCGCAACCCCTTTAAGAATCAATTTTAGAGGTTCTTCTGTTCTAACTTAAAGGACCCTTCCAAGCGAGCAGAGAAGGTTACGTCTTGTGTGCTCTTCCCACACATACCATTTAGCAGCTGTGCGCTATCCTCTGCTTTTTGACCAATGGGCATCCCTGTCTGATCTAAAGGTAGTGGATGCGTCTTGTTGGCGCCTGGCATTACTCTTCCTGGGGACCGTTGATTATCGCTGCACCCCACAACAGAACTCTGTGATGTAGAGGGCTGGGAAGCTGTCAATGCGAACAGGGTCCGTTGAGTGGTCATCAACAGCTCTGCTTGTCTCCAAGCAGGTGCAGCCTGCAGAGCGAGGCACATAACAGAGAGACTGGACCCCACCCGACGCCGCGTTTATGCCAGCCCACACCTGCTGTCATCACACCCCTGCATCGCTATGCAGGAACCAGAAGCTGGAGCCAGAGTCGAGGATTGCAGTTTACTGGCTTACCGGCTTATCTGAAGCTGCAGGGCCAGATTGTTGGCACAACAGTTTGCGGGAGAGAAATTGCCACCTGCAGCAAATCGCTGAGCTTTTTGCCGAGTGCCAAAGTTGTGATGTCTCTCCCTGCCTTTTGCTGAACAAGTTGATCACGTATTGTCCCTGCTCCTGGCCTGCTCCTGGTTGGCTCATGGAGTTCAGGCAGACTTTTGGGTGACCAGCAGGGCGACAGTGAAAATTATGCTGGCACTCTTGTTTTGAGGGCCAGGAGCAAGCCTATAGCTGCCAGACATTGGAGTCATTGGAGACATTGGAGACATTGAGAACACTGGACACTGGAGTTATACTGGTGTTACACTGGAGGAGGCTCTGCTACTGTATAATTCAGTATAATGCTGTGAGTGTGGGTGGAGGTGGCAGAGAGAGTCCGGGGGGGAGGTAAGTGCAAGTGCAAGTGCCACTGCCGTGTGTTACTTTGCTGCTTACCCATTGTTTATGCATTGACTGTAAAAACAAAGCCTTTTTACTGTGGTCGTGTCCACATTGATCTATTTCGGCCATTGACATTTGCTGACTACTCGGGAATCACTTTAGGATGCCAAGTGTTTGGATTCTTGCCTGTTGGTCTGTTGGGGATTTGCACCTGCTTTTGAGATTATGGTTAAGTGCAAAAGTACAGGGGGTGCTTCAGGACACCCTAAGACAACATCCATTGATTTGATGCTCCGGAGGCCGATTGGTGTGGTCGCTACAAAGATTGAGATGACTGAGAGGAGACATTCTATGGCAACCTTGGACTTGACGTGCTCATTATCCGGAGAGGGTGATCTTACCCTAGTACTGTGTGGCAGAGTATTTGGTAATGCTGGAAATGCTGGGTCAGTCCTAGACACTATGGCTAACATTACAACCCTGGCGGTCAAAGACCGCCAGGGCTGTTTCGTCGGAAGCACAACCAACAGGCTGGCGGTGCTTCCCATGGAATTACGACTGTGGCGGAAGCGCCGCAGTCGCAACGCCGGGACCGGCGGTTTCCTGCCACTTTGGTCCCAGCAGTTATAATTCCCCAGGGCAGCGCTGCTTGCACCACTGCCCAGGGGATTACGAGTCCCCCTCCCGCCAGCCTTTGCCATGAAAAGGCTGGCGGAAAGGGGAGTCGCGGGGCCCTCGAGGCCCCTGCCACGGCCCCATGGAGCTTTTCACTGTCTGCATAGCAGACTATGGGGGTCATTCTGACCCTGGCGGTAACTACCGCCAGGGCGGAGGTTGGCGGTAGCACCGCCAACAGGCTGGCGGTGCTCCGCCGGGCATTCTGACCACGGCGGTACAGCCGCGGCCAGAAGCGGAAAGCCGGCGGTGTACCGCCGACTTTCCGCTGCCCATGGGAATCCGCCATGGAGGCGCAGCTTGCTGCGCAGCCATGGGGATTCTGACACCCCATACCGCCATCCTGTTCCTGGCGGTTCGCCCGCCAGGAACAGGATGGCGGTATGGGGTGTCGAATGGCATGGGCATTGCAGGGGCCCCCGTAAGAGGGCCCCACAAAGATTTTCACTGTCTGCTTTGCAGACAGTGAAAATCACGACGGGTGCCACTGCACCCGTCGCACCCCTTCAACTCCGCCGGCTCAATTCTGAGCCGGCTTCCTTGTTGACGGGGCTTTCCCGCTCGGCCGGCCGGCGGTCTTCTGGCGGTCGCCCGCCGGCCCCGCGGGAAAGCCAGAATGACCGCTGCGGTCTTTTGACCGCGGAGCGGTCTTTCGGCGGGAACCGCTTGGCGGGCGGCGACCGCCGACCGCCGCGGTCAGAATCACCCCCTATGTTTCCGCCCGCCGGCTCAGTGGGGATCTCGATATGGCCACTGCGGAAGTGCGGCCGCATTGGCGGCTGCACGGCGGATACAACTTGGTGAGCGGCACTTGCCACCCGCTAAAGTTGTAATGAGAGCCTATGTCCTATATGCCTTGCTCTCACGGTCTGACCCCTGATCAATTGGCTTCTGGTCAAACATAGATCAGCCTGGCTCTGACCATGCTCCCAGGGGGGGCGCTAGAATATCAGGAGGGGGAGAAGTCCAAATGCATAAAAAGGACTGTTTGGCGAAAGCAAGGTACTAATAATACCATTGTTAACCCTACCAAATCCCCACCTATCCCTCATCTGCCTGAAAGCTGTGCAGCTGGTATTGCTGATATTGTACATAATGCAAGGCCAAGCTAGATGACTCTCTTGGTAGAGGAGCTGGTGGGTAGGGTTGAAGAGGTTTTGAAATCAGAACTTACACCCTTACTGGCCCGCTTGACAGCAATGGAACATTCTCTTATATATATTAGCAAGCCTTTGCTACAGTTACCATCATTGTTACCATTACCTACTCAGCCCTCCCAGATTATTCAGCCTATTCAGATAACCCAGCCACAGATTGCCCAGTCCTCACAGCCTTACAGATTGCTAGCAATTACGACAGCAATCTCTCACAGAGGTCGGACGATGCTGGGCATGAAAAATGGCACGCTAGGGGGCTAAAGACAACTAACGGGACAGTTTAGCATCAACCTTTCAACTGGGGGTCAAAGAAATGGTATCACCGCGAGAAACCAGGAACTTCCCTGTCATCAATTTACCCCCCACGCCATGCCCTTATGTAATAGTGCTGTCAAGAGTACCAGGCTTGGGCACAGAACGGTTAGAATCACACAATAATCTGGTTAATAAGTGTCTGCACTGGTTCACAAAGTATAACAACTTCCCTCCCTCCCTGGCCCATAATACACTCCTTACCAAGAATCTATGTGAAGCTCAGACTAATATCCGTCTTTTTCCCTCAGGACATTTTCATAAACCACCACATGGTCTTGGCAGGACTGTGCAGCATACCCTATCAGTACAATTCCTCTTACATTCTTGTTTTTCAGATACCAGCTCTCCACTGACAGCGGGGCCATGCAATGTCCCGGTGTCTAACCGTTTTGACATTCTTGACAAGGTTGATTAGCTAGCTAATATGGTGCCCTCAAGTTGCTCCAACAGTAACAAGAATAATATGGATGGCAGCTTTGATGGTGGGTATTTAAAAAAGGGGGGTGTTAGTGGGCTATTTTCATTAAGGTAGCCTGATTATATGTTGGGAGCTGTGGATGGCACCTTAGTGGCTAGTAATAGCCTGGGTCCTCTCAAAGTGAGGCCGCTTTACACGGATCACTCAAATCTAGGGGGGTTTTTGAGCCTTGGGAAAAGCCCCTCCCTCTTCTTTTTGGTACCAATTTGACCCGTTACAAGCATTGGACCTCCATGGTAAGTGGGGCTCAGTTCTATCCCCTCATGGAATGGGGGTGTAGATCTGGAGGCTTAAGTAACTAGAGATTCCACCTCCCAGCTAAAGGGGGTGACAGTAGCAACTTGGAACATTGCAGGCGCCCGTAATAAGTTAAAGAATCCAGATTGGCATACACTGGTTGAGTCTTTTGATATTCTCTGTGTTCAAGAAACATGGATGTCAGATCCCTTCTATAGAGATGGTTACTCATTTTTCTTTCAACCTGCTCTTGCTTCCTTGTCAGGAAGGGCACGTGGCGGCCTTGCTACTTTTGTTGCTGTTAAAATTCCAAACGTACATGTTGCTCATAAATGGTCTCCCCGCGGTTTTTGGTTTTTGGTTTAATTGATTTCATGGTCAGAAGAATGTGACATTTTGTTGATTCATTTTTATAATAACTTTGCCCACCACAAGTTAGATAAAGGGTTGAGTGATTTTGATGATTTTATAAGCACTTTTCTTGCTCATCAGGGGAAAATATAATTGTAATATGGTTAGGGGATTTTTAATCTCACTTTGGTGGTCATTACGACCCTGGCGGTTGACGGAGAAGTGGCGGTTTTACCGCCAACAGGCTCGCGGTAAATAATTTGGAATTATGACCATGGCGGTTAACGCCATGGTCATTCGCCACTTCTCCGATCAGACCGCCATGGCTGAGATGACCGCTGGGCTGGAGACTTGAGTCTCCAGCCCGGCGGCCGTCACAAGACCGCCGGCGGTATCATGACCCGGCTTACCGCCATGGATTTCATGGGGTTTGGAACCGCTATGAAATCCATGGCGGTAAGCACTATCAGTGACAGGAAATTCCTTCCCTGGCACTGATAGGGGTCTCCGCCATCCCCCACCCGCTCCCCTGAGTCCGTCCCCAACACCCCCCACCCCCCTGCCACCCCCCAAAGGTGGCAGGACCCCCCTCCCCACCCACCCCTACCCCCGACATCACAACACAGACACACACCCGACACGCATGCAGACACTACCAACACACATTCCCGCACACACACGAACAAACATGCCAACAGACACGCACACAGTCATACACGCACACCCTCATTCAGACATACACACACACATCCATACAGACATACATACAGACAGACACATTTCCATTCACACTACACCCCCGCATGCATACACGCACTCACACACCCCCTCTACATACTCACACGCACACCCCCATGCACCCACACATCACACAACACCGCCCCACCCCCCTCCCCTAACAGACGATCAACTTACCTTGTCCGTTAATCTTCCGGGAGGGGACAGGATCCATGGGGGCTGCTCCGCCGCCAGCACACAGTCAACAGAACACCGCCACGCCGAATCACAGAACGTGATTCGGTGGGCGGTGTTCTGTTGACGTGGCAGTGGAGGTGGAGCAACCTCCATTTCCCCGCCGCCCGCCAGTATGGCTGCTGGCGCCTCTCTGTCCGGAAAAGGACGGAGGGCTGCCAGCAGTCATAATACGCCGAGCGGAAAACCGCCACCAATGGCGGTCTTCAGCACGGCGGTCCCTCGGCAGTCAGTGAAAAGACCGCTGAGGTCAAAATGACCCCCTTTGTGCCCTGTTGGTAATAAACATGCTTGTGATTTCTTACCAGGTGAACGCGAGGATAGGGCCCATTTTGAACATACTAAGCTGCAGGCCATTTTGAATACCCTTATATTGAAATATGACTTCATAACTCTTGGCGAGGCCCAGTCAAATAACATTGATCAGGTCCCAACGTTCATAGGGGGGCTACAGGGAGTACTATAGACTTTATATTAATTTCTGCAGCTGCTGTACCTCTACCTATGAATTTTAATATAGTGGCAAACTGTCTTAGTGATCATAATCCTGCATGTTTCACTTTGGAGTTAAAAGTTCCTGGAAATTCCACAGTGGCGGAATGCAATACAGGTTTTTTTAAGAATAAAGGACTTCGGATCAACTGGGCAAAGGTTGACCATATTAGCTTGTTCTTGATGACACAGAGTCCATTTTTGCATGTTTGGATGAGGATCGTACTGACAGCTCTGTCGTAATGGAATTCAAAATTGTATACAGGCGATTTCTGGAGGTTTGATTATTCATAATCTACACCCTAGGATCTCTCAGCATGGCTGGTTCAATGCCACCTGCTCGGCGGCACACAAGCATCTAAAGGTGGTGCTTAAAAAGTCCCTGCACAACCCTGTGGATGTTAAAAACGCCTGCTGTGACTATCGGTCCACTGTGGAAGAAAGGAAGAGGTCTATAAGAGATAAGGCCTGGAAAGAGCTGGCCCTGGCCTTATTGTCTAGGGATAATGTGAGGTTTTGGACCATCATAAATCATCCTTATTTTTCAGAGTGTGATACGCCCAAACTGGAAACTGTAATCTTAGAGGCCCAGTGGGTGACACACTTCAAGGGTATTTTTCAACCAACTGAAAGCGGCCTGCCCCCTTATGGGGTCCTGGATTGTTTCCCGCAAACGAAGCCAATCCCAGTACCCTTGGACTTCCCCATAGAAATTAGTGAGGTACTTTTTGCACTTGGAAAATATACCTCTGGTAAAGCCTCAGGTCCGAATGGGGTTCTCTGTTGATATTTTTAAATCAAATATAGATTTCTGTGCACCAGTTGTGGCAAATGTTTTAAGAAGTGCTGTGGTGGAGGAAATCCTTCAATCATGGAAAACGTCCAGACTTGTCCCCATTTTTAAAAGGGAGAAAAATTGTTCCCGGTTTGTTATAGGCCAATATCTCTAATAGACGTTACAACAAAAATCCTGGGAAGGGTTATGCTTGCCCGACTTAAGACATGGGCCAAAGAGAGTAAGATTTTAACACCTGTTCAGTTTGGGTTCAGGCCGGGTATAGGGACTGTGGAGTAAATATTAAATCTAAGTTTGATAACCAGTAAAAGTGTAAAGGCTAAGGGAGGCACCATTCATATGGCATTTATTGACCTGACAAGTGGGTTTGATTTGGTTAATAGGGACAAATTATGGAAGATCATGCAGACAACGGGGGTGAATTCTGATTTGCTAATTTTATTGAGACGCCTGCACGATTATCTTAAAGTATCGGTCCGATATAGCCCACAAGGGGAATTATCATCTCCAATAAAGTCCACGAGAGGTGTCAGACAGGGCTGTATTTTAGCACCTTTTCTGTTTTCAATTTATATTAATGGTATCACAGATCATTTATCCAGGGCAGGTGTGGGTGTCCTAAAGGTGGGGGATAATTTCGGGCCAATACTTTTGTATGCAGATGGGGCGGTTCTGATTGCTCGCACCCCAATTGCACTGTAGAAGCTATTAGACCTTTTACTGAATATATGGAAGAGCTGGACCTAAAAGTAAACCATTCAAAATCATACACCATGGATGTGGGCCATTACGCATGAATTCTATGTACTTTAGAATAGGGGTATCATTTTAAAACATACAAAGGACTTTAATTATTTAGGTATTGTTTTTAGCTCTTCCCCAGAGTGGAAACCACACATTTTTGCGAAAGCACAACAACTGGAAAGGAATGCAGAGGGCATCTTTCGATTCACTAGGTCATTAGGCCACAAACCTCTGGCAGAGATGATCGCTATGTATGAAGCTAAATGTACTGCCGCAGCTATCTTTGGGGTAGGGGTTTAGGGTTACCAAAAATCAGATAATCTCCAATACTTTGAGAATGCCTTCACCCGTAGGTTGCTTGCAGTCCCAAAAAATACAGCAAATTTTATAGCCACGAGGGCCTTCCTTACATAACCAATCAAATACAAATCTCACCACTCTTATTGTGGATTAAGTGTTGGCAAAACCCAGAAGCAGCATTAGTCAGAGCCTGTATGTTAGATTGCCTAGCTCTAGAAAATGTGAATAAGATACCGTGGTTGGCATATGTAAAATCAGGCTTTCAGAATTTAGGTTTAATTGATTGGTTTAACTCCCCCACATGTCTTCCAAAGAATGCCAAGATGAGTGTGAAATCTAGGTATGTAACCCACTGCGAGGAGGAGAGGTTAAGAGGTGTTATGGATATGAAATTGGTGGACCTTTATTTGCAGACCATTACTGTTAAAGCCTTTGAAACATATTTAGTATGGATAGAGAACGTAAACCACTGACTTCTTTTACCATATTTTAGACTTAGGCCCTCATTATGGACTTGGCGGTAATCACCGCAGACTGCCGTGCCAATGGTGGACTGCACACCGCCAAATAATGATGCCAAAAAGACAAACCCCCAAAAATCTTGCAACCTCCACCCACGCAAGGGCCAACGACGGTGGAAAGGCAGTACAACCCACCCCGCTACAGCCATGCAGATAAATCTTCCACCCACCAAATAATGATGCACAAATCAGCTTGGTGGACAGTGAATGCCGAACGACCATTGGCGGTACGGGCCGCCACGGCCAGCAATGGGGCCCACCAACAACAAATTCACACATTGGTAAGTTTGAAACCCACATAACTGACACACGTCCAAAACACTATAAAACACTCACATACACACCCCACAATCCTTTGCAACGCCAATAGCATGACAGATATTGACAACACAACACACATACACTGAACTCAACATCACACAAGTCACACACAAAAAAACACCACCAAAACCCATACATACTCCAAACACCATCACAAGCGACACACCCAACCACACAACACACACCATGGCACCCCCTAAGCACCCGTGCTTCACAGACCAGGAGCCAGGGACCATGGTGGATGAAATACTCAGGGTCGAGCCACAACTTGGACAGGAAGATGGAGCTATGGCAGCGGATAGTCAACAAGGTCAACGCAGTGGGAAACCATCCACGCACAATGGACGACATCCGGAAGAGATGGAACGACCTGCGTGGGAAGGTTTGGTCTATGGCATCTAGGCACAACATCACTGTACAAATGACTGGTCGTGGTCCCCCACCCACTCCCCTTGAATAAACCGACTAGGAAGAGAAAGTCCTGGCTATCCTGAACCCCAAGGGCCTCGCCCGACTCACCAGAGGACTGGACTTAGGTAAGTCAACTACAGTTTCTTCATATCCACCATCCTTGTAATGCATGTACCACCCCATCTCCGCAACACCCACATCCAAGTTCCCTGCATGCCCACAATCCCACAAACAAATCTCCATCCAGCCCCTGTGAACAGTCACCTACCCCTGCATGGAATCCCAGTGTCACTTCAGCACCCACAATGCACCTCCACCCCCTACATAAAATACAACAAAATGTACACAAAGGGACCTTGCATGCCACTACAGGGGAATATAAGCATAAAATAGTGCAGACTAGTGCAGCAATTGCCGAAAAAGTACCTGACACCCACATGTCTATTCCCCCCACACACAGGCACCACCACCCATGCCACCCAGATGGAGACGCCAAGGAGTGCCATCCCTCCACCTGAAGATGGATGCTCCACTCTGGAGAGTGCAGAGGGATGTCTGGACACAAAGGAACCCCCTGGCCCATCACACAGGCCTGGACTGTCAACCTCCAGAAGCCCCACCCAGGATACCAGTGACACCCATACCACTCAGCCACCTTCATCAGATCTGGCTAAACGACCTCACAACAAAAAAGAAGTACACAGTTCAAAAACGAAATACAGAAAAAAATATACTAATATAACACATAAAGGACTGTCCCTGTGAATCTGATCTAGTTGGAACAAGAGCCCTCACTCACCAGTTGGTGACATGCTTCATCATTGGGCTTTTGCTCCTCGTCAGGCCGGCGCTGCAATGCCTGACGGGCCCCTGAAAGGGGGCTCTTTGCCTGAGATCTTTTGATGTAGAAATGCTGGTTGATGAATGCTAGAATGTGGGATTGGTATGAAAATATGTGATGTTAAAAATGACTAGAGGTGTAAAGAATCAGTGTTTAATAGAGATTAAACCTCTGTCATGGTTAAAAAATAGTAATGTAGGGGGAAAAAGATTAGTTGTAATGCCTAATCAACCCCAATAATAGAGATATTGGAAAAATGCAGTCCCTATAGTCAGAGAGTGTGTGGAGTGCAAGTACAGTGATCCCTATACTGCCTCAAAAGAAAGTTCAACATGTTGCTCGCATTTAAAGTCAATAAAGATCGGTTCGATTCATCAGGACCAAACCTACCTAATCCTCATATTTCACTGAACCTATAGTTCGGTTACTCACAGGAACCCTCCTTATATTAAAGGATGGGCTCCATCGGGATAGCGACAAGCATCAGTGGTCCAAGCTGGTCTAAATATCAGCCACGTGTGTCCACTCACTAGTGAACACCTACCCCTGCTCTGTGCTCCCGGAAAAGTGGCCCCACACCAGCGTCTCCTGGCCACGGACTGGCTGCCCACGTGTACAGAGGCCAGAGTCTCCACCTACCAACAGGCAGGATGATGAAGGGCCAACTGCAAGTGGGACAGCCAGACCTGTGCAGGGGACACAGGCACAGGGGGTTAGGGCCAGTGGGAGGGCATCAGTGGCCCAGGGGGTGGCCAAAGGATGGATGCAGCAGCCCAGGAGGTGATATCTGAGGTCCTGGGAGCATACCACCATTCCCAGGACAAGATGGGCCAGATCCTGGCCACCCTGGAGAGGCTGCAGATAGCACACCACCAGGAGGCCATGGAGCAATGGAAACAGCTCAATGCCACCATGGCCTCCATTGCAAGGGTGCTGCAGCACCAGTACCACAGCCAGCATGAGTCCTCCACCCACTTGCAAGCCCCTACCACTAACCAGGACACTGCCCTGCCTTCTACATCAGCAGCAACCACTGGACTGGTGGCACTGCCAGAGGACACACAGGAAACCATCACCCCTGCAGCCCAGCTGCACCTTTGCAAACGTGCCCTCAGACCCAGTTATGCCAATGAGACACCAGCCATGACCAAGCCTAGTGCCAGGAAGTGATTCTGCCCTGAACTGTCTCCCTTGTGTGCCACTGAGCTACCTTGTTGACATGCCACTACCATCACACCATCTTCCAGTGGCCACATGCTCCAAACCCCAGTGCCACCAACAGCTGAGCATATGTACCTGAGTATGTTTTTTCACCATGTGCTCACTCCCTTTCACTGTCCCTACTTTTATGTATATATATTGCCATTGAATAAATACACCTATGCACTCAGGTTTTAGGTCCCTCATCATTATGAGATATCAATTGTGATTGTGTATTCATTAGCCAGTTACTATCACAATCACACTTTTATTGCAGGAGGGGATCCAACGCACTGTAGTGTCTGAAGTATGTCACACTTTACCTAATATTGGGTTCCCTGGCACATGCCACTTCAGTCATCAGTTAGCATTGTCACTGACAAAAGACACCACAGTACTTATTACATGAGACAGACTGTAACTATGCAGTGAAGACAGCAGCATAATTGAACAGTTCCTTAGAATCACTGTAAGTATAGCCGGATTAGCTGGGTCCTGGAGTTGAGATCTTCCCCCTCTTCTTCCTCACCATCACTTTCATCCCCTCTCTGAGGTTGCAGGGCTGGTTGAACAGCACCCACCTCTTACAAAAGTGGGATAGCTTTCCTCACAGCCAAGTTGTGTAGCATGCAGCAGGCCACCACTATCTTACACACCTTGTCAGGGACATAGCACAGGGATCCCCCAGAGAGATGGAGACAACAAAATCTTGCCTTCAAGAGTCCTATAGTGCGCTCTATCACCCTCCTAGTACGTCCATGGGCCTCATTATAATTCCTCTCTACATCTGTCCTGGGATTCCTCACAAGTGTCTGGAGCCATTGCAAATTGGGGTAGCCAGAATCACCTGCAAAAGTGAGCGAAAGAGGACTTGAACAAACTGCCTTTACTTGCATAGAGCCTAGCTGTCAGCTATGTAACTGATCCAGTGTCATACACACTCACCTATGAGCCAACCTCTGTCCCCTTGTAGTTGTCCCATCATGTGTGGCACACTGCTGTTTCTCAGGACAAATGAATCATGGACTGATCCTGGGAACCTGGCATTGACTGATCATGGCATTGACTAAGAGGGACTGATCAGCAGTACACACCAATTGTACATTCATGGAGTGATAGTCCTTACGATTCCTATACACCTGTTCATTCACTCTTGGGGGTATAAGAGCTATGTGGGCTCCATCAATGGCACATATCACATGGGGGATATTAGCGAAAGGCATAGAATACAGATATGATGGCGGGGAGTTCTGCCCTTTGGGGAAACTGGACATAAGTTTGCATGTGTTGAACGAAGGCATCCAGGAATGTGGACAAGATCTGGCTGAACATTGGCTGTGAGACCCCTGCAGCCATGCCGACTGTCACCTGAAATGAGCCCGTAGCTAAGAAATGGAGCACAGATAGCACTTGCACAATTATAGGGATGGCATGCTGATTTCGATTGGCTGCCTTCAGAACAGGATCCATTAATGCACAGAGGTCATGAATTGTAGCTCTATTGAGTCTGTAGGTGATAATGATGTGACGTTCCTCCATAGTGTCCAGATCTACCAGGGTTCTGTATACAGATGGGGCCCTCCCTCGCCATATGGGTCTGTACCTATGGGGAGAAAAGAACACATTCTGAGGGTCAACATACACTTGCATCACATGATGTCAATGTACTTTTCAAAATGCGCCACATAGGTAACGCACACAAACGGAAAGAATGAGGTAGACTGTCAGGCAAATGTGTGCTGAGGTTTCTCTGTCATAATGGCATCACAGTGTGGACACACTTTCAAAGATGGGTACATGTGGGGATCATAGAATCATGTCAGCAAGCGATGAAGGCGAGAGAGAATGGGGCCCTGGATGAGGCCCCTGGCCAGGCTATGGAAACGTGGTGGTAACAAAATGGCAGCCTCCTGCCATCCAGGTATGATAGATTGGAAGTGACTTCATTCCGCTGGCGTTAGTCATCATGGCGGAAGGCGATGTTCCCCGCCCTGCACCTGATCATTGAATTACATGGTTGTCAATGGGGAACCTTGGCCAATTGCAATCGCCGCCAGCGGTGACGGAGCACACCGCTGCGGTACCTACACCATTTTGTCAGACCCTTGACTCCTGATTCACGTGAAGGGTAGTACTCCACTGCGTGTGCTGCTGTGTCCTGACTCTGGTCCCTGAGATGGCGAGTGTCTCAGGGGAGCGGGCCCCGGCCTTCACTGCGGAGGAGCTGGAGAAGCTGGTGGACGGGGTCCTACCCCTGTATGCGAAGTTGTATGGGCGACCAGAGGAGCAGGTGAGTTGCCATCTGTCATCCGTAGATGTGTGTGTTTGTGGCAGATGCCTGTATGCATGTGTGTTCAATGTGTGACTGCCCAGCCATAGTTTGTCTGGCATGTTCTGCCTGTAATTTGTTCAAATGCATGTCAACAATGGCCGTTCCATATGGAATGGCATTTGTATACGGTGCACCCATACTGATGTCTGTTTCTTTGCTCTGTGTGTCCCATGCAGGTCAGCGCCCATCAAAAGAATGGCCTGTGGCAAGCCAAGTGCAGACCCTGGGGGTCTACAACTAGTGGAGCACCCACTGCAGGAAGCGGTGGGAGGACCTGAGGCGCTGGGCAAGACCGGAGAGGCCCAGCTGGGGAAGGCCTCCCAATGAGGAAGGGGTGCCTGTCGGACCCTGACCCCCTAATGGCCCACATATTGGCGGTGGCCTATCCGGATTTGGATGGGCGCCTGAAGCAGCACAGAAGCCACAAGGGGGTGAGTAGCAACACTGTTGTGATACCACTTTGATGGTTGAATTTGGGTGCTGTGCAATGTATGCATTGGAGTGCCAGGCACATAGATAGGTGTGTCCATGCAGTCCTGACCCCTCCAAGTCCTTGGGATGGTGTAAGAGCTAGTTTTGGCAGGCTCTATAGACCTATGAGGGGTCCCCTTTCTGTCATCTGGTATTCATTGTGGCCTTATGGACTTGTAAGTGCATGGGCTGGGCATGGTCTCTCATGAGTGTACTTCACACAGTGTATCAGGGCTGTGTTTCATGAGGGTTATTTGGTGTATTCTGGGGTCATGCCCACCAGTCAGGGGCACATTCATTACGTATGTTGTTTCTGCTGGGGGTATGTGCATGACCTGGGTGGGAGTGTGTGTGAGCCAAAATGTACATATATTCAGGATTTGACATAGTTCTTTCTTGTTGTTTCCCCCCCCCTGTGCTCTTGTGTCCTTTGTGTACATTAGCATCATCTGGCGAGGGAGCTGAGGCACCAGCGAGTGGGGAAGCAGCAGCCCATGATTCCAAGGAGGCAGAGTTGACTGATGCCAAGGGGACCAGTGGGTTGGAGGGTGAGGGGAGTACCACGGGGGAGGCACCTACCACTGGAGGTAGTGACTCTGATACCTCCTCCGATTGGAGCTCCCTGTTGGTGGTAGACCCTACTGGGCCCACCCATTCTTTGTCATCATCCGCCACCCCCATACCATCACCGCCCTCCCAGTTGCTCCCAACCAATTTGCCCGTGCCCGCTCACCCAGGAGGGTGGGCGTCTTCTTCTCCCCAGGCACTTCATCCCCTGCCCCAGTCAGCCCTGCTGCCCTCATGGAGGAGGCTATTGACCTCATGAGAACCCTCTCTGTAGGACAGACAACCATGGTGAATGCCATCCAAGGGCTAGCACCCCAGATGTAGCAATACAATGCATACCTGGAAGGCATTCACTGTGCCATGTATAGCCTATAGAGATTTTTTCAGGCTCTGGCCTCCTCTTTGATGGCAACCAGTGTCCCTGATCTTTCCGTCCCCCCTCCCACCACCTCTACCCCACCCAGCACTCCACTCCCTTCACCCATCCCAAGCACACGTAGAGACAGCCATGCACACAGATCAACACATAAGAAGCACACTGAGAAACATAAGCACCCCACTTTCCACCACAGGCATGCACACACCCAACATATCAAAGCACACACAACATCCACTTCCCCCAGTGTGTCAATCTCCCCCGCCACCCTGTCTGCCACCTCACCATACACATGCACTAAACCCTCAGTAAATGCTGCTGCCCCCATTCATGCAGTCACCACAACATCTGACATCCAGATATGCACCCCTGACACCACATCTGCACTCATCACGACTACATTTACAGACACTTGCAGCACACTCACCAGACCTGCAGACACCCAGACAACATCCATCTACACTGGCAGCCTGTCTTCTCCCACTGTGTCCAAACCCCTCCTCCCAAAACACTCAAACATTTGCACGCATCCACACCACACACACCCACCACACATAAGCATACTATACAGGCACCTGCATCCACATCCGGCACACATGCACCTGATACAAACACTCCCTCAAACTCCACTCTCAGACCTGCCTCCAAATCCCTTCCAACTCCAAGAAGCTTTTCCTATCCTGTGTTGACCTGTTTGAACCTACTGGCCTACCCCGTCTTGTCCCTAAACGTGCCCATGTCCTTGCCCAGTCCACTCCTTCCTCGTCAAAGTCCGCCCCAGTCTGCCCTTCCCATTCCTGTGCCCCTTCCCCAAGGAGGAAGAGGCCCTGTGTTGCCCCACGTCCCTTTGCCACCCCCCGGTCCAGGCCTACTTCCCCTCCTTCCAAGGGCAAGCCAAAACCCCCTACACCTCCCACAAATAAGCCCAAGACCCCCATTCCAGATCTAAGTCCCCACCCCCGCCACCACCTGCCCCTGTTCCCTGAGGTGCCTGGCTGCCCCTGGGTGGGTGTGTAACTGTGCCCTTTCTTCCCATGTTTACTAGGCTGCCGTACTTACAGTCGCCGTCGCCGTCTTCGTCGTCGGTCACAGTCCTGGAGGATTATAGCAAGGAGTAGCAGTGGCAGTATTTCCAACTCTCGCTCCATGTCTGTGTTGGCGTGTTCTGTGTACCTCGGGTGAGTGTTTCCTTTTATGTTGTTCATTTCTGCCACTCTTTGCCTGGCGGTGGTTCCCGCCCCAGAACTGCTGAGGGTCTGGTGTTTCATCATTTGTTGGGTGGGTAGGGCCTTTCCACCGGCCTGTGGGCAGCCTCCTCCATCCTCGTCGGGACTACAAAGATGGTGGTGTGTGGATGGACCGCTACTTGTTTCTCATGTGCTTCATGATTTGGCGGGCCGGACCGGCAGCCTGTTGGCGGTAGTTACCGCCACCACCGGCAGTGTGGTGTTTAGCGCGATGTTCATAATGACCACTATAATCTGATTCATTTTAAAGTAGCTTTCCCGTTACAATGTTTTTGGCTGCGGGACCATCCTCCTTGTTATTGTGATTATGTCACCAAATAAAGCACTTTTCACTTTATTTTATTTTGTCCACTTTATGCAGGTCCAAGAAGGACCTTTTTGATTCCATTGATTACTCAGGGGGAGTGTAGACAATACCTTCCTGCAACGGAATTTCTACAGAAATTAAATATGATTGATTTGTGCCATGCTGTGTTAAATTTTATTAAGAGTGCAGTATGAGCCTGTAAATTTAACCAGAGATTTTAAGGTGACAGAGTAGTAATTCCATCCTGATTTTTTTTTAATTTTATTGACAGTGATTTTACATGTTTTATTGACTTCTGGTGTTATTTATATGAACTTTGTCATGTTGTGGGCTGTATGGTTGCTTTGTATGGCTCATTGCCGAAATAAAGTTGTTGTGACTGACTTAAAGCACCCTCCAATTAATGATGTCAGCAGATATCTCAAAACTCCTGTTAACATCATCATTTAAAGCAACATTCTAGAACGCGTATTATTGGTGATTGGTATTGAAGAAGGGAACAGTTTTTGCCTCTTGACTGGATGGCTCCTGTGTCTCAGTGATCAGACGGCTAGAACAGGAGCTGGGACGTAATCCTGACCCACTGGAATCTGCAGTGAGACGACAAACTAGTTCTACGCTGTTGATTTAAGCGAGTATTGTAAATCACGTTGGTAGACTGCAACTAGGTTGTATTGTTTATGCAATAAGTACATGAGGCGGAACGCCAGAACGCAATGCTATTTAAATAAGCTTGTCAGGCTAGAAAACATTCTCATATTACATTATACATTTAAATGTGCCTCTTGATTTGGTGATAGAATGGTAAATATAAAACGTACTGAAAGTGGGCTGCGAGTTTGAATCTGGCACTCGGCAGTCTTTAGCGATGCAGCTGCGCCACTTGATGGAGTGGCTAATGACGCGACCTTCCCTAAATAATGTTTCTCATTTGGACACCCTTGCACATCTTGTTAGTATTTTATCGGCTTTCCTGGCACTTTATTCATGTCTTCTCGGTGGCATTGCCACCCATGAGAGTTTTTGTAATCAATTTCTCACTTTACTTGAACTTTGTTTGGCATAGTTCATGTTCCAGATTTTATATTTAAACTATAATCATGCGTTTCGCGAGGATACCTTAGTCATCTGTGCAGTTGCTTATTTGTTTGTTTCGGAACATCTGGGTCATTCATTCATAGTCCAGTCAAGGGTGGAAGAATCATTTCTGAACATAAGCAGGAATACTTTTTGCTGTCTAGTTGTTTGGATTGCATTTTAATTACAAATCATATATCCACATTTAGGCAATACCACTAATAAATTCAATAAAACCGTGAGCTCTCATGTGCCTGTTTCACAGGCTGGTGAAGGTGTAAGCAAATTAAAAGCATCCCAAGCATCGCACGAGCAAAGTCCACTTGTGCAAAGGAACGATCCAAGCGCAGCCTGCTGGCAGTAAACAATGAATGGTAGTATGAGTACTATGGACTTTTTAAAAATATATTTTACTAATGTAGACGATATAAATGTATCTTCTGAGTCATTCTTGATGTGTGTTGTTTATTCCTTGTGGTAAATAGTTTTGTTTCAATCTTTGCAGTTAGTCATCAATATTTATTCAGATAATTAACAGAGCCAGTGGTAAGTATGAAAAAACCACGGTGGAGCCACAGTCGTCGACTTTTACAAAAATATATTACAGATCCTATCACAAAGGAAAGTCATACCAGGAACAAATATTTAAGAATTTCCAAGGATACCTATTTAGCTTGTCTGCAGTGTCAAAGTGAAAGAACCTCTGCAGTCCCTATTGGAACATCTGCAAAGAAACATATTAATTCACAGATAGTTATCTCACGTCTTGTATTGTCACGTCACTGATTTGAGCAGAGTAGGAAATGGAACAATGTGACAACGGATTACAACGTTCGCCCAAATCAGCCTTTAGTTGTATCCACACAATACAGTGGCACAATGTAAAATGGTTAGGCCTCTGTGCAGAATTTGTAAAGGGGCTCCTGGGTCTCCCATTTCTCATAGATATATATTAACTTTGGGCGGAATAGGGCCCCTCTGAAATGTTAACGGGTCCTGTAAAGGGATAGGGATCCCCTGCACTTCAGGGGCTGCAGGTGTCTTTGTTTCACCTCTGACACAAAAACATGTCCTAAATGGCCCTTCAGAAGAACACTGGAGAGAAAAACTAGGCCAGATTCCTTGTGTTCACCCGTACATAGGTCAACCTTGTTACTACTGCACATTACTATTACTACCTGCATCATGGGATGTGTTATGATGGTGTGTCCTTAAACCAGCTTGACTAAGCAGTATTTATACCGTTAAGTACCCCTCAGTGATCTAGCTCGATGACCTATGAGTCAACCTTCAGGACCCATAAAGTCACACCTTGTCTCTTTGCATGGACAAACCCACTCACCATATTTCATTGTGTACTGTAGATAAACCTAGGTGCACTAAAAGAGTGTGAAGTCACATTTAGAGTTTGGCTGCATGGGTCACTACATCACAAACATGACATATCTTGTCTGCCTTATTATTACAAATGCATTATGTTCTGCGGCACTTAGGCGGATGGGATATCCGTCACATTGTGACAGAATAGTCTATCCATCAAATTCTAAATCAGACCCTTAGTATTCACTAAAGTGTGATTTAAGTCTTGTAAAGGGATTTCATTATATTGAATATTGCAAAAGCATGGCATAATATTACATGTGAGTAAATGTGTTATTTTTTTAACTATTTACACATTTAAGCACTGCGGAAAAGCATACACAATACATTTCTATTTTCTATGAACATTGTCCATAACAATTACCTATTTTTATCATGTGCTATACTATTCTTGATTGCTTAATATTAATCTCACCCACTCACTTTCAAATCACTCCCCTGCTTGGAAGACATTTGTGGTAAAACATAAGGCAAGGGTCAAGTCAATGTGGAGATTTGAGGCTAGTGTGCTAACTGATCTGATACGCCATACAAATCTACTTACTGAACCCAAAACATACTTGTTAGACTTGGCATCCTTGGCGTGGTCTCCCCTAACTTTTTGCATCTGTTGTTGATGTGTTCTGGACTCTTCTTTTGCTGTTTCTTTTACTCTGGGCACCTTACCACTTCTATCCAGTACTAAAGGTCAAGTGCTCCTATGTAAAATCGCTGTGTATTGGTTTTCCATGATTGGCATCTTATATTTCCTAGTAAGTCCCTGGCACAGTGCACTAGAGGTGCCCAGGGCCTGTAAATAAAATGCTACTAATGGGCCTGCAGCACTGGTTGTGCCACCCACATGAGTAGCCCTGGAAACATGGCTCTGACCTGCCACTGCAGTGTCTGTGTGTGCAGCTTTAAACTGCCAATTCGACTTGGCAGGCCTAAACCTTCCCTTTTCTTACATGTAAGGCACCCCTAAGGTAGGCCCTAGGTAGCCTCTGGGGCAGGGTGCAGTGTATGTTTAAGGTAGGACATATACTAATGTGCTTTATATGTCCTGACAGTGAAATTCTGTCAAATTCGGTTTTCACTTCCCAAGGCCTATCCGTCTCATAGGTTAACATGGGGGCTGCCTTTAAATATTATTAAAGTTTAGGTTCCCCTTGGGAGCAGATAAAATTTGGAGTTTAGTGTCTCTGAACTCATAATTTAAAAATACATCTTTTAGTAAAGTTTGTTTTTAGATTGTGTGTTTGAAAATGCCACTTTTAGACAGTAGGCATTTCTTGCTTAAACCATTCTGTGACTCTGCCTGTTGTGGATTTCCAGTCTGGGTCAGTTTGACAGCTGGGCTGTTTTTACCTCTCCTCTAGTCACTGACACAAAGGGAGCTGGGATGTAGCCTGCATATACTGATGAGCCATCTATGCTGGGAGGGAGGGAAGGAGTGGTCACTCACACCTGAAAGGGCTGTGCCTGCCCTCACACAATGCAGTCTCCAACCGTCTGGTGTGTGCCTGGGGCCTGGCCTGGGAAAGGCAGGATCTTACAAACAAGAGAGACTTTCCTTTGAAGTTTGCCTACTTGAAAGGCAGAAAGGGGTATAAGTAGTGGACCCAAAACCCCTGAAAATTAGATCACTTATGGAATCGATGGGAACCTCTGCCACGGAAAAGAGCTGAAGATCTGAGGAGAAGTGTTGCCCCTGTCTGTGATTGTTTTTTGTTGGGAAATCCTGCAGTTGCTGCTTCTGCTTGTGAAAGGGGACAAAGACTGGACTTTGTTGTGCATTCCTGCTTGAGAAGAATCTCCAAGGGCTTGAACTGAGCTTGCATGCTGTTGGTAAAGTCTCAGGGCCATCAAAGACGTCCGCCTGCCAGCACCTGGACTCTCTGATGAGACTCCTGCCCTGCCAAGTGGTGCCTTTGAAAGGTGAAGCTGGCAGACAAGAACTGAAAATCCATGCACAGAACACCGTGCCGGGTAATTTACCATGCACCTTCCGCAACATGGCTGATAAACGACATGCCGCCGGCTTTGCGGCTGAAATCAACACTCCACCTGCATCGCAGCTGGGAGATCGATGCATCGTGGCTGGAAAAATGACGCGCAACACCCATTTATGGAGGCTGATAACGATGCAAACCCCACACAGAGAGATTTTCTGATACCCTGCGACTGGATATCATCCCTGGGCATCTAAGTCAACCTGACTCTATTGGATCCGAGGTGCCTCGTCCGGAAATCGATGCATCACTCTTTTGCAAGGGAGAAAAATGTCACATCGCTGACCTGACCAGAGAAGGAAACGACGCACGACCTCACTTGAAAGTAAGAAATCGATGCATTGCTACTCTTTTTCCGATGCACGCTCGCCTGTGCGGCTTTATTTCAGATGCTAATCAGGTACTTTGTACAACAGCATTCTCACTGATTTCTAAGGATTAAGGCCCTCATTATGACATTGGCGGTAAATCCCACTTACCGCCATGCCGACTGCGGCCAACATAACGCAACAACATGGGAAGAGCAAGTCTTGGCACTCATGCATCCTGAGGGCCTGGCAGGATCTAGCAAGAGGACTGGACTCTGGTAAGTCAAATCTCTATTACTATCAGCCCCCTACCTGCATGCCATCACATACCCCCCCCTTAACCTCACTCCCATCACTCCCCACGTCACACATACCCCACGATCACAGCCCACTCATCCCAATACCAAGCCCTGCGTGCAACACCAATGCATGGACACCCCTCACAGACCTACATGGACACCTATCACCACAGCATGCACACTTGAGAGAATCACCTAGCCCACCATATAACAATTCACACAAGGAAAAGCTTTCAGGGCAACAACAACCATAGAGGGAAACACACCCATGCACAATCTGTCACACTCAGAAACAATAACACTGCATTTACATCCCCACAGGTAACTCAGCCAATGTCACCGGTGAAGAGGTGCCAGCAATATCCAGTCCCCCCACAGAAGAGGCCCACAGTGATGACAGCAGCTCTGCTCACCTGGATCTAGATGACCAACCTGGCTCATCAGGGATCTCCGGACAGTCGGTTACCCAAGCACAGTCTCACACCACCACAGAGCCTCCCCCCTCAGAAAACACCACCACAGCATCTACCCAGCGGATCCATACCTCTGTGCCCAGGACACATCAATCAGCAGTGTGTCCACCACTGCAGGGACCCCAGGCCACCCCACAAACACAGGACGATCAGGGACCTGGGGTCTGTGGCAGTGGGCACACGGTTCAGGGGACAGGGGCACAGGACAACAGGGAAGCTCGGAGGACTGCTGGGTGACAGGGGGAGGACAGGCCCAGGGAACCGACTCTCCAGGAGGCACTCACTGTGATCCTGGGAGCATACCAACATTCCCAGGATACGCTGGGCCAGATACTGGACAAGTTGCAGCAGGTGAACATGTGGCTGCAGGAGGGACAGTAGCTGGGGATCAGGCAGGACTTGAAGGACATCAACACCACCCTGGTCTCCATTGCAAGGGTGCTGGCAGACAGGGCCAACAGTATGAGGGAGGCAGTGGCACACCACCGGGCCCCTGACCACCGAACAGCCCTCCACCTCCGCTGCCTCTAGTGGACAGGAGGCCCCACCACAGGAACAACAGGCCACCAGCACCCTTCCCCCTCCAGAAGGAGAACCACCCTGCAAACGTTCCCTGCGATCAAGGCAGAAGCAAGAGACTATTGGCAAGACCCCTGCCAGGAAATAAGACTCTCCTGATTGTCACCCTCTTGTCCCACTCTGTCACCCTGTCCACCTTTAACTGCCATTGCTCCACTTCTTATGCCCCCTTGGACAATGCACCTGTGATACAAATAGACTGGACTCTATTCTGGACATTCCTCCATCATCACCCCAGCCCATTGCACTACTCCCTCTTCTTCAGAGCACTGCAATAAACACACGTATACAAATACAAGTATGGTGTATATCAGATGTTTTCAAAAGGTATTCCTTTAACAAAGGTTCAAACATTGCAATTCAACTGTACAGTAATGTTTACATTGGAAAGACCTGTAGTTGGCTGCACTGAACACACCAGGAGCAATAGTGGGGCACCAACATCTGCAAAAAGAGATGCCAAAGAGTACAATGAGTGGGCATAGAAGTAGGAATACACAGCCTGCCAGTGACAATGTCACACATCAAACTGTCAATTATATGTGTGTCAACACTGTCTTACCTGTGTCTCATTGGAAGTATTGACGAATAATTGCACTTCTGTTGTCCTCATCATCATCCTCTGCCTCCTCATCTTTACTGTCCACAGGGTCCTCTGCTGCCACATGGCCATCTCCAGCCTCCTCCTCCTGCAGAAAAGGCATCTGCCGACGCAAGGCAAGGTTGTGCAACATACAGCATGCTACGATGATCTGGCAGACCTTCTTGGGTGAGTAGCACATGGATCCACCTGTTAGATGAAGGCAACAAAACCTGGCCTTCAGGAGGCCAAAGGCCCGCTCTATATCCTTCTTGTTCACCCATGTGCCTCGTTGTAACGTTCCTCTGCCCTTGTCCTGGAATTCCTCACAGCGATCAGTAGCCATGAGATGTTGGGGTAACCAGAGTCACCTGAAAATATCGAGGGACAACTGTTAGCCACACACTAACCCTTAGGGCCCACACCATACCCATACATCAACATATACTGGGTGGGAACCAGGGCTCACCTACAAGCCGCACCTTGTGCCTCTGAAGTTGAGCCATCACATGTGGGATGCTGCTATTCCTCAGGATAACAGCATCATGCACAGACCCAAGATACTTAGCATTGACGTGGGAGATAAACTGGCCTGCCAGGCATACCATCTGTACATTCATGGAGTGAAAGCTTTTTCGATTTCTGAACACCTGTTCATTTCGCCGGGGGGGACAAATGCAATATGTGTTCTATCAATAGCCCCAATAATGTTGGGGATATGTCCCATTGCATAGAAATCAGCTTTCACTGTGGCCAAATCCTCCACCTGGGGGAAAACGATGTAGCTGCACATGCGTTTTACCAGAGCAGACAACACTCTGGTCAGCACTATTGAGAACATTGGCTGTGACATTCCTGCTGCCAAGCCCACTGTCACTTGGAAGGAGCCAGTTGCCAGGAAATGGAGCACTGATAACACTTGCACAAGAGGGGGGATCCCGGTGGGCTGACGGATAGCAGAGATTAGGTCAGGCTCCAATTGGGCACACAGCTTAGTGATTGTGGCCCTGTCAAGTCTATAGGTGAGGATAATGTGCCTGTCCTCCATTGTTGCCAAGTCCACTAGGGGTCTGTACACGGGGGATGTCTCCATTTCCTATTCATCCGCAGCGATTGCAATCTATGGGCCAAAAGAGTAAGCAGCTGGTCATTATCTCTACATTCCAACCACTACAGTTCAATGCATGTTGTGATTGTAACAGTATTTTGTTGGAGATGTACAAACGGTGCATTTGTGTACTGTGACGCAGTTAGGAGCCCTGGCCTGCACCCCCCCTGGAATGGCGTCCGCCTGTCCTGTATGGAGGGACTGGTGGAAATGAGGTAATTCCGCTGACGTGCGCCATTGCGGGAGGCGGTCGAGAACCGCCATGCAACTCCTCATTGGTTAACATTGGGCCGTATGGGGTACAGCGGCCAATGGTGATGTACGCCGGCGGTGACGGTATGCACCCCCGTGGATGTGACCACCAGTTTATATCTGATTGCTCACCTGCTACCTGACCTTCAACAGGAGAGGACCCACACTGCATGTGCTGCTGTGACCTGTGTCTGGAACCGACCATGGCTCGTATTACTGGGGATAGGGCCCCTGCCTTCACCTCGGCTGAGTTGGAGCGACTGGTGGATGGGGTCTTACCCCAGTACCGACTGCTGTATGGGCCTCCAGACCAACAGGTGAGTACATTGTGAGTACGATGCATGGGGCATGAATGCATGGAGTGCTGTGTGTGAAGGCCTCATGTAGGGGGGGTTCGGCCCTGGGCAGCATGCAGCATGTATGGTGGGCCATGTCTGTGCTGATTGGGATGGGAAGGGGCATGGTGGGCCATGAGTGTAACAGGCAGGATGGTCGGACTAATACCTTTCCCTGTTTCTATTTCCCTGCAGGTCAGCGCCCATCAAAAGAATGGTATATGGCGTGCCATCACCAAGGACGTGCAGAGCCTGGGGGTCTACGGCAGGCGGAGCAACCACTGTCATAAACGGTGGGAGGACCTGAGACGCTGGGCACGGAAGACCGCAGAGGCCCAGCTGGGGATGGCCTCCCAACAAGGAAGGGTTGTCCGTCGAACCCTGACCCCCCTGAAGGCCCGCATACTGGCTGTGGCCTATCCGGAGCTAGATGGCCAATTGGGGGCATCACAGCAGCCACAGGGGGGTGAGTACAGTGCCCTAATATACAACTTGCACCTGGTGGGGTGGTATCCGGGTGGGGGGTGTAGGCCCTGTGGGTGCCCCTAGCCCAGGCCTGGCATTGCAGGGTAGGTCCCATGTTGGGCAGAGTTATGATGTGAAAGTACTCCAAACAAGCTAGTAGGCATCCACTACTGGGCAGGGGTCTGTGGGTCTCAGGTATGCTGCAATTGGCGTTAGGTGTCCTTATCCATGGGCTGGTGACTAGTATTGTGACTGGTAGTGCATTGCCTAGTGCGTAGGGCTGTTCCCTGTGTGTGAGTGTGTTGTGTACACCAACAGCGGTGTTGTTGGCGACATTGACCAAGTATATCCTTTGTCTCTTCCCCCACCATTTTTGTTTTGTCATCCTGTCCTTATGTGCATTAGCATCATCTGGCGGAGGAGCAGAGGCACCTGCAACAGAGGGAGCTGCATCCCACAGGACCCAGGCGGCTGAATCCACAGATGGTGAGGGCACCAGTGGGACAGAGGGCGAGGGGAGCTCCACGGCGGAGACTGGAGGGGATAGTTCGGACACGGATACCTCCTCCGATGGGAGCTCCCTGGTGGTGGCAGACACCTCTTTACCACCCCAGCTATAGGTACAGCCGCACCCTGTACCAGCACCACCCTCCCAGCAGCCCCTCAGCGAGTTTCCCGTGCCCGCTCACCAAGGATGGTGGGCATCTCCTTCGCCCCAGGCACCTCAGGCCCTGCCCCAGTTAGCCCTGCTGCCCTGAGTGAGGAGGCTATTGACCTCCTGCGATTCATCTCTGTAGGGCAGTCAACCATTGTGAATGGCATCCAGGGGCTGGCATCCCAGATGCAGCAATGCAATGCATTCTGGAGGGCATCCATGGTGGGTTGACGGCCCAAATGCAACAGACAAATGCATTCCTGGAGGGCATTCACACTGGCTTGGCAGCCCAACAGAGATCAATCCAGGCTCTGGCATCCTCTCTGATGGCAGCCATTGTCCCTGTTTCCATCGTCACCCCTCCAACTTCCTCTTCCCAATCCCATTCCCCTCAACCCCTACCTATCCCAAGCACACAGGCAGATGAGCAGGCACCCAGGACAACACACAACGGTGGACATGGCAAACACAAGCACCATACTTCATCCCACAGGCACTCACACAAACAACATCCAGAATCAGACATGCCAACATCCACTGCCTCCACTGTGTCCCCCTCCTCCTCGGCGTCCACCTCCCTCCCAGTTGCGTCTACACTCATACCTGCATGCACCACATCCTCATCCATTGCCACCATCACCAGCACACCTATCAGTACACACCCTTCACTGGCAGTCACCAACCCCACATCCATGTACACATCCCCTGTGTCCTCTCCCACTGTGTCTATGCCCCTCCTCCGAAAGTACACAAACGCAAGCACTCAGACACCCAACAGCCACCCACCTCACAACAGCATCTAGGCCATGCACCTGCACCTAAACACAGCAGACTGACACCTCCTACCACCACTTCCTCTTCCTCCACTCCCACACCATCTCACTCTTTCCACCCCAATGTCCCTAAGAAGCTTTTCCTCGCCAACATTGACCTCTTCCCTAGCCCTCCCCCATTCCTCATGTCAGGTCAGGGTGGTCAAAACCCAGCCAAGTACCTCAGTTACCCAGTCCATGGGCACAGTAGTGTCTCCAACTACTCCAGGTGAGAAAGGATCCCAGCCACCAGCCAGCCAGATGGACAGGGCTCCAGCCCCAAGTGCGTGAAGGAGGGGCAAGGAGGCAGCCCCAGCTGTAGGATGGAAGGGCAAGAAGGCAGCCCCAGCTGCAGGAAGGAAGGGCAAGGAGGCAGCCCCAGCTGCAGGAAGGAATGGCAAGGAGGCAGCCCCAGCTGTAGGATGGAAGGGCAAGAAGGCAGCCCCAGCTGCAGGAAGGAAGGGCAAGGAGGCAGCCCCAGCTGCAGGAAAGAAGGGCAAGGAGGCAGCCCCAGCTGCAGGACAGAATGGGAAGGAGGCAGCCCCAACTGCAGGAAGGAGGGCAAGGGGCCTGCAACAGCAGGCAGTAGAGACAAGGGGCCTGGTGCAGGGACTCAGTCAGAGCACCCACCACCAACCATGGTGGTGCAGCCGTCCGAGGCTGCAGGGGATGGGCTGGAGCCTCCCCCACCACTGCCAGCACCGCCACCAGCCCCGCCACTAGCACCCCCACCAGCAGCAGCAGCCCCATCCTCCACAGGATGAAGCTCACTGGGCACGATGCCCCCTCCAGAGCCAGTGGGAAAGTCACCCACTTGAGAGACTGTGGCCCACGGACATTGAGGACTGGGCAGTGTCCCTACATTTGTAAATGTATATACTTGTTGATTTGGATGCACATATTTTTACTATTTTATCTTATTACACTCATTTTAATCAATTCATTTTGTCCTTGCATTATTCCTGAGGGGTAAGGGGTAAATATGTAATGTTAGTGCATCTGCTTGTGTGTATGGTGTTGGGGGTGTTGCCTGTTGTGTGTGTGTGTCACTCTCTTTTTCCTCCCCCCTCCTCCATGTGCTAGGCGGGAGTACTTACCGTGGTCGTCTTCACCGGCTTTGGTGTTCATAGTGGAGCAGAACGTAGAAGAGCATGGGGAGCACATGCAACTCGGGCTCCATGGCGGCGTGGTTCTTCCTTGAGTCTCCAGAGGTGAGTTGTTTCCCTTCTGTGTAGTGCTTCCACCAGGCTTTTGATGTCGTTGTTACCGCCCCGGAAAAGGTGGCGTATTGGTGTGTCATTATACAGTGGGTGGAACATTGTCTTCCGCCTGGCTGTAGGCTGTTACCGCTGCGGTGCCTGTTGATTTTGCCCTGGCAGTCGGTGTGTTAAAGTGGCTGTCTGTCTGAGCGGTTTCCTGGTCATTATTTCATATTTATTACTGCCGGCCTGTTGGCAGTATTACCGCCACTAGATCACCGACCGCCAGGGTTGTAATGAGGGCCTAGGACTCTTATTCCTTTGAAAATTCATAACTTGACTTGTGTATGTTGGATTTTTGTCATTTTGGTCTTGTTTGATTTAGATAAATATTTTTCTACACTGGTGTGGTGTCCATTTTGTAGTGTTTTCACTGTATTACTGTTTGCTGGTACAAATACTTTACACATTGCTTCTAAAGTTAAGCCTGCCTGCTCGTACCAAGCTACCAAGGGGGTGAGTGGGGGTTAACTGAGTGTAATTCTCCTTTACCCTGACTAGATTGAGGGTCCATGCTTGGACAGGGGGTGAAATGACTGCCAACCAAATACCCTATTTCTAACAATACTTCAGGACTTATCCTTGGTCAGTGCAGGGAGTTGGCAGCGTTACCACTTTTGGGAAAATTTAAAAAAAGCTCAATCAAGAAATTATGTATATCTACAGAAACAGCATTACTCTAGACTCAATCTGCTGAGTGTAGAATGGGAAATAGGATCCTGAGGAAGGCCAGGGCCCAGAAGTCACCCATCCGCTGTGGAGAATGGCCACTATTTATGGGAGGTGAAGACCAGAAGTAGGAGGTTTGGGTGCTCAACAGACCAAACACACAGACTACGTAACGTGCATGCACCAAGATGGATGGGATAGGGGTTAGCGGAGCAGTTTCCTGGGAAAAAGACCAAACTGTTACTGCAAAAAAAGAAGGTCCAAGCAACTCACTTTTCATATTGTGCTATTTCAGCTGGCCTCCAGTTTTGACTGCAGTATATAGTTTAGCGACAGAAGAAAACAAGCATTTGCAATACAATGGGTCTTGCATATTTTGAACAAGTTAATTGTCATCTTTTGACAACAGCACCCACGAGCACAAAAAAAAAAAAAACTGAGAAAAGACGACTTACCAAAATAAAATAAAGTTAGCTTTAAAAAATAAAACTTTGCAACTTTGTTTGTCCTGCTGGGCCCATTTTTTCCAGTCACAGGCCTTCTGTTTGGGGGGCACTGGAAGTTAGAATAAAATAGTACCTCGATCATGCCGGGAACAGCGGACGGGCACTAATTACGTTGAAATCAATTAGTGCTTGATCCCTGCTCCATAGATAGAAACAGAAATGATGCCAGACGTGCCTTGACAAATTATGAGGCTCTAAAGAAGAGCGCCACACAAACCAAAAAATGGTGAGTGGCAGGCGGGCTCCAAGCCCTTTACTGAACATAACAGTGTCTTGCATGCAAAACGCATGCGCTACCGCAGGCACTCGCAGACTCGACCCTAAAAAAATACACATCATGTGGACGTGGCCCATGGCCCACCAATATGGTGGTGCTCTCCTGCAGCTTGCAGCACTGTGTTTGAAGAAGAATTCCATTTTGGGGATTGCTTAATCACTGATGTACCTAAAGTATGAGTTGAGAGGCAACAAGCACCCTTATAATGGAGGACCTTCCATTTGAATCATAGCAATTAATGTTCAGGAAGAAATCAGATGAGTCCCTGCCGTTGCTCAGCCTCAGAATCAAGAACAATGTCGACCATTGTGAGCAGGCCCAAAAAGTTGCATGGGGGATACATACTCACTTATAGCACTGAGCACTGAATTACTGTTGCACGGGTTCATCTGCCATTGCCTGAGTTTGCATTTTTTCTGGACTCCCAAGGAGTTCATCACCTTCCTTTGCTCTCCATTGTGGTTAAATAAAAGACTGATGGCTATAAAGTGAGTTAAAACGGGCCTGACGCAAGGAATTTCTTTGTATGAATCAATCCATAGGATATCCTCATTTGGGTCCACTGCGTTGAAATTTAGAGCCAATGATAATTTGGCACCTACACAATAAATACATATTTCTTCCCGGTGGCCTGTGTTACAATGTCACTATCATGATAGTTAAGAAACCCGATATTGACTGCTATCTGGGGATCCCTCTTACAAATCTCATCATGGCCAAAGGCCTATCTGTACATTCAATTACACAATTTGTAGAGTGTTCTGTGGTATTCCAAATATCCTAGGATGAGCAGTGATAAGTACGTTTTTCTTGTACCCCTTCTGTCTTCCTAAATGACCGCACAATGTTCAGATATATTTGGCTTACAGTGTCTACACTGTACTTTCTGCTTTCATTTCCACTAGTTTAGCTCTCTTTTCAAGTAAGACATTGCTATGGAGAAATGTTACATGGTATCCACCAGGGCATCAATCAGTGTTTAAAGTGTATAGCATTTTCCACTATATCAACAAGCCTTATATATATTTTATACAATCTTAATCTTAAGCATCACCATTTCAATGTCTTGGGAAACTAGGATTAGTGCTACAGTCTTCGTGTGTGTGTGTGTGTGTATATGGGTGTGTGTGTGTGTGTGTGCCTCCTGTTTGGCCTCACTGTTAAATGCTTGCATGCTGTACTACTACATGTTCTTGCCTTGCTTGCATATTTTAGAATACATTTCACATCATAGTGGAACAGCACATCTAAGAAGCAATTAAAATTCTGACAAGTCAACTTGTATTACGATTTGGCCTTTCCTATTTATTAATAAGTTGGTTCAAGACTGCAATGGGGATATTGGTGACCAGCAGCGGATTCACTAACCTAGAAGTCAATTGATCTGTGTTAGACCTATCAGTCATGGTGTGGACTTCCCCCAAACACTTTGCCCTCAGCCTTTCTGTTGTTTGAATTCATGTTTTTGGATTAGGTGCATTTTACCACTGCTCTCTCCATAAAACATGATACAATTGGCTTACATCTGATTGGCATACTTAATTTACTTACAAGTCACTAGTAAACAACACTACTTGCACCAAGGGCTTGTCAATTAAATGCTACTAGTGGGCCATCCGGATCATTGTGTCACCCACTAAAGAAGCCCTTTAAACATTTCTCAGGCCTGCCATTGCAGCCTGTGTGCAGTTTTAACCTGCCAATTTGACCCAGAAAACTAAACCTCATGCCAAGCCTAAACCTTCCTTCTAAAAATATATAAATCAGATCTAGGGTAGGCCCTACATAGCCCACAGGGCAGGGTGCATTGCATTTAAAAAGTAGGACACATGTTTATAAGTTTTACATGCCCTGGTAGTGAAAAACAACTAAATTATTTTTTCAGTACTTCAAGGCCTAACTCTCCTATTGGATAAGATTGGGTTATTTTATTACATTTAATAAAATCCAACTTTTGATTGGGAGCAGTTAGGAATATCAAGTTTGGACTCGAATGAAATGTACTTTAAAAACCTCTTTAATGACAGATTTTAAGTCACAATTCTGAAAATGCCACTTTTAGAGAGTTGGTGGTTTCTTGTCCTAACCATTTGGTGCCCAAAGCCTGTGCCCCAGGTCACATGACTGTGAATAGCTTGGCGACTGGCCATTATGTATTCCTTCCAGTCAGTGAGACAAAGGTAGACTAGGTGTTAGCAGGCTGGGCTATACTGAGAAGAAGGATGGAAAGAACTATTAGCTCCCCCACTTACATTTCAAAGAGTTGCCTCAAGCTCACACAGGATTTTACATCAATCTTCTATCACCTTAGACTACTTGGATCCCTGGCAAATAAAGGGAAGAAATTTCCTGAACCAGATGTGGGGGTAGCAAGGATGTCACTCCTCAACTTCAAAGGCTGGCATCAGGTATAAATATTGGACCTCCTGAACTACCTAGTCAGTACACTCCTGGATCTGTGGATTTAGAAGGAATGCCTTGGTCTCCAGAGGACTGCCCTGGTGCTTGAGGGCTGCCCTACTCCCTGAAAAAAAAAAGACTGGACTTGCTCCCTTCATCCCAGGCTGACCTGAGTGACTCAAGGGTCAGTTAGCTGACCTCCTGTTGTGAGCTGCACGGACACAACAAGCTTCAGACACTTCCCTCAAACTGCCCTGCAACTGAACTTGCAACTGGACCTGCTTAAGCTCTGCTGGCCTCTGCTAGAGTGAATTCCTGATCCTCAAGAGGTGCCTCTCCAGGACCTGGACCCTTGGCTAGCATCAGTGTGCACTGATCTGCAAAGAAAAGTGAAATCCTGAAGTTTTGGGCTCTTTGTGACTTTGAATGAGGCAGTTTGCACCACAACTCTGCTGCCTAAGATAACCACCAAAGCAAAGCTCCAGTAAGCCCAATTGTTGGTGCTACAGTGACCACCAGCAACAACCATCTACTCAGGATCTGCACTCTGAGCTACAGCAAAGACAGCCTGCAGTGACCACCAATGTGAAGCTTCAGCAATATCTGTCCACGACGCCTGACCGGATCTTAGTTATACAGCAACGACCATCCTCAATGCTCTTCTCGTCCTTCGCATCCTCCTCTACTGTGAACTGGACTCTTCACAGCAGTCTTTGAAATGGTAACTTTTTCAGTGGAAATAAGCAGGTCCCTTCATCTGACCCGTGGTCCACTGTGATCAGCTTGAACTTGTGACTTACCTCTGATCTAGAACGACCAGATGACTGCAAGTGATGTCTTGTGCTTTTAGGCCCTATACTTACCTGAACATTTAAAATTGAATAGCTCCAATTCTGCTGATTGAATTTTTGTCATTAACTTAATATTAACTTTTCAAATTGGTTTGGGATTATTGTTGTGTTGTGTTTTCACTTTATTGCTGTTTGCGTCCTACATAAGTACTTAACACAGTGCCTCTAAGTTAAGCCTAGTTGCTTTTGGCCAAGCTACCAGAGGATTAAGCATAGAGAAATTTAGGGACTTTTGTTGTTTACCCTGACAAGGATTGTTTGTTGTTGCTTGAGAAAGGTTTTCACTCCTGCCCCTCAATTGATAACTCAATTTCTTACAATTTGGTATTATCATTCAGGTGATATATGACTACTGGCAACAATCCTTACTGAAAACCTTCCCTGTCATACTGCAATCATGTGTGTTTAATTTTTGGTCAGAGATACTCTGAAAAAGGTATGCATGTGTGAGCCTCTGCCATTGTACAGTTCAGACCCTGTTATTTCCTGTGCAACCCATGAGGCACTATTGTACCTCTGCACATATCGTCAAGTATATGTTCTAATATGTACAGTATGGAAACCTCCAGGTCATGGATGTGCCTCAGTGAAGCATAGGATCCATTAGAAACTGGCACAGATTTCCACAACTGCATAGCTATTGCAGCCACGGAAGTATCTTTAGCAAAGGGCAAGCTGTTAGAACTATTAGAGCTTATGTGCTTTAAACAAAATATTTGCATATTTTTGTTTGTGTATTAGCAAAGCTATTTTAATAAACCATAGTTCTGTGGAATAGTTCATGACTGAACTTTACAAGTGAGTGATGGCTGCTGGTCAACAAAGGAGTACATGTGTGTGCTAGTCATGGAAAAATATAATCGAACAATCAAATAAAAGTAATATAAATCACATTAGTTGGTGTCAGAGGATTTTTATTTTCATTTATATTTAAGACAATTAGGGCCTCATTACGACTTCAGCAGTCCTTTCATAGGACCTCTGAAGCCGCAGCAGGCAAAAGTCCACCAGTACTGGAGGTCTTTTGCCTGCCACATTAGGAGTTTTCTGCTGGGCCAGTGGACGAAAACAGTGTTTCCACCCGCTGGCCCAGAGGAAAACTCACCACAACATTGACGTCGGCTCATAATCGAGCCGGCAGCAATGATGTGGTGCGTCAGGTGCGACAGCACCGGTTGTGCATTTCACTGCCTAATTCAGGCAGTTAAATGGGTGATGGGGCTGTACATTGGGGCCCCAAGTGCATGGGCAGTGCAGGGGCCCCCATGGGCCACCCGACAACCCCTTTATGCCAGTCTTTGCATGGCGGTGAGACCACCATGCAAAGGCTGGCAGAAAGGGGACTCGTAATTGTGATGGCTAAGACCACCAAAACTGTCAGGCTGTCGACAGGTGGCAACCTGGCAACCACCATCGCGAGTGTGGCGGTCTTGATGATGGTCTACACTCGGAATGAGGGCCTTAGAATTAATAATTACATTTGGGTGGAATAGTATAACTTGCAACAATCAGCTGTCCGGAGGACATCTGCTGAGCCCTGGGGACAGCCTCACATGTGCCACATTAGTAAGGTTACCTTCCAAGGCAGTAGTTGGGGCACTTGCATTTGCTGTGAGATAAATGCCATCTAGGTAATGCAATCAACTGCAACTTCGGACCAGATAAGAGTCTCAAACCCTGGAGTATATTTGCAGCTTTAAGTGTTCTTGTTTATCCACAACAAAGCATGCAGAATATGGCAGTCAGGAAAATTAGGACAGGAAAGAGGGGGCACATTGACTGCATTACTTACCAGAAGAGGCGATGACCTGATGTTCCCAAATCCTTGACAATTCAGCAGAGTATTACTTCTGGCCACAGAAGCAACTTTTACATAGGTTTATACATCAGCAAATGTAAGATAATTTTTTTAATATTACATTTAGAATTTAAAATTCTGAGAGAGGATTCATCTAGCTTTCATGCATGGCCATCTGCAATCCTACATTATGAAATTATCTAGGGCTTGACTATATGATAATGCAGACTGTGAAAGCATATTTAAATTAATATTGAATAAGAATTAACGTTACATCTTGTTTTGGACTTTTGAGCAAAGTAACTCTAAAGCAGAATCTGATAATTTTATAATTAGCTACTCAACAAGCAGTATTTTAGTGGTCACCAGTCTGGTCCTTATACAATGGTAATTTAACTGTTGAAATTTTACGAAAGTGGGAAAAGACCAGCATTTTAGTTGTGATAGGTCACGAAAGATAACCCTCATGATTGTTCTCAAACGAATTCCATTTAGCTTGCAAGAGAAGCAAAATAAAAGGCTGTGTACTTTGGTTGGATATTAATTATCTCCCAAGTATGTGATATGTATTTGTGCTCCCTTTGAATCAAGGAAGAGGTAGTGTGAATTACATATCTTTTCGAACCTTGTAGGAAAATGTATTTTTTGTGCCAGGAAAAAAGTATAGGCTGATTTACTACTGGTTCTTTACAGGTGCTTATTTAGGTTAGGCTAATTATCCCTCATGTCCTAGAATCCAAGTATTTGATTGGTTACTTTAGCCTACTGCAATTGGAAACTGTGTCAACAATATAAGTACCAGAGAGACGGAGAGAAAGATTTATGACTTGGAATGCCGGATGGTCAGTGATCGAGGTTATGTAAGGAAATAAACTGAAGCTTCATTGGCACACATGGATTTGTTTGACATATTGAGGAATGTCAATTACAAAGAATATACGGCCATATGTCAGGAGGGATATAGGTCAGAAAGGCTGTTGGATTTTAAGTTCACAATCTGAAATATTTATAGTGCAACTAATCACCTGTGAGGGTACCCAGGTGCTAAGAGTACTGCTGCAGGGAGCTCAGTTGAACATCCAGGTCTTGAGTCCTTTTCTGAATTTCAGTGGAGATGGTGAGGCCCATAGGTGAAGTGAGAGGTCATTCCAGAACTTCACAGCAAGGTAGAAGGAGCAACCTCCACTGGTGTGAGTGAGGCAGTAAGAGGCAGAGCACAGGTGTGTGGTGGAAAGGTGGAAGTTCAGTCACTGGTTATTGTACGGTGACCACATTAAAGAATGGTTTAAACAGTTCCTGGTTGGGAACCATATTATTATGCTATATGCAGACAATGCTTTTCTATTTTTGACAGACTGTGGAGAGCACCGGCAGCAGTGATGCATGTGCTGTTGGATTTAACACAAATCTCTGGCCTGAAAAATAATTGGGGGCATCAGTGCTTATTTCCTCTTTGACTTCCAGCTGGATCTTATACTCCAAGTGAAACCTGAATTGCTTAAATATTTAGGTGTTCAAATTTATCCTGAAAATCAAGGGCTGTTTGTGGAGAACTTGAGTGGGGCCATGCTGGCTGTGCGACAGGCAAAGCCTTTCTGGACATGACTATCCTTGTCTCCAGTGAGCAGGACTGTAATGTGTAGGATGGTGGTTCTGCTCTAGCTGCTGTTTCATTTTGCAGCCCTCCCTTTGAGAATTTCAGCAGGTTTCTCCAGGGAACTAAATTTGCACCATGATGCTTTGGCTTTGGCATTGGGGAAGGCTATTTGTCCAATGGATGAGGGTGGTATGAGTGCCCCTAATTACAAAAGTATTTCTCTTTCAGCGTAGTTGCAATGGCCTATGCAGTGGCTTCATGAGTCTGCAGATGAGGACGGTGTGGATGTAGGGCAATATCTGAATAAGTGGACTGTATGCGGTTGGACTTGAAGCAGGCAGGCAAATTCATGGCATATTCCTGAGATACCCTTATGGAGTGGAGCCTTATGAGACTGTGCCGTAAATAAGGCATTTATAATGCATCAATGTGGCCAGAGGTGGAGACTGAGAAGGTTGAGGACTTATACAGAGTTGATGCACTCTGCCTCTTTGACCTATTATGGAGGGAATTTGATCTGGGAGTGGGTCAATTCCTTGTGTTTGAAGTGCTCATAAATGACTCACTTCTTATAACATCATCCTTGGAGTATATTTATCATATGATCCTTGTGGACTATTGATTTGGTCTGTTGATAAATACACCAATCATGTGCAGCTGGTCTCTGTAGCTACCCCTTAAACCAACATACCAAAAATACTTTTATTAACAGTTAGTACTTTACAAAGGAAAAGCCACTACAGCTTTTGAAGTAAAAACATATTTTTAATCTTGTCTATGCGAGGATATGTTCTCTTTTTCAAGTTGTAGAAACAAGACCACATCGTCTCCATACATATGAAATACGGATTTGCCAATCACCTCACACCCTCTTGTAGCAATGTCACATAATTTCTCTTGCAAGAGATGAAAAATAAGGGTAAGAGCAGGCAACATGGGCTAATGCTGCTTGGCGGTCATTTATAAATTTAGAGGGTGCTCCCTCCACCATGGGGACAGAGTAATTTACTTTGTTCCCCTGGTGGAATGACAGGTCATCCACCAGATTATAAAGTACGCCATTAGGCCTAAGGGCCTAATTTATAATTTGGCAGATGGCTCGTCGAAGGATGTGCTTCCAGTACAAATCCTATTCTAGACAAAACAGACTGACATCTGCAAAGCTGCTTTTTAGTACACTAGCACCTGAGATGACAGCAACAGCAAGTCAGTCTTATCAGATATGGAACTGTGCTGTTTTAACACCTTTGGACAACTCAGCACAGCAAGTTTGGTTGCTATGCTGTGTTGCGTGAACATTTTTCAAATCTGGGCATTAATCACTTTTTGGTTCACTAAAACCTTCTGTAGGGTGACATAGGAAGCTGTAGCTGTATATGGCTCCGTGAGCCTGGATACCTTATCACAAGTTTTAGCTGAACTGGTTTTCAGTGCAGCAAAAACCTCAGAGTGGGCCTTACCTGATTTTCCTGTCCACTTTGGGTTCAACCTCCCTGATAAAGACACTGCACCTTGTCTCAGTCCTCCAGATGCCTGAAACATTACAAAGTGCTCCCTGTCTGCTGGTAAAGTTCCTTCCGGGTCATTCAATTGGCTGTTTAATAGCAGGCTCCTAGGTACTAGATCTCGCTCCAGCCAGGTCTCCTGCAGGATCTAGTTCTCTGTACTCAGCTGAGCAGTGTTGGAGTCAGGAATCCTTCTGCTTTTTTAATCCCTGGAGCAGGCAAACAGAAGCTCAATCATGTATCCATTGAAGAATTGTTCCTGACC